>NC_058524.1:39657791-39960821 GCF_904849725.1 Hordeum vulgare subsp. vulgare
GGCGGGGAAAGAAATGAGGCAGAGGGGCGCGTGGCGAGGAGAGGGAGGGCGTGTGGCGGGGCAGGGGCGAGTGAGGGTGCGTGTGGCGAGCACTGCGTTTTATTGGCGCGCTGGACGCCGCGCACCAAATCTAGCGTGCGCCCGCCCGCCTTTTCCCGCGCGCGCAAACATTTCCCCCACGCACGAGTTTGCCGCGTCCGCAAGAGCGCGCGAAATCGTCCCGCGCGCGTTAAAATGGAGTTTTAGTGCACGAGCGCGTTTTTTTGGCACGGCCGTTGGAGATGCTCTTAGGTATGAGGAACTGACATTACAGGGGGGCAAGGGGCTAGTACATATACATGTGGTAAAAGGCAAGAAACCCCTCATACAATGGTGATACAAAGTAAAAGGACTATACACATCTAACACACACCCTCAAACTCATGATGGGTCAACAACACTGAGTTTGAAAAGAAAGAACCCTTGATGCACTCGACTTTGTGCCTTCATTGGTCCCATTAGAGTAAAAATATTAAGTGGATGAAAAGATACTAAAAATCTATTACTTTTTTAGATGAAAAGTGGAAATATTACATGGCATATATGTTAATGTGCGCAAGAGGATACATTGACTGGATTGAGGAGTATCAGTAGAGTTAGCATGAAGATAGTTTGAGAAAATATATGACCTAATACTATAACAGTTAACAATATAATATAATTGAAACCCTACAAATTTGTAGCAAGCATTAATGATCCTCACACTATATATGCTTGCTACAAAATCTCTATTATCGGCAACGTAACGAAAACCTTAAGCTACTAAAATTATTTTTGGACGTGTGATTTGGCACTATTGATTACCCAAACAAAGGCATTAGGCTATGCTCGCAAATAAAATTACTATTTTATAAAATCCAATTATGACTAAGAATAAAGTAAGATTAATCTATATGGCCACAGGTGGAACAACAACTCATCGGCCTACTCGAGAGAATATATAGGACACCTAACTAACGAATGTGGAAATTGCTGGTTAATATGGTTGGTGTTCTTGAAGCTTGATGCCGGACTGTGTAAACATGTTATTTCAAAGACATATCATTAGTTATTTTTTAAATAATTTTTTTTATCTATGAGCAATCTAATCATAAATAATAAATATTGAAGTTAAACATTAAAAATGTACCATTGCTTAAAACATTGTGTATTGTACAACAAAAGTTGTAAAAGGAGTGTAAGTTATGTGCAAAACATAAAAATTAATTAATTAACATTTTTATGCAATGAATATGTAGCCCTCGCATTCGCGAGGTCCACCCTACTAGTTTTAACTAAAGATAACGTCATCAAACGTAACTGACATGAAAGCACGAAGTGTGTATTTTGTCCTCAAGAAAAGACAATAAGTGTTTTATTCTTCAATTGCAAGTTCGCACGCTCTATCTAATCAGCTATCCAAATGACTTTCAACTTGTATCCATCCACTTCCGTTGCCAATGTTTTTGGCAATTGGGTTAAATGGGATAGATAATAAGTTTAGAACCATTTTTTGGGTAGGAGCGCTTGCCGTTATATAGTCGCTTTGGTTGAGTAGAAATGACAAGGTTTTTAATGATAAAAAATTTCTCTCGTTTGCACTTTCTCTTCCGATGCACAAGTATTCTCCGCTCGTGGTCCACCTTACAACGGACGGAGTTTCGAAGCCTTTTTACGGAGACTTGTATGTGACAGGTGGTGAGGGATATTTTTGTACCACATGGGTGGCAGCTTGATCCCCGGATTGGGCCTTGCTATCCCACAGACAACAGCGCCAGAAATTGACACGTTGACAGAGGTTGGGCTTGCGTTGGTTCTTCCCTTGAAGAGGAAAGGGTGATGCAACACAGGAGCAGTAAGTATTTCCCTCAGTTTGAGAACCAAGGTATCAATCCAGAAGGAGGGTCTCGTCAAGTCTAGAGTACCTGCGCAAACACAAACAAGCTTGCACCCAACGCTTCAAAGGGATTGTCAATCCCTTCAAGATTGTTTGCAAAGTGAGATCTGAAGGCGGAAAGTGCAATGAAGTAAAAAAGTCTAAGGCTGAAAATATGGTGTGGAGTAGACCCTGGGGGCCATAGTGTTCACTAGAGGCTTCTCTCAAAATAGCAAGTATTACGATGGGTGAACAAATTACTGTCGAGCAATTGATAGAACCGCGCAAAGTCATGACGATATCTAAGGCAATGATCATGCATATAGGCATCATGTCCGAGACAAGTAGACCGATACTTTCTGCATCTACTACTATTACTCCACACATCGACCGCGCTATCCAGCATGCATCTAGTGTATTGAGTTCATGACGAACAGAGTACCGCTTTAAGCAAGATGACATGATGTAGAGGGATAATCTCAAACCAATGATGAAAACCCCATCTTTTTACCCTTGATGGCAACAACACGATGCGTGCCTCGCTACCCCTTCTGTCACTGGGTGAGGTCACCGCACGGTATGAACCCAAAACCAAGCACTTCTCCCATTGCAAGAATCATAGATCTAGTTGGCCAGACAAAACTCACAACTCGAAGAGAATTACAAGGATATGAAATCATGCATAAGAGAGATCAGAAGACACTGAAATAAGATTCATAGATGATCTGATCATAAATCCACAATTCATCGGATCTCGACAAACACACCGCAATAGAAGATTACATTGGATAGATCTCCATGAAGATCATGGAGAACTTTGTATTGAAGATCCAAGAGAGAGAAGAAGCCATCTAGCTACTAGCTATGGACCCGTAGGTCTATGGTGAACTACTCACGCATCATCGGAGAGGTCATGGTGTTGATGAAGAAGCCCTCCGTGTCCGAATCCCCCCTCCGGCAGGGCATCAGGACGTGCCCCAGATGGGATCTTGCGGAAACAGAAGCTTGCGGCGGCGGAAAAGCGAATGCGATGATCTCCTGATTTTTTTCTGGATTTTATGAGAATATATAGGCGAAAGACCTAGGTCAGGGGACGTCCAGGGGGCCCACAAGCCTGGATGGCGCTGCCCCCCTGGCCGCAGGGTGGGGGCTTGCGGGGCCCCTGGGGCTCCCCTGCCTTGGGTCCCAAGTTACCCAATCTTCTTCCGTTTCAAAAAAAAATCTTTTCGGGGATTTTCTTCCATTTGGACTCCGTTTCAAAATCTCCTCTGAAAGGGGTCAAAAACATGGAAAAAACAGGAACTGACACTTGACACTGAGTTAATATGTTAGTCTCAAAAAATATATAAAAGGCATGCAAAATATCCAAAATTTGACAAGATAATAGCATGAAACCATCAAAAATTATAGATACGTTGGAGACATATCAGGCCTCCGTAGGCAACGATGATTTATGTCTATATGATTGTATTACGTCTCCCGCTGTTTTCAGTTACCGTACTTTTAGTATGTGATTGTGTACATTTTAATTATGCAGAGGTCGGTTGTAATGCTTAAATCTTTTAAGTAATAAAAAACCTTTATCAAAAACTACGTGCTCACATGCAGAAGGAGAGAGTTCAATCTGAATTAGGAGCTACCTGACTGCTCTGAGTCGCAAGAAGGAAGGGCTGCATGTTATATTTAACAGCAAAAGTATTAGGAAACAAAAATTTAAACTAAGGATTTTTTTTTGGAAAAAACATATGTACGTGAGAAAAATCAGGAAAACTATAAAATGGGAAAAGTAAAAATATAGATTGAAAAGAGAATATTCTAGAGAAGACTAGAAACCACGAATAGCATAAATATTGTAGAAATAATAGGGTAAGTAAAGACTTATGAGAAAAAAAAATGGGAATAAATTTTAAGCTTTAAATACAGTAGCTAATATTCGATGAATTTCGTACATTATAAATACTAGTACAATGCCCGTGTGTTGTCACGACGGTATAATATAAATATTGTACTGGTTCAATATTAATTGTATGAAACATAGTAAAAATGTCGTGCGTTGCACCGGTTAGATTATTGATTTGTAGACCATTAATTTTGTACTTGAAATAGCTCTCATAATAGAGAAAGAGAAGATGCTGATGTCCTTACATTTTTTAGTCAGTTTGACCTTTCTTGTTAATCCGGAAATGAAGCATTAATTGCTGGATCATCACCAATGAAGAACACCCCTCGGCAACAGAAAATGATGATTACAAACTAATTGCAGGCACACTGTTATAAAATCATCATAATATGTTTGAAATGGCTCTCATAATAGAGAAAAAGAAGATGCTGATGTCCTTACATTTTTTAGTCGGTTTGAACTTTCTTGTTAATCCGGAAATGAAGATCATCAACAATGGAGAACACCCCTCGGCAACAGATAATGATGATTACAAACTAATTGCAGGCACACTGTTATAAAATCATCATAATATGCAATATCAAAACTATATTTAAAACGTTTGAAGGAGGTACCCTTGATGGCACAAATTTGCAGCAGTAGAACATGTGAGAGCCATTCACCCACTGGAAAGCTATGCATAATCTAATTTCATCGTTTGTTGACATTCTCACAAATAGCTCATGTGCACAATCTCAGTCAAAAAGTACATTGGAAGTTGGAAGTAGGAAGCAGGGTAGGTGACCTGTGTGGAGGAGTTGGGGAATATCAACAATGAGCTCGTCGTTATTGTGGAATATGTTGATCATAAGAAGTCAACTGCAGATCAGACCCATGCAGATGTACATTGTCTGTATTTTTCAAATAGTACTGCATCATTCTTGCACGCAGGGAAATAAGGATGTTTCATTTGAAATAACATGTGAATTCATAACTTGGGTATGTGGGTACCATCGAGAAAGCTTTACTGGTCATGAAAGTACCAATTTCCCCTACGATCCTCTCTCTAATATCAACAAAAACAGGCAACGGATCCTGAATACCTCTCCCTCCAGTGTGGAGTGGGTCTGAAGCTCACCATATAGTTTTACTTGATCCGTATGCAATCTGCATATCCTGCGATAAATTCATCACGCCATCCATCAGCGATTTGCGTTTGAATGATGTGACTGTCACCCACAAACAAGAGACCATCTATTAAAAAAAAGAGTCCAAACTATTGAAAAGGAAAAGAGTCCAGCGAACACTCACGAAGCACCAACCTGTAGCGACATGCACAACGAGCCCTCGCAGGAGTTCAAACCCGAGTGAGTCGAGCCAGTCACCCCCCGCCAGCAATTTGTAGCAGTAGGAACCTCCTCCCCCATCCCGCCGGTGAGCCAGCTCCTCCCCGCGCTTCTCCCTCCCCTTGTACTCCCGTTCTCTCGCCACAGGGGCGGCGGTGCAAACGGCGGTGGTGACGAAGGCATAGGGAGGCCACGCGTACGGCGGTGGCGGCGGAGGCATAGGGAGGCGACACGGACGGTGATGGCGGCGGATGACGTCGGTGGCGGTGGAGGCACGGGGAGGCGGCGCGGGCGTTGGTGGTGGCGTTGGCAAAGGGCGGCGGCGCAGATGACAATGGGAGCGAAGGCAAAGGGCAGCGCAAGTTGCCGGGAGCGAAGTGCTGGGGTGCGGCGGCGGAGGTTACCCTAGCGCCGCGGTGTATCTCGTTCTCGTGCGGGAGAGAGAGGCTCCATGGAATCGGTATTCTTTCACTTGGATATGAGTGCGGGTTCATTACTGAAAAATAGAAGGGTTTATTTATAAAAGCAATGCGACGACGGACGACAGAAGCACTCCGTGCTTTAGTATTAGGGAAAGATATGTGTCTATGTGGCGTCATTATCGTCTCGATGGCAACATCGAGGTACAACCCCCTCTGCTTCCCCATGTCCTATGTGCCCCGATGGAACCCCTAGTTCCTTGCAGCGTTTTGATTTTCGGTTTGACAATTTTTTTCACCCTAGGCCGAGATGGACGAATATCGGTCATTTTCAAATTTTTCGACCGAAATTTGACTGAAGTTTGACTAAAATTTGACCAAAATTCATCAAATTTGACCAATTTCGACGGAAAGATAGATCTCGCCCCAGGCCCAGATGGCCAAAATTCGGCCAAAATCCATTTTCTTCGGCCGAATTTCAAAACACAGGTTCCTGATGAATGGGCGGCATCGTTACTGCTTGGAGGCGTGGTCTTGGGCACTTGATTGGGAGGGGGGCAACCTTGGTTGGGTACTGGTGGCGTCCTGGATGTTCACCTCGCTCGGACTGTTTTGGGAAAACCCCCTTAGATTTACAGGTTTATAAGAATGTTTGGATGAATGTCGTTCAGTTTATATGAAATTCGCCAGGTTTGTCCGAGTTTCGTTCTATTGATTTGTTAAGTGTTTGAGATATATATGTAAATCGGATTGTGTGGCGATCTTCCGTACGTATCCTCGTTTGCGGACAGCTGGTTCCTGTTCATGGACGGATACTTAGGAAATTTGCGAGTCGCCCATATGCCGTAATCGATCGATGATGCGACCAGATCCGTCTGTACCGTCGACCGACTCTGAGTTGCTAGCTGGCTGATTTTCAAGTTTAATAAGTAGCGCCTGGTGATGGATGATGCATGGTGAATCGGGTCAGAAACTCAGAAGTAGTGCGCTAATCCGTTGGTTAAGAAAAAGCTAGCATCTTATGTACTTCCTCAGAAGTAGTGCGCTAATTAATCCGTTGGTTAAGAAAAAGCATCTCATGTACTTGGGCGTGCACGAGCAGGACAAGCGCTGCAAGCCCCAATGGATGCATGCACCTTTTGGGAGCAACGCAACGACACACGATGAAGCCTATACGCCAGCCACCCACCTAGACGAGTAGAGTAAAAATGTACGTACGTATATATATACTCCGGTCCGGCCGACAAGATGCACCGTACACGCCTAACCACGTACGAGCACGTGATGACTTGCACTACTATGATTGATGACTCGATCGACGCATGCAGGAGCGCACGTACGGCACGGCATCACGTGCGTTAGTTCATGTGTGTTGGAAATCACCAACCCGTCCACAAACGACTGTGGAGCGTGTTGTGTGACTGCAGACGAGACGACCACAAGTCACTCCGGCCGTATCCACATTAATTAGTGCTGCGCTACTTGCTCTCTCGCTCTCTGCGGCCGGCGACTACGGTGGTGTCCTCCCAATCTGCGGCAGAGACAGACAGCGCCAACGGTACTCTTCTACCCGTCTCCTCTTCCTCTTGTGTTCAATACATTTAATTTGCTTCAGCCTCCTTAATTTGTTCTACTAGTTTTGATGCAGATCCATCATGTGCAGAGTTCGGTCAGGAGGATGCTCTTCTTCAACTGCATGGTGCTCTTGATTGACTGAGATCCAGGCGAGGTGATGCTTTTGCTCCATCTGTTCCTCCCTCCATAATCTCTTGTTGCTATTCCATCCATTTGAGTGGTAATGCATTCATGCGCTGTTGCTTTCACCAACTAAAAATGTCGAGCTTCCTCGTGATACGGAAACAATTAATAGATAGTCATCACGTGCTCCTGATTGAGCCAAGCTAGTCAGGTCCCAGGTGATGCATTTTTGCTCATCCTGAAAACGATTGTGTTTCGGTTACAGCCATCTGTTTCCCCTCGATCGATACTCTCTTGTTGCTATTCCATTCATTTGAATGATAGTGCATTCATGAGCTGTGTTGCTTTCACGGACTGAAAATGTCCAGCTTTTGCTCATCTAGTGGTTCTCTGAAAATTATACTAGCTAGTATCTCCTAGCTGTCTCCTCCTTCTCTGTACAACCTTTTTCTTCTTTTGATATTTGCTGGTTCTGACGACAATTAATGATGTGCAGAACTGGATCTATATATTCCTCCACTACTTCATGTTTGGTAGCCATTACAAAGAACTCCGCAAATTGGATCTGAAGAGCTTCTATTCAGGGTACCCTTCTACTACTTCTGCTTTGTTGGATAGCTAAAGGGACGCACTGCATATGTGCCTTCTGTCTACTATAAGGTTCAGGTTTTGCTCTTTCCGTCTTCTGAAAGCCATTATGTTTGCATTGCAGAGTTTAAACCCAAGGGCAATGCTATAGCGGTGTCTTGATCTAGAGAAAACACAAATAAAGGTCGAGATATGGAGGTTGCTGCTGGGGCCATGGGCCCTGTCATCCGTAAGCTCGGCGAGCTGCTCGTCCGAGAATGCAACCTCAAGAAGCGAGTAAAGAAAGGCGTAAAATCTCTCCTAACAGAGCTGGAGATTATGCACGCCGTACTTCGCAAGGTTGGCGAGGTGCCGTCGGACAAGCTCGAGGAGCCGGTCCGGATTTGGGCTGGCAAGGTGAGAGACCTCTCTTGCGACATGGAAGACGCTGTTGACGACTTCATGGTGCGTGTGGATGAGGGTTCAAGCAGCAAGCCAACGGACATGAGGAGTCGAGTCAAAAAGTTCCTCAAGAAGACCGCCACACTGTTTGGCAAGGGCAAAGCACTTCATCAAATCTGTAATGCCATCGAAGAAGCTCAAGATCTTTCCAAGGAGTTGGCGGACCTGCATAAAAAATACGAGCTTGACATGTGTAGCACTAGCAATGGTGCTACCACTGACCCACGTGTGTTAGCTTTGCACAAACATGTAGGGGAGCTTGTAGGCATTGAACACACAAGAGATGAGCTTGTCAAAACATTGATTTGTGAGGACAGGAGTCCTGAGGAGCAATTGAAGACACTCTCTATTGTCGGTGCTGGTGGGCTGGGCAAGACAACCCTAACCAAAGCAGTTTATGAGAAGATCAAAGCCCAATTTGATTGTGCGGCTTTTGTCCCGGTGGGTCAGAAACCAGATATCCCAAAAGTTTTCAAGGACTTGCTCTATGGCCTTGACAAAGTAAAGTTCAAGGACATTCATAATACAACAAAGGGTGAAAATCTGCTCATCGAGGATATCACTGAATTTCTTGTGGATAAGAGGTATGCATCACGTAGTCCTTGTCCTTTTATGTATATTTCCGAAATGTGTGAAGTAGTGAGATGTATACTGAATTTCATATCTTCATTTCCTTATTTGTTATACTTTTATATCTGTAGTAGTCTGTTCTTTTTTAGCAAATTCTACTTCTTTATTTTTTGCACACGCGGCTTATTTTTTAGTCATGTATACTTTTATGCAATTTCTGTTGCATTTCTTTTTTGCATGCATATCTTTCTATATCCTTAGTGGTTATATAAGCCTAAGGTTTGGTTTAGTACCTTATACTTTATCCTTGTTACGAAATTCAGTTGTATATATATGGGAAACTAATGCTATCAAAATGTTTTGCATAGGTACCTCATCGTAATCGACGATATATGGGAAGAAGACATATGGAAATATATAGAATGTGCTCTCTATAAAAATAAACTCCAGAGTCGGGTAATCACAACAACCCGTAATGTGAGTGTGTCTGAAGCATGTCTCAATTCCACTAATGGCACAATTCATAGAATGAGACCTCTTTCTGATGAAGACTCGCAAATACTCTTCCATAGAAGAATATTTCAAAGCGAGGAGAAATGTCCAGAAGATTTTCAGATAGTATCAAGAGATATATTGAGGAAATGTGGTGGTGTACCATTAGCCATCATTACAATAGGTAGTCTTCTGGTTAGTGGCCATAGGATAAAGCAAAAGGATGAATGGATGCATGTGCACAATTCGATGGGCCGTGGAGTTACACAAGGTGGTGTTGTGAAGGACATGAAAGGGATATTATCACTCAGCTATTATGATTTGCCTCCTTATCTGAAGCCTTGTTTATTATATCTAAGCATCTTTCCTGAAGACTTTGAGATTGAGAGAGAGTGGTTGATATGGAGGTGGCTTGCTGAAGGTTTTATCCAGTGTGACAAAAAAGAAAACAGGCTGTTTGAGATTGGAGAGAGCTACTTTAACGAGCTATTGAATAGGAGCTTGATCCAGCCAGCAGAAATCAATTGGGAAGGAACGGTAGTAACTTTCCGTATACATGATATGGTGCTTGATCTTATCTGCTCACTGTCAAGTGAAGAGAATTTTATCTCCATATTGGATAATGATGAGTGGCATGCACCTAATCTGCAAAGGAAATTTCGCAGGTTATCACTTCATAATATCAATGCAAATGTTCAAAACCAACAGTTTGATAGCACTAGCCTGTCAAAAGTGAGGACCTTTGCTGTTTTCTCTCCTGTTACCTGTGATTGGTTGCCATCTCTCTCAAGCTTCCAATTTTTACGCGTGCTAGATCTTGGAAATTGTGGCAGCCAAGAAAGCAGCTCTGGTATCAGCCTCAAGTATGTAGGAAATTTAATTCACCTAAGGTACCTAGGGCTAAGGAATGTTGATGTTCAGGAACTCCCATTGGACATAGGCAAATTGCAGCTTTTGCAGACATTGGATATAAGAGGCACTAGGATACAAAAATTACCTGCAAGTGTTGTTCAGCTCGCAAATTTGATGTGCCTACGTATCAACGACGACTTGGTGCTGCCAAGAGGAATGGGGAACTTGACGTCCCTTGAAGTGCTGGGCAGAGTAAGATTATCCCCGTCTCCTCACATTGCGAAAGAGTTGAGTCATCTGACAGAGCTTAGGACATTCAGTATTAACTGTGTTAACATGGATGGGGATCTGATTGATATATTAATCAAGTCTCTAGGGAACCTGCAGAAATTGCATAATTTGCGTATTGATCGTAGTGGCAGTTTGATAGATTGCATGCGTGAAAGCTGGGTGCCCCCTCCACACCTCCGTAGTTTTGAGTCATGGGGTTTCTTTGAAAATGCGTGGTTCTCGATACTTCCAAAGTGGGTTAACTCAACGTCGCTTCCCCACCTCTCCACCCTGGTCATAGAAGTGAAAGAACTGCAAGGGGATGACCTTCAGATCATCGGAATGTTGCCTGCTCTTCGGCTTCTGCGACTTGCTGCAAAACACGTGATGGGAACGTTGGTTGTGAGGGCCGATGCATTCCCATCTGCGAGATACTGCATGTTCTGGGGGTTTCCGACGTCGCCGTGCCTTTTTCCGCCTGGAGCTATCCCAAGGGTTCAATACCTTGTGTTCTGTGTCTCTGCACGGTCGATCGCGAGTGGTGAGGTTGACTGCAGCATGGGGCACTTCCCTTCTCTCGAGCAGGTCCAGGTTGATCTATTGCTTGAGAATTCCAGCGATGAAGAGAAGGGGACGGCCAAGACTTTGCTGGGGCGCGCAGCAGAAGCCCATCCTAAACGTCCCACCATTGAAATCGATTAGACACGAGTGCTGACGTGCCTCTGCCGCCAGTAAGGTCTGAGCAACCATGAATTCTCTTTTCCTGAATATGCTCGTTATCATACTGTTTGATATATCCCTCTTACTTTCTCAATTTCAGGCCTTCAATAAAATACTGAAGTCAGAAAGGTACTAATAATTCCATCAGTTGCCGCAGCTCCCAATAAACCAAGGCTCATTCCCTCCAACATATGTTTAGATGCTGTCCTTTTGCTAGACGGAGGCTTCCGCATGGTTGTTGATGATGAACTGTTTATTTCTCCTGCATTTGCTTTCAGAAACGCAGCACCTCCTTTCCTTTATTATTTGGTCAAGACTCAAGACTCGTACAATAAAAGGTTGCATTCAGTTGGCACTATTTATAGCAGCAGTACTGCCTCTACGTTTATTTGATTGTTCACATACAACATTGTTTTGTTTTCACTGGCTTATTAATGAAGAGTTGATTGAACTCCTGTTGGCTTGTTTTGCTTTGCTTGGCACTTATTTAGTCAAGGATCGCAGAATGAAAGGTAGTTGGTTGAACTCCTGTTGTACCTCCAGATTTGCTTCATCCTGTTCGTTAAGCTTTCTCCTCTTGCTGCAACTCGTGTTTTCGAACTCATGGGAGATAGAACCACAAACAATCAGATGTTCATAGCGATAAAAGGCTGCATTCAGTTGGCACTGCCTCTACGTTTATTTGATTGTTCACATACATCATTGTTTTTTTTTACTGGTTTATTAATGAAGAGTTGATTGAACTCATGTTGTCTTGTTTTGCTTTGCTTGGCACTTAGTCAGTCAAGGCTCATGCAATGAAAATGAAAGGCAGTTGGTTCAACTACAAATTTGCTTCTACTTTGTTATGTCGGAGACTTTGTGAAACCGCGGATTGTTTGTTTCCTTTTCTAAATAAAGGGACCGTATGCATCGTGCTGATGCAGAGGCCGGAGGTAATCCTCCTTTTTTTTTAAAAAAAACTACAGATTTTCTTTATCCTATTTTTGTTAAGCTTTCTCTTCTTGCTGCAACTCGTGTTTTCGAGCTCGTGGGAGATAGAGCCACGAACGCTCGGATGTTCATAGCGATGGTGCTAATGGGATTGCTAAATTTTAATTGCTTGCCAGCTTGTTGCTTCGATGCCTGCATATGTTACTCATCTCTCACAAAAAAATGTATTTGTGCTGCAAATGTACAGGAATTACTGATACATTTGGTTGCAGAAGGTTTGCAAATCAGATGTAGAGGTAGGTGCTGCCACAAACTGAAAACGAACTAAAAAAAGAGAACATGAAGATATTTTTCATTCAGATGATTGCCTCGACTTGTGTTGGAGCAAATGCTATTAGAAGGGGAATAATTAATGACTAGGAATAACCTGAGGAGAAGGGGAATACCAAAACCCCTGTTGAATCTGTGCATCAACTAGCAAATACTTTATGTACATGTAAAAAGAAACAGAAGACCGATGCCTGGGCTCTTTAAGACAACGGAATGAATAAACAGGGTATGAGCAGTATATGCAGTTCTACAGCTCATGCGTGTGAATATGTTCGAAATCTGGAAAGCTCAGGCATTTGAAATTTTATTAACACTAAATGCTTGTTCATGCAGGTCCTGCTTTTGTTGATCCAACAAGAATGAACTTATGAATGGTGGGTGTCCTAGCGATTCGCGAATCGGAGAAGGCGCCCACACCACCCCTGCTTTTTTTTTAAAAGGAGGATCATCCCCGGCCTCTGCTTCATGATGATTCATACAACCCTTTTATTAGACTAAAAAGTTCCAAACAAGTGCAATATCCAGCGAGAACTCAAAGAACACATAAAAAGGAAAGATAGGCTACGATGACTAAACACCTAGCCGAAGCATCCAGGTATGCAAGTAGGTGGTACCTAATCTGAGCCCCCCGCGTCGCCCCCGCTAGGGCGACTCGGGCGGCGCCCAAACCCTAGCCGCCGGTGGGCGCTCTCCCTCCTCCACTCCCTCCGTCGCCGCCGGGCAACGCTCGGGGGCCGACGGCAGTGGCGGAGGCATCCCTCTCTCCCACGTCTTCAGGGGTGGTGCGGGGCCCCTGCACACGCGGAGGCATGGCCGATTTGCGGAGCGACGGCGATGGCTGCGTTGATGGCGGCGGTGGTCGTCCCTGCCTCAGGCAATGGTGGCTGGAGGCACGTCGGCTGGCCGGTCATGGGCAGCGGCGTGCGGCGGTTGGCCTGGTTCGGGTGGCGGCGACGGGCTATGCCACGGCGGCGCGTCATCCGGCTTCAGATCAGCGGCGGCGTCGAGGGCCTGGTGGATTGCTCGGTGGCCTCCGATCAGATCTATTCTGGCCGGTGCAGCTGGCAGTGGCGGTCATCTCCTCTGTCAGAGGTGGTCGGCCTGAGGCTGGGTGGTTGGATCTCGCGATCCATCATCCAGTCCCGGCTGCGAGTCAGGAAGACATAGTTGCCGGTGAAAACCGAGCCGATGGCAGACGATGGCGGCGTTCTGCGTTGTTACCTTGATGAAGGCATCGTCGTGTAACTACTCTTGACCCATTCATGATGCTTAGGGGGAAACCCTAAGATCTGATCATCAAATCGGACGATGGCAGCACTACGGTGTCGTGTCTCTCTTGGGAGCATCGTTTCTCGAGCAGCACTGGATGACAGAGGAAGGCCGTGGAGCAGCTTCGTCTTGATCGGAGCTTCGGTGGAGATGTCAAGTCATGCCTGGCCAACAGGTGCTACGCTGTGTCATGCCTACTCGGCAGGTGCTACGCACGACGGATCTTTCGGAGCCTTCATGTCAGGATGGACGAGCGCAGGACGGTGGCGCCATTGGGCGTCGTGGTGGCGTCGACTGATGGACGGACTGGCAAGGGTGATACGGATCTCTCTCCTAAAGATGGGACATTGGTTCGATGAGGATGGCGGTTTCTAAAACGTGTGCAAGTGGTATACGATTTAGGTTTGCTGCATCGTTCGTTGTTCTGATACGTTATAGCACTAGTAGAAAAAGGACCTATTGTCCCGGTTCGTGAGGCCATTTGTCCCGGTTTTTGAACCAGGACTAAAGTGTCGGTACTAATGTCCTAAACCTTTAGTCCCGGTTCTTGCATAAACCGGGATAGATGGGCCTCCACGTGGCCGGTGCGGCGAGCCCAGGCAGGAGGCCCTTTGGTCCCGGTTGGTGGCACCAACCGGGACCAATAGGCATCCACGCGTCAGCATCTCAGGTGCTGGTTTTTTTTAAAGGGGGGAGGGTTTGGGGGTTTTGGGGGGTTAATTTAGGTGTTTCATATATTGTGTTAGCATGCTAATTAATAGAGAGAAGTGTCCTTTCTTATCTCCGTGCTTGGTCGACGCTACATACTATACGTATAGAGAGGACTAGACACGCTAGCTAGTTAAGCAAATGAAGGAAACAGAAGATCGTCATGAACAGATGCATACAAAGAGAAGTGATATCGACCACCTCTCCTTCTCTGAGAGATTGGTCCAACAACAAGTTCTCGTATATCTATCCGACGCTACTGGCTACATATATACAATATAAGTATCTTTTACAATATAATCTCCTAATTAAAATTGAACCCTGCAGGGTCCACATAGTATTCTCCGTCTTTAGCGATCACGTGGTTAAGAAAGAATGCCGCCAATTCCTCTTGAATTCCTCGCATACGATGTGGTGCTAGGAGTTCATCTCGCATCCGAAATATCTAATTTGAAGAAGGGGGTCAATACATATATATGAATAAATGAAACTGAACACAAATGATGGTAATCAAATAAAATTATGAATGTAATTATTTACGCACTTCATATTGTTTCTCGGAGTAGCCCCGCTCACAGGTCGTGTGGCGGATGGACTCGCAAATGTAGTATCCACAGTAATTAGTCCCTTCTTCCTGCCACAACCACTTTACAAGAAATAGAGGTCAATCAAACTGATAATTAGCAAGCATGCTAAATGGTATTGATGAAACTAGCGCTTGAATCAGTAGGAGATGCGTGGAACATATATGCTACTATAGTACTTACTTTCGGGTGTCTAAACTGCAGCTTCTTTGGCAGTCCCGGAGTTTTTGAGGTGAATTTACTCCAAACCATGCCAGACAAAGAAAACAATTACTTGATATCAGGAAATGAACAAATTGAAGTTGCCGATACGGTGCGATAATGATAGATTTAACTTACTTCTCTAGAATTTCAGTCATGTCCGCGTACTTCTTGAGATCTTTTCGTCTCGAATCTGAGACGGTTACTAGTCCCTGCTCAAGCGTAATCTCTAGGAGAATATAATGGAACCTGCACACGCATGTATAACTCATCAATTCCATTACTATAACCTCGACTAATAAGAAAAACCGAATATGCACAAGACAGTAACACTCACTCGAAGTTGTAAGAGAAGAATATTATAGCTTTGTTTTGATTTAATATAAACGATTGTACAAGCTTGGCCTCGGTACCTTTGGCCTGAAATTTAACCATATATGCATATATGAGATTTGTGTTAATGAAGCTAATATCACCGATTAGTCTTTTCTTCAATTCCGTGATCTTCAATCTGCATAATATAGTGAGAATAATTAAAGATACATGCAATGAAAGAGCTGACCTATATATAGAGACTTAATGACAGAAGTAGTACTACTTACAGGCAGTAGCAAGTGATAATTGACTTATCGAGGGCCTTTAGATTGAAAAACTCGAAGAACTCCTCAAATGGAACATTCAACAGGTCAATTCCAACGAGGTCATGCTCATCTTTAACTCTGAGCGTCAAAATATTCCTCCCCCAGACTCTCTGCAGATTTTCATATACCAATCATGGAATTTTCGCATCATCGTTGTTAGAGATTTTTCATCTTTGACGAGAGGCTTTCCGTACACGTATCTGTGTTCATCCACCTCCAAGAAATCAAAATGTGCATCGTCGGGCAGGTAATCTCCAAGATCGTTAGAACCGGGCACCATCACGCCCGGATGATTCGCGACGACGCTAGACACCTGGAGCGGGGGGAACGATTGGTTCGCTTGTTCGCCGAGCTGGGCAACTTTTCTCCCAGCTCGTAGTTTTGCTAACCTTTGATCACTGATAGTACTTCCCGACCGCTCCGCTTCTATAAATGACTTTGTAAGAATGCGCTCATAGTTGCCTTTCGCCGGAGACTTTGGTGGTTTCTTCAGGGCAGCCAGAGTACGCTTTGCTTTTACCGGATCTATCTTCTCCTCCGGAGGTGGATGTTTTTTTGCTTTCACCCCTTCAAAGAAGTTCTTCACTTCGGCTTCCACGATCTTCGTGATTTCCTCCTGGCTCCTCTCGTATGGTAACTTCTCTGGAGTCTTCAAAGAAGGACCGTATCTGTATTGCCTGCCTCTGGTTGTACTGCTAGACGTCGGAGCAGACGGAGCGGCTGCGGCTGTCTTTCCTTTCTTACGAGTCGGAGCGGTGGCGGGTCTCTTCCGCCCTTGTTGACGAGGCGGAGAAGGGGGAGGCAGCTGGCTGCTCGGGCGCGCCGGCGCAGGCGGAGAAGGAGGCGGAGTGCCGCCACGCGCCGGAGAAGGAGGCTTAGTGCCCTGATCACTCGCCGGAGGAGGCGGAGGAGGGGGCGGAGTGCCCTGACTCGCCGGAGGAGGAGGAGGAGGCGTCCAGTTCGGAAGGTTGATGAGCTCCTTCCGTCATAGTCATGTAGTCTTCAGAGAAGAACCCAGCCGAATCTCCCCTTCACCCGTAGGGTGGTCAAGCTCAAGGTCCTCAAATCCGTCTGTTATTTGATCCACCATCACCCTAGCATATCCTTTTGGAATTGGCTGGCCGTGGTAGGTTGAGCCAGGTTCATTAGGTATAACAGAGCCAACAGCCGCCTTGACTTTAAATGTCATCCATCGCGTCATAAGGTGGCAATGTTGAGACTCTGTGATAGCATCCACGGGGTAGCCCGTGAAGACAGGCTCCAGCTGCTGAGTCTGCTCGGTGGAAGCCACGCTGCTTCTCCGCTGAGATGGCGGGGTAGCTTCAGGGGAAGCTTTGGCATGTCGTTTGCTGCGATCTGCTTCTCGTTCCTCTAGCCCGTGTACCCTTTCGTGCAGCGCCTGCAGTTGGCTATGCTCCACTTTCTTCCTCCTCTCCTGGGTTTTGTAACCCTCTGCGTCCGGAA
This sequence comes from Hordeum vulgare subsp. vulgare, assembly GCF_904849725.1. NCBI lineage: Eukaryota > Viridiplantae > Streptophyta > Magnoliopsida > Poales > Poaceae > Hordeum > Hordeum vulgare. Next base: position 39,675,091 of record NC_058524.1, read on the forward strand.
ACCCAGCGTTCCACGGAAGGGAGCCTGGCGTGCCTCGTGTCCGTCCAGGGTGCTCAGGATTCCCGAGGGCCATTGTGAGCTCGTCCTTCTCTCTGTCTGGAACGAACGTCCCTTCCTGTGCTGCGGCGATATAGTGCCGAAGCTTCGTGACGAGTATTCGCAGTTGCTCTTCCGTCCAAACGCACTTCCCTGATACAGGGTTCAAGGTTCCGCCAACCCCGAAGAACCAAGTTCGGCAACGGTCTGGCCATCTCAATGTCTCTGGTTCGACCCCTTTAGCAATCAGGTCATTCTCAGCCTTGTCCCACAAAGGTCGGGCTTTGAGGTAACCACCTAACCCCGTGCGATGGTGATGCTTCTTCTTCGCAGCATTTTTCTTGTTTGTCGCTGACATCTTCTTACTCTTTTCCGATGTCTTGTGGGCCACAAATGCGGGCCATTGATCTCTGATCTTCTCAAACCGGCCGGTGAATTCTGGTGTCTCTTCTTTATCGACAAACGTTTTCATCTCATTCTTCCACCTCCTGAATAGTTCTGCCATCTTCTTAAGAGCATGAGACTTGATCAATTCCTCTTTAACTGGCTTCTCTGGATCCTCCTCTGGCGGTAGGGTGAAATTTGCCTTAAGCGTTGTCCAAAGATCTTCTTTCTGCATATCGGAGACATAAGACGTCGGCACCTTAGGGTCTTCCTTCTTTGGCTTTAACCATTGCTGGATACTGATCGGGATCTTGTCCCTAACAAGAACCCCGCACTGAGCATGAAATGCATCCCTTGTCCGGATGGGTTCAATCGGCTTGCCAGCGCGCGCGATTGTTGTGATCTCAAACCTTTCATCCGAGCGCAACTTTTTCTTCGGGCCTCATTTCTTTACCGAAGTTGAGCTCGATCCGGAGGGCTAGAGAAAAAAGAAGAAAGACGAGAGTTAATTAATATGTGTACATATGAAAACAATGAATGCATCAATTAACTAGTCAGCACGGGCTTAACTAATATATATATATATACCTGGCCGGACTCGGTTCGGTCACCGGAGCCGTCATCACGGTCTCCTTCTTGTACCTCCATTGGGTCACCGGAGCCATCATGAACATAGCCCTCTTCTTGTACCGGCATTAATGGGTCACCGGAGCCATCATGAACATAGCCCTCTTCTTCACCTGGTCCTTCCTGACCATCGATGTCGTAGAGAAACGACGCAACGACATCACTTCCTTGTGCGATTATCTCCCCCAACATCGCTTCGGTTTCTTCGTCTCGGGAGTGATCCATAGTTTCTGTAAATATTTACAACATGTCAATTATTATTCAAACATGGTACACATGGATATATATTAGTGGCAAACGTAGAACTAGCTAGCTAATCACAATAAGGAATCATGTTAGTGGCCTCGACGCTGCTTCTCTAGGGTTTGGGGTGGCCTAGACAACGCTTCAAGGGTTTGGGATGGCCTCGACACAACGCTTCAAGGGTTTGGGGTGGCCTCGACGACAACGCTCTTTTAACTTGGTAAATTTGGGTGGCCTCGAGAGAGTTTGTCGGGTAGGGGCGCGGCGGGAGGGGGTAGGAGACCAACATCATTTTTTCTCTAGGGTTTGGGTGTCCTCGAGAGTTTTGGTCGAGCGAGAGGGCCGAGGGGGGTGCTCCCGTGGTATAAGTTCTCACGGTCGAGAGTGGGTATATATATCCACCGCCCCTCATGTCGAATTTATCCGGGAGGGGGTTATATCGACAACGATGCGACATACATATACATGGGAAAATAATGTTATCCGGGAGGGGGTTATATCGACAACGACATACCCGATAAAAAATAAGAAGACAAAAGAAGAAATAAAAAGAGGAGAAGAAGAAGAGGAGCAATCGAAGAAAAAAAGAAGAAAAAAAGGAGAAGAAGAAAGGAATAGAGGAGAAAGAAGAAAAAAAAAATTCTTCTTTCTCCTCTATTCCTTTCTTTTTCTCCTCTTCTTTTTCTTCTTTTTTCCTCTTCTTATTTATTTCTCCTCTTCTTCCTCTCCTATTCTTCTCCTTTCTTCCTCTTCTTATTTTCCTTTTTCTCCTCTCATTTTTTCTTCTTCTTCTTCGTTATCTTCCTAGCTATATATAATACTTTCCTAAAAATGTAACTTTTGCATATATAAAACTTTTTCTTCTTCTTCCTTCTTCCTTCTCTTCCTTCTTTTCCTAAATATATAAAACTTTTCTAAAAATGAAAGTAACCTAAAATGTACTAAATCAGAGAACATATATAGATAAAACTAACCTAAAATGTACCCAAATCTAGTAAAAATCTAACTTTTATATGCACAGAGAACATACATACATATATACATTTTTATAAAAATGCAAAAAATAAATCATCATTTATATGAACAAAAAATTTAAAAAAAGACATATAATCAGATATACACACATACATATGCTCACACATATACACATAATCTGGAAAAAAAACATCATATAATCTAAAAACAAAGGAGAGGAGACGGGCAGAGGTAGAGGCACGGCGTCGGCGTCAGCCTGACCAAGGAGAGGTGCGGCGTGGTCGGGGCAGGGGCAGAGGCACGGCGCCGGCGTCGGTGTAGAGGGCGGCGACGGCGGCGTGGTCGGGGCAGGGGCGATGGCGATCGATGGGGCAAAGGGCGGCGACGGCGTCGACGGGGCGGGTAGGGGCGCGGTAGAGGCACGGCGAGGGCGCGCGGCGTGGTCGGGGGGCAGGGGCGACGACGGCGTGGTCGGGCCGGGAAACGGCGGCGTGGTCGGGGGCACGGCAGAGGCACGGCAAGCTCGGGCAGCCTGGCGTCGTCGTCGGAGGGATCGAAGAACTGACGAAATTTTCACAAGTGCTGGCTTATATAACAAAGCCATTGGTACCGGTTGGTGCCACCAACCGGTACCAATGCCCCCTTTAGTCCCAGTTGGTGCCACCAACCGGGACCAAAGGTCACTTTTCAGCGGCCCAAAGGGCGGGAAGCGGCGGCCTTTGGTCCCGGTTGGTGGCACCAACCGTGACTAAAGGTTACTTTTCAGCAGCCCAAAGGGCGGGAAGCGGCGGCCTTTGGTCCCGGTTGGTGTCACGAACCGGTACCAATGCACCCCTTTAGTCCCGGTTGATGCCACCAACCGGGACCAAAGGCCCCTGTGCTGCCCGCGTCGCGGCCAAAGTTTAGTCCCACCTTGCTAGTTGAGAGGGGCGCGGTGGTTTATAAGCCCCACTGCCGCACCCCTCTCGAGCTCCTCTCCACTGCAAGCTTACGGGCCTACTTGCTACTGCTTTGCCTGATGGGCCATCTGGGCCTACTGCGGGCCTGAATCCTGGCCCATGGATGGGTTTCTAGTCATATTCACGCCGTGGTGGCCCAGTTGGTGGCATTTTTTTTTATTTTTTCCCAGTTTCTTTGTTTTCTTTTTTGCTTTATTTATTTTGTTTTGTTTCTACTTACAACAAAATAATTATTTATTTTATTTTATTTTGTTTATAATTACTTATTAATTTTATTTTATGATAATTCTTTTTGCTATTAAAGTTTTTAACAAAAAAAGTTCTTTATGAAAATCCTTTTTGCTTTTAATGATTTTGAACAGAAAATACTTTGATAATTTTAGTTGCATGAATTTTATATAATTTTAGTTTCAATAATACTAGAAGTTGCTTATAATGTTTTGAACAAAAAATACTTTGATAATTTTAGTTTCAAATTTTTTATTTATGTTATTAAAGTTTCTTTGTTTCTACTTATATATTTTATTAAAGTTTATATTATTTTGTTTCAAATTACTTGTTTATTTTATTTTATTTTGTTTCTGACTTCATTTGTTATTTTTGATGCATTTACTGATTATTTTGAGCTATAAGACCATGAAATTGGAAAGCATTTGAAATGAACTCTGAAAAGGTTCCAAGTTGGCATGGTATCATCATTTCATCCATATAGCATGTGCAAGAAAGTAGAGAGGCTTACGGCAAAAACTGAATGCACTTCGTGTACAAAAGAGACAATCTCCTTCGAAGTATCAGGGTTTCATACGGAAACTCGTCTGTTACAAAGGGATTTCAATTTTTTTGAACTTATTTGAACCCCCTAGTTTTTCTGTGTTCAAAATGCACCATTCAAAGCCACATCATCAATTTACAACCCTTTCTGACTTATTTGTTATTTTTCATGCATTTACTGATTATTTTAAGCTATAAGACCATGAAATTTAAAAGCATTTGAAATGAACTCTGAAAAGGTTCCAAGTTGGCATGGTATCATTATTTCACCCACATAGCATGTGCAAGAAAGTAGAGAGGCTTACGGCAAAAACTGGATGCATTTTGTGTACAAAACGGACAATCTCTTTCGAAGTATCAGGGTTTCATACGGAAACTCGTCTGTTACAAAGGGATTTCAATTTTTTTTAACTTATTTGAACTTCCTTGTTTTTCTGTGTTCAAAATGCACCATTCAGAGCTGTAAGACCATGAAGTTGAAAAGCATTTGAAATGAACTCTGAAACCAAAGTACATACATAGTTCTCCAGAGCATTAAAACCAAAGTACATACATAGTTCTAATTGAACAACATATAGCTCTCCAGAGCATCTAATTAAACCATACATTGAAATTATGTAAAACATTTCAATGCAAAAAACAAATGCGATCATAACCGCAACCAAGGTAACAACTGATCCAACTGCATAATAATACCAAGCCTCGGTATGAATGGCATATTTTCTAATCTTTTTAATCTTCAACCGCATTGCATCGATCTTGATCTTGTGATCATCGACGACATCCGCAACATGCAACTCCAATATCATCTTCTCCTCCTCAATTTTTCTTATTTTTTCCTTCAAGTAATTGTTTTCTTCTTCAACTAAATTTAACTTCTCGACAATAGGGTCGGTTGGAATTTCCGGTTCAACAACCTCCTAGATAAATAAAATCTTGGTCGGCATAATTGTCATAAACAATAAATGAACCAAATAGTTATGAAAATATAATATATACCACATCTGAATCATAGACAGGACGAGGGCCGACGGGGGCGGATACCAAAACCATCGCACTATATAATAACAAGGAGTAATAAAAGTAAGAAAATTAGACAAGTATCTATCCGAAGTCAGAATTTTTTATTTCAGAAAGAAGATAAGAACAAGAGGCTCACCATGGTGGTGCCGGCGACGAGATCGGCACGGGCGATCGATGGCGGTGAAGACGGGGCGGGGACGGGGCGTGACGGACCGCTAAATCTAGACAAATCTCGTTGAAAATGGAGCTCGGAGGTCGAGTTTTGAGAGGAGAAAGCTTAACTAGTGTGGCTCGGGCATTTCATCAAACACCTTATGTGCATAGGAGGTGAACTAGAGCACCCAAATGCCCTCCCCTCGCCGGCTTGACAAAATAGAGCACTGTGGAGTGCTCTGCCGCGGCGGTGGGTATATGTAGGCAAGTTATTTGTCCCGGTTCGTGGCATGAACCGGGACTAAAGCCAACCCTTCTGTCCCGGTTCAAGCCACGAACCGGGACCAATGGTTGTGGGCCAGCAGCGAGGACCATTGGTCCCGGTTCAAGCCACGAACCGGGACCAATGGTTGTGGGCCAGCAGCGAGGACCATTGGTCCCGGTTCGTGGCTCGAACCGGGACAAATGGTTCCACACGAACCGGGACCAATGCCCACGAGGCCCCGGCCGGCCCCCTGGGCTCACGAACCGGGTCTAATACCCCCCATTGGTCCCGGTTCTTGAAGAACCGGGGCTGATGGGCTGGCCAGGGCCGAACGGTAGCCCTGTTTTCTACTAGTGTAGGGATGGATTGGTGATGACAACGGTTTTTTATATGAAGAGTGAGAGCACTCAACATTATCATGTTTGTAGGTGTGAGTGGTGGCTTCGGGTGGCTTGATGTATGATTTTTTCAGACCTTTATGAAATAATTAATAAAAATGGATGTATGCATCGATTGATGCAGAGACCGGGGGTTGAACCTCCTTTTCTAAAAAAATGACTAAACACCTAGCCTATTAGTGTGTCGTCATCCATATCGGTTAAAGATAGACCGCACTGCCATCTCCCATCGGCTGCAGCGAGTAACCAAAAGCCCCCCGGACTCCGCACGCGTGAGTAACGACTACGTACGGATCCAAGTTGTAGCTCTGTAGATGACCTGTAAAAAGTTGGTGAAATTCTTCCTGTCAAAAATCATATCGTTTCTATAATTCCATATAGCCCAAAGCATGACACATATTCCTATTCGAATGTGTCTAGCTATGATGACGTCCACCCCCACTAAGCCACGTCCCGAATAACGTGTTCATACTCATTGGGGGGTTTATGTTAAAGGCTATATGAATAGTTCGCCATAGAAGTTTAGCCAATGGGCATTCGAGAAAGAGGTGTTTGATAGTTTCATTATGATCACAAAAGCAACATCTGAAATTACCCACCCATCTTTGTTTAACCAAGTTATCTTTCGTGAGGATCACACCTTTGTGTAAGAACCGCATAAATTTTTTAATCTTCAGTGATACTTTGATTTTCCAAATATGTTAGACAAGTACTAGAGGATGGCCCCTGAGGCCGGCTCAACAACCTCCGCAACAAAGACGACAACAAGTAGATTAGGATAAGTTAGGTTTAAGCTAGTTAGTTGAGAGAAGCTTGACGGCATAAATACATACCACTATTTAAGTCGCTCATTGCGGATCTCGCTCGGCGAGGTGAAACCAAACTCCCACCCCATGCAATGAAGCTGAGGCGTGCCATACGCTTGAATCGGTCCAATAGCCTTCGAGGACGGTGAGTCGTTGTGCACGTGTTGGACCAAGGCCATGGGCGTCTTTTTTCTTCTTCTAAAATTCATGTTTACTCATATTTATCTAAATTTTAGATTTGAAATAACATAATCATTCAAATTTCAAACAACCATAAAGTTGATTCATATTTATTTCTATTTATATGTATTGCTTTTTACTTATTTTCATATTTACTTATTCACGGTTATTCAAATACTTAATTTTATATTAATTCAGTTTTTATTCATTGTTTAAAATTTGAAACTACTTCAAAACAAATTCAAACACTCGAAATTCATAACTTCGGTTATAGAACTTCAATTAGAACAAGTAACATATGCTTTTTATCAAAAAATTGAGAGTACTTCAGATCCGCAAGAAGTTTTCAAAATCAGTCCTTTTTTCAAATGAAAATATTAATTATCCTTTTAAAATTTGGAAATTCCTATATGGATTTGTTTGGAGTTCCAATCAATGACCACATCTTTTCATAATAGGCTGGCATGACCATATGAGGCATGATGGTAACATGTTTCGACATCTTTTGCATGTGTTTTTTTTTTGCGATGACATCTTTTGCATATTGTGACACGTGTAGCCATTATTTAGCCTTTTTTGACTGAAATAATTTAAACATATTAAAAACTCGTCGAAGTGACAACTGACATGAATGCTTGAGTACATAGGTCATACCAGCTGGAAAAACTAATGGAGCCATTTATCGCAAGTCGACAAAACCACGTGCTCACCATTGCACCCGTCTAGCCTAACATGGACTTATGAGGAATGCACACTTCATGGTAACGAGTTCGACACCTTTTACACGTTGTGTCACGTGTAGCCACTATTCGTCCTTTTTTTGCGAATTTTTGACCGACATAAAATTATGAAAAACTTGTCGAAAGTAAAAACCACCTGGCATGGATGCTTGAGTAAGTCATATCAAAATGTGGTAAAAAAGATGAGATCACAATCAACTTAACCAACCCAAGACATAGCCATAGAGTAAGAAGTGCCAAACGAGTGGAAAGTCCTATTCTACTCCCGAACTCCCGAACTCATATGCTCCTCGTGAACAGTAAAGTCGAAAAATAGTAAAAACATTCAAAAAATTCTGAATTTTTTTTATGGTAAACATTCACAAATGTTTTACATGCGTATGAAAATTCAGCACGACATAACATTCCTCAAAGTTGCAGCGAAAAAATAAAATCAACATTCCAAAATGTATCCAAAACTAGCATTTTTGGAGCAGCGATTTTGTTTTTTTGCCACGATTTCCACAAATATTATTTCGAGCTGAACTTTTGTAGGACTAGAAAACTTTTGTCAAAGTTAACCACAAAAAAAATTCAAATTTTTTGAATGATTTTACTAATTATTTTTTATTTTACTGTTCACGAGGGAGCATATGAGCTCGGGAGCAAAATCTTCATGTTCCAAACGAGTTTCATTTTTGCTGGATAAGGACTTCTCTTGTGGTATGGTTTCAATTAGCGTTTGAGTCTTTTATTCCAGCTAAGAGCATCTCTAGCAGACTCTGTAAAATGTCCCGCCCTGCAAAATAACCATCAAAATAAGGGTCGGGCAGGAAATGTTGTCAGACTAGACCCCGCAAACTCGTTCGACCCGTAATTTTTTTTTGAGGGGCGCGGCAAAATCCCCTTCCCGACCCGCGAAAACACAGGTTTCCTCCTCGCCTATACGGTGCCCTGTATCGCAAGGAAACTGTTCGCGGGACGGACATTTCAGCCCGCGTCCTTTCCCCACCCCCTTCCGCCGCCGCGTTGTCATTTGTTCCCCAGTCCGCCGCCAACTCTGGGGCACCGCTATAGCCGAATCTTCGGGGGGAATCGCGTCGCAGGTTCGCCGCTTCCCTCTTCCGTCGAGCCACTGCACCGGCTCCCCCAGAGCCACCTATCCACGGCCGCGCGAGAACCACCACCGGAGATGGACTTGAGCCTATGCGAGAAGTTTCTGCTCGAGGATTCATCCTCTTTGGATGACTCAGATGTTGAGAGGATGCTTCTCACATTTCGTGAGCAGAGCTTGGTGATGGCCCTTGCCGTAAAGGAGCATGAAGACAAGAACTTAAAGAGGCGGCATGGATCGACTGTCGGTCGTCTTTGCATTCCTCGGAATCGCCATCCCGACAACGAGATGCTGATGCGAGACTACTTCGCCGCCAATCCAACATACCCGTCGCACCTCTTCCGGAGAAGGAACCGTATGCGCTGATGACGATGATGAATATACTTCTCGCCCCTTGTTGGTTACCCCAAGTGGAAGGTGGAGATGTATTCAGCAACAAATTTCCCTTACACGGGAACTGTAAGGTTTATCGAACCAGGAGGACTCCGAGGATCAACAAGTAGGTGTTCGCTGCTCTGGCGCTAGCAGAAGACGTCGACCTGCACACACAACAAATAACTTTGCTCCCAATGAGTACAGAGAGGTTGTCAATCTCTCCGGCCTTGTAATTTGCAAAGGATCAAAACACAAGCGGGAATAGTGATAGTGATTGCAACGGAAAGGTAAATAAAAACGGTAAATGGTGGAGGTGTAAACAATGGTGGTAATATGGACCCGAGTCACAAGATGTTCATGTTGCGGCAACAAAAGTCCTTCCCAGGTGCGTAGGAATTCTTCTGGTTACTTCTCTGGTTTGCGTCGGTTTTTCCCTTGAAGAGGAAAGGGTGATGCAGCACAGGAGCAGTAAGTATTTCCCTCAGTTTGAGAACCAATGTATCGATCCAGAAGGAGGGCCTCGTCAAGTCCAAAGTACCTGCGCAAACACAAACAAGCTTGCACCCAACGCTTCAAAGGGGTTGTCAATCCCTTCAAGATTGTTTGCAAAGTGAGATCTGACGGTGAAAAGTGCATCGAAGTAAAAAGTTTAAGGCTTAAAATATGGTGTGGAGTAGACCGTGAGGGCCATAGTGTTCACTAGAGGCTTCTCTCATAATAGCAAATATCACGATGGGTGAAGAAATTACTGTCGAGCAATTGATAGAGGGATAATCTCAAACCAATGATGAAAACCCCATCTTTTTACCCTTGATGGCAAAAACACGATGCGTGCCTCGCTACCCCTTCTGTCACTGGGTGAGGTCACTGCACGGTATGAACCCAAAACCAAGCACTTCTCCCATTGCAAGAATCATAGATCTAGTTGGCCAGACGAAACCCACAACTCGAAGAGAATTACAAGAATATGAAATCATGCATAAGAGAGATCAGAAGAAACTCAAATAAGATTCATAGATAATCTGATCATAAATCCACAATTCATGGGATCTCGACAAACACACTGCAAAAAAAGAGTACATCGGATAGATCTCCATGAAGATCATGGAGAACTTTGTATTGAAGATCCAAGAGAGAGAAGAAGCCATCTAGTTACTAGCTATGGACCCGTAGGTCTATGGTGAACTACTCACGCATCATCGGAGAGGTCATGGTGTTGATGAAGAAGCCCTCCGTGTCCGAATCTCCCCTCCGGCAGGGCACCAGAACGTGCCCCAGATGGGATCATGTGGAAACAGGAGCTTGCGGCGGCGAAAAAGTGATTGCAATGATCTCCTAATTTTTTTGGGATTTTTAGGGAATTTATAGGCGCAACCCCTAGGTCAGGGGACGCTCAGGGGGCCCACAAGCCTAGATGGCGCGGACTCCCCCTGGCCGCGGGGTGGGGGCTTGTGGGGCCCCTGGGGCTCCCCTGCCTTGGCTCCCAAGCTCCCTGATCTTCTTCCGTTCCAGAAAAAATCTATTCGGGGATTTTCTACCGTTTGGACTCCGTTTCAAAATCTCCTCTAAAAGGGGTCAAAAACATGGAAAACACAGGAACTGACACTTGGCACTGAGTTAATAAGTTAGTCCCAAAAAATATATAAAAGGCATGCAAAACATCCAAAGTTTGACAAGATAATAGCATGAAACCATAAAAAATTATAGATACGTTGGAGACGTATCAAGCATCCCCAAGCTTAACTCCTGCTCGTCCTCGAGTAGGGAAGTGATAGAGAATGAATTTCGGATGTGGAATGCTACCTAGCATAGTTGTCCTTTGCAACTTCTTTCACGTGGCATGAATGTTCAGATCCGTAAGATTGAAAACAATAGTTTGCTATTGACATGAAAAGAGTAATACTTCAAGCAAACTAGCAAAGTAATCATAAACTTTCAAAATAACAAGGCCAAAGAAAGTTATCTCTACAAAATCATATAGTCTGGCTATGCTCCATCATCCTCACACAACTAATGTAAATCATGCACAACCCCGGTATTGGCCAAGTAATTGTTTTCGCACTCTTACTTTCTCAAACTTTTTATAACTATCACGCAATACATGAGCGTGAGCCATGGATATAGCACTATAGGTGGAATAGAGTGTGGTGGTGGTTGTGAGACAAAAAGAAGGACATGGTCACACTGACTCGGCCTATCAATAGGCTATGGAGATTCCCATTAATAGATGTCAATGTGAATGAGTAGGGATTGCCATACAAGAGATGCACTAGAGCTATAAGTATGTGAAAGCTCAAAAGGAAAACTAGTGGGTGTGCATCCAACTTGCTTGCTCACGAAGACCTAGGGCAATTTTGAGGAAGCCCGTCATTGAAATATACAAGCCAAGTTATATAATGAAGATTCCCACTAGCATATGGTAGTGACAAAGCAAGAAGCTCTCAATCATGAAGAACATGGTGCTATCATGAAGCACAAGTGTGGAAAGAGATAGTAGCATTGTACCTTCTCTCTTTTTCTCTCTTTTTTTCATTTGGGCTCTTAGGCCTCTTTTTTTCTTTTTTTTTTGGGCTCTTTGGCCTCTTTTTTTTCCTCACACGAGATAATGCTCTAATAATGATGATCATCACACTTTTATTTACTCGCAGCTCAAAGATCACAATGATGATGACTCCATAGGAAATGCCTCCGGCAGTGTACCGGAATGTGCAACGATCTAGCATGGCGTATGACGTTGAAACATCTCGCTAGCTATCTTACGATCATGCAATGGCAATATGAGAGTGACGACACAATTCATGAGACGGAACGGTGGGAGTTGCATGGCAATATATCTCAGAATGGCTATGAAAATGCCATAGTAGGTAGATATGGTGGCTGTTTTGAGGAAGGAATTTGGTGGGTTTGTGTATCGGCGAGAATTGCGCGACACTAGAGAGGCTAGCAATGGTGGAAGGTGAAAGTGCATCTATACCATGGGCTCACATTAGTCATGAAGAACTCACATACTTGTTGCGAAAGTTTTTATTAGTAATCGAAACAAAGTGCTAAACGCATACTCCGAGGGGAAGGGTTGGTAGGTGTAAACCATCGCGCGATCCCGACCTCAACACAAAGGATGAAAATCAATAGATCAATCATGCTCCGACTTCCTAACATAGCGGTTCACCATACGTGCATGCTACGGGAATCACTAACTCCAACACAAGTATCTCTAGATTCACAACACCCTACTAACATGACTTTTAATATTACCAAATCCATGTCTCAAAACTATTTGAGAGGAATCAAGACTTCTCTTTCTACTCAATGCACATGAAGATGAAGGTTTTTTCATCCTCTTTAGGTACCTATCACATTTGGAACTACTTTCATAGGATAAGCCAACTACCAAATCATGCACCGTCGTGCTCTAAAAGATATAAGTGAAGCACACAGAGCAAAAGTATCTAGCTCAAAAGATATAAGTGAAGCACTATGAGCATTCTAGCAAAAATCACGATGAGTGCATGTCTCTCTCTCTCAAAAAGGTGTGCAGCAAGGATTATTGTGACAAAACAAAAGGAAAAGATGCCTACGATACAAGACACTCCAAGCAAAACACATATCATGTGGTGAATAAAAATATAGCTCCAAGTAATGTTACCGATGGATTGAAGACGAAAGAGGGGATGCCTTCCCGGGGCATATCCAAGCTTAGGCTTTTTGGTGTCCTTGAATTTGGCTTGGGATGCCTTGGGCATCCCCAAGCTTGAGCTCTTTCCACTCCTTATCTCATCGTCCATGAGAACATCACCCAAAACTTGAAAACTTCACAACACAAAACTTAAACAGAAACTCGTGATAACATTAGCACAAGAAAACAAACTACCACCTCTTTTGGTACTGTAGCAAACTTGAATTCCATCTATATTGGTGTTGGGATACTGTATTCTCACTTTTCCATGGCTAGTACCGCCGATACTAACCATAGTTTTATCAAAACAAGCAACCAACTCAACAAAAACAGAATCTGTCAAAAACAGACCAGTCTGTAGCAATCTGTATACTTCGTATACTTTTGGTACCTCAACAAATCTGAAAAATTACGACTGCCTGGGCAAAAGGCATATAAACCAGCAGCAAAAAGAATCAACTCAAAAGCTCTTTCTGAATAAAAATGAAAAATCATCTCGTGAGCGAAACGTTTCTGTCTCTTTCCAGCAGGATCAAACAACCATCACCAAGACTAGTCATAAAGGTTTTGCTTGGCTCAAACACAAAAAGAAACACAAAAAACACAATCACAACAGAATTATGAAAGTGTGGACGCAACAAAACAGAAAGAAAAAGATAAATTCATCGGGTTGCCTCCCAACAAGCGCTATTGTTTAACGCCCTTAGCTAGGCATTGATAAATCAATGATGCTCACACAAGAGACAAGAATTGAAGCACAACGAGAGCATCATAAAGCATGTGAAAATCACATCTAAGTCTAACATACTTCCTATGCATAGGCATTTTATAGGAAAATAGATTGTAAAGACAACCAATAGTTGCCATATGCAAGGAAGAAGAAAGAGACAATAGCAATCTCAACATAACGAGAGGTAATTTGGTAACATGAAAGTTTCTACCATAATATTTTCCTCTCTCATAATAATTACTTGTGGGATCATATTCGAATTCAACAATGTAACTATCACATAGGATATTCTTTTCATGATCCACATCCATGCAAAGTTGACGCTCTTCAAAAATAGTGGGATTGTCATCAAGTAAAGTTATGACTTCTCCAAACCCACTTTCAATAATATTGCAAATATCATATTCATCATGAGGCTTAAACAAATTTTCAAGATCATAAGAAAAATCATCGCCCCATTCATGATCATTGCAACAAGTAGTGGACATAGCAAAACTAGCATCCCCAAGCTTAGGATTTTGCATATTTTTAGCATGATTGTCACTAATAGAATTTATAGTGAAACCATTGCAATCGTGCTTTTCATCCAAGGAGCCCTCATGAATCACTTCATAAATTTCTTCCTCACAATTTTCAGATTCACGCATCTCAAGCAAAACTCCATAAAGATAGTCAAGTGCACTCAACTCACTAGCAATTGGATCAACATAATTGGATCTCTTAAAGAGATTAGCAAGTGGATGAGGATCCATATCACTAGATTTTCAGCAAGCGAAGATGCAAGCATATTGAAGGCACATGGCACACAAGCGAACACAAAGCAAGCGAGAGAAAAGGACGAACGAAAAAAGGCAAATTGGTGAAGTGGGGGAGAGGAAAACGAGAGGCAACTGGCAAACGAAGTAAATGCAAGAGATGAGTTTGCGAAACCTACTTGGATGCGTTCTTGACTTGATCTTCCTCCCCGGCAACGGCACCAGAAATTCTTCTGGTGCGGCAACAAAAGTCCTTCCCTGGTGCGTAGCAATTCTTCTTGTTACTTCTCTGATTTGCATCGGTTTTTCCATTGAAGAGGAAAGGGGATGCAGCACAGGAGCAGTAAGTATTTCCCTCAGTTTGAGAACCAAGGTATCGATCCAGAAGGAGGGCCTCGTCAAGTCCAAAGTACCTGCGCAAACACAAACAAGCTTGCACCCAACGCTTCAAAGGTGTTGTCAATCCCTTCAAGATTGTTTGCAAAGTGAGATCTGATGGCGGAAAGTGCAACGAAGTAAAAAGTGTAAGGCTTAAAATATGGTGTGGAGTAGACCCTGGGGGCCATAGTGTTCACTAGAGGCTTCTCTCATAATAGAAAATATCACGATGGGTGAACAAATTACTGTCGAGCAATTGATAGAACTGCGCAAAGTCATGACGATATCTAAGGCAATGATCATACATATAGGCATCACGTCCGAGAGAAATAGACCGATACTTTCTGCATCTACTACTATTACTCCACACATCGACCGCTATCCAGCATGCATGTAGTGTATTGAGTTCATGACGAACAGAGTAACGCCTTAAGCAAGATGACATGATGTAGAGGGATAATCTCAAACCAATGATGAAAACCTCATCTTTTTACCCTTGATGGCAACAACACGATGCGTGCCTCGCTACCCCTTCTGTCACTGGGTGAGGTCACCGCACGGTATGAACCCAAAACCAAGCACTTCTTCCATTGCAAGAATCATAGATCTAGTTGGCCAGACGAAACCCACAACTCGAAGAGAATTACAAGGATATGAAATCATGCATAAGAGAGACCAGAAGAAACTCAAATAAGATTCATAGATAATCTGATCATAAATCCACAATTCATCAGATCTCGACAAACACACCGCAAAAGAAGATTACATCGGATAGATCTCCATGAAGATCATGGAGAACTTTGTATTGAAGATCCAAGAGAGAGAAGAAGCCATCTAGTTACTAGCTATGGACCCGTAGGTCTATGGTGAACTACTCACGCATCATCGGAGAGGTCATGGTGTTGATGAAGAAGCCCTTCGTTTCCGAATCTCCCCTCCGGCAGGGCACCAAAACGTGCCCCAGATGGGATCTTGCGGAAACAGAAGCTTGCGGCGGCGGAAAAGTGATTGCGATGATCTCCTGATTTTTTTTGGGATTTTTAGGGAATTTTAGGCGCAAAGTCAGGGGACGCTGAGGGGGCCCACAAGCCTGGATGGCGCGGCCTCCCCCTGGCCTCGGGGTGGGGGCTTGTGGGGCCCTAGGGCTCCCCTGCCTTGGCTCCCAAGCTCCCCAATCTTCTTCCGTTCCAGAAAAAATCTTTTCGGGGATTTTCTTCCGTTTGGACTCTGTTTCAAAATCTCCTGTGAAAGGGATCAAAAACATGGAAAAAACAGGAACTGGCACTTGGCATTGGGTTAATAAGTTAGTCCCAAAAAATATATAAAAGGCATGCAAAACATCCAAAGTTTGACAAGATAATAGCATGAAACCATCAAAAATTATAGATACGTTGGAGACGTATCAGTTCACTAGTGATGTCTCTTTCCTAAAAGACGATAAACAACTTTGCATGGATAAACAAATTACAGCTGGGCAATTGACAGAATTATGAACGCAGCGCAATGCTAATTATGCTACTTGAAAATTAGAGGCTCAATAGTAATGGTCAGTACGCCAAGACAAGTAGACCGTTTATTCATCAACATCTACTTACTAATCATCCACCTTGAGATATCTATCCAGAACATCTCGCTGGTATTAAGTTGCGAGCCCCACCCAAAGTGTAAACTCAAAGCAACACACAACTGCATTAACAAATTTGCGTAAGGTAAATAATACTTGCAACCGCGGTCACAAGCACCGTTGTTTTCTCCCTGGTGGCAACAACAAACCACCTAGTCTCATATTTCTGTCACTCAAGCTAGACATCAGGGGGCATGAACCCACAATCATGCATAACGCTACCTCTTGGAGTTACAATCTACTACTCGGCCAAAACAATAAAAAGCAACGGAGAACATGCATGAATCACTAAAGAACATAATATAAAAAGATATTCAAATATATAACTCATCAAAATCTGAAGATAATCTCATAATCCATCGGATCCCAGCCAGGTTCAAGTCCCCACGGGCGCGAATTTGGGTTCTTATTATTTCAAAAAAAACTCGTTGTGGGGTGTTTCCATTACAGTTTTCCTTCAAAAAAATCCATCGGATCCCAACACACCGAGCATAGCAATAGTAGGAAAATTACATAGATGCCTTGATCATGTAGGGCAGCTCACAAGGGCTAATCATTGAAGCACAAGATTGGAGAGAAGACATCACATAGCTAGTGGACATGGATTCATGGTCCAAGAAGGACTATTCACGACACGTCCAGGAAGCGTCCATGGCGGTGAAGAAGCTCCCGGAGGTCAATCTTCCCTCCGGCAGGGTGCCGGGAAGAGGTCTCCTGACGCTCCCGTTCTCGGAAGCGCTGCGGCGGGGGAACGATGGAGAAATTCGCGATTCTGGATATGCTTGAAGGGTTTCCGATCGAAGGGGTAAATATAAGCCAAAGGAGGGCGTCAGAGGAGGTGGGGCCCACCCAGGCGACCTGTGGGCGCGGCCAGGGGCCAAACCACGCAGGGAGGCCGTCTGGGCAGCCCCTGGCTCACCTCTGGCCCATCTTTGGTGCTCCGGAAGCTTCTGTCACGCTGATTTTTATATATTTTTCTCAGGATTTTTGGAACTCTAGAAATTTGAGTAAAAGTCCCTGCAAAAAAGACATCAACAGACAGAAACTGGCACTGGGTGCACTGAGTTAGTAGGCTAGTCCAAATATGTGTAAAAAGATATGAAAGTGTAGCAAAATATATAACAATGCCACCCAAAAGATCATAGAACAAGCAGAAATTATAGATACGTTTGGGACGTATCATGCACATATCCCTCTTTGTTAAAATTGTTCAAGCTTGCGAGGCCAATTGTCGATATTTTACTCGAAGAAGGAATGCCATGGGCTTCAAGGGATTTATTGCATATCAGAAAATCTCGGCAACTATGCGGATAATTTCATACGACATTCCGGCTGACTATACCGACGAGTACCTTCGCATTGGGGAAGATAGTACAGTTGAGTGAGTGCGTAGGTTTGCGAAAGTGATTGTCCATGTCTTTGGTCCTTGATATCTTCGGGCACCGAACGAGGATGACACAAAAAATTGATGGCATTTAACGAAAGAAGAGCTTGGCCTGGCATGCTAGGAAGCATAGATTGTATGCATTGGACTTGGAAAAATCGCCCAAAAGCATGGTAGAAAATGTATTGTGGCAAGTCTTGTGATGCAACAATTGTGCTCGAGGTCGTAGCTTCACATGATTTATGGATTTGGCATTGATTTTTTGGTATGCCAGGTACTCTAAATGATATCAATATGTTGCAACTGTCTCATTTTCTTGCTAGACTTGCGAGTGATGATGCTCTCGCTTGCAACTACACTATCAATGAGCATGAATATACAAAAGGATACTATCTTGCACATGGTACTATATACCCTTCTTGGTGCACATCTATGAAGAGCATCAAAGACTACAAAAGTACAAAAAAGTCTGAATTCGCAATTTGCAAATATGTTTTTATACGGGTCCATTTTAAGGGGTCTGCCTGTGTCCGCACCCTTGTCGGCCCGCAAAATTCGTTTTTCACGAACTGTAAACAGCTTTTGCGCGTCCGCATTATATGGGGTCTCCTAAAGATGCTCTAAGTCCCCTGTTGGTCTAGCGCCTGTCGACCACCCCCATGAAACTGGTGAAGGGAAAGCTCCTATTGATAGAACAAAACCAACAACCCCTCAGGGTTATCCTGCGTTTGGGATAAGAGGTCGAGTATATCGCACCTTGGCAGTTGTTTGGCGTCTTCTAGAAGAAATCTACTTGTCAATTATGCGACATTGAACATAGATTATGAAGAGCTTTGTGTCCAACCTAGCATTGTGGTTATACTCCCTCCGTTCCTAAATATAAATAGTTTTAGAGATATCACTAGAAGACTACTTACAAATGTATATAGACATATTTTAAAATGTAGATTCATTTATTCTGTTTTATATCTAGTCCAGTAGTACAATCTCTAAAATGATCTATATTTAGGAACGGAGGGAGTATATGTGGCGGAGACGAGTCAAATGAGGGTTTCCTTCATCCGTGCATTGATCCTTTGAACACTACAGTGGATCTAGTAGTGTTTATGTTTGACAGATAGATTTCTCCATACCAAATGTACGGACATTTAGATGGTTCTCCAGGTATTTTTGTATTTCAACAATGTTGAAGGCAGTGAAAAAGAAAAAGGTTATCGTTGAGAGTTTCGTCTTCTCTAATATTATTTCGTTAACGCCTTTAGTATTGATTTTTGGACATGTAGGAGATGTTTCGTGTCTTTTTCTTGTTTGATACCAGATCAATGAGCTAAGTACATTAAATAGTACTTAGCTTATTGTAGCTAAACCTCCTTATTTAATGCATTGATGCATTTCTTTTATTTAATTGATTTATCTCGGCTCACGCGTTTAGCATTTTTTTTCTGGGTCATCATACTCATCTCTCTCCTATTAATTAGCTTGCCACATCAGATTTTTTGCCTATGTAGCAGCCTTAGCACCTCTACAAGATGAAGCTGCAAACGCAGTTTGCAGTCCAGTGCAAACTGGGTTGCAGTTTCAGAAACGTGTTGCGCAGAACAGACAAGACAAACAGAACTGCAAATTTAAACATTCAAACTACGCCGGAGATTAGTTCATCCAATACTAGTTCATCCGTTGTTCGTTAAGATTTACATCGCGGGGGGAGGGGGGTTAAACATTGCCACAGATGGTCAAAATGCGCTCGAAGACGTGGCCATAACCCTAAACAGACCAAAATTAGCTCACTGGAGCTCGCAGGGTGCGGCCGCGCCTTCGCCGGAGTGCATTCACTCCTCTTCGGAGTCGTCGTCGACGTAGATGACGACGGATTTCCCCTTCTCGCGTGCCTTGGCGGCCTCCTGCTCGCGGTGGAGGCGGTCCTGCTCGAGGCCCTTCTCGAGCAAGAGCTGATCAATGTCGACCTCCCGCATGTGGTGCTTGGCGTCGTGTTCGACCTCCTCCGCGGAGCGCGCCGCGACCGCGCGGTCACCGTGGCGAGGACCTCCTCGGGGACGAAGTCCTCGCGGGTCACCGAGCCCTCGAAGGCGGCCAGATCGTAGATGTCGAAGCCGTCCTCGTAGACGGCGACCTCGCGGGCCGGAGTGTACGGCGACGCCGCCGTGGTGGAGAGGGTCCAGGTGCCGGAGGAGCTCCCCTCCTCGAACTCCGACGGTGGCGAATCAGGAGGCGCGGGTGCGACGGGAGGCGCGGGGGCCGGCACGAGACCGTGGCGGATGTCGAACTCCTCGGTCTCCCGCCGCAGCAGCGACGCCGGCACCGGGAGGCCCCTCCTCGTCCACTTATGCGACGACCGCTTCCGCGCGGCGTCGGCGGTGACGCACCTGCGCTGCTCCTGCTGCAGATGCGGAGGAAGGGCGTCCGTGGCGAGTGAATCGGGCGGCTGGAGCTACGGAAGGGATGGGAACGGCGACGACGAATTCAGCGACGAAGATGAGGATTTGGCCCCCGCAAATGGAAGCCCGAACGGCTTTTATGCCTACCCCACGTACATTAGCGGATTCGCAGAAAACGTTTGCGGACCGGGCTGCAAATGCGGAGTCTGCTCTGCACAACAAACTGAACCGGCCTACAAACTCGTCGGAACTTTGTTGTTTTCGTGTTTTTGCAGTATCTTGCTAGAGATGCTCTAAGGGTGCTATTAACCCATCTCGCACTTAATGGGGTTTCTACATCAGTACAAATTAAATGAGCCGTTGCATAAATCCCAGAGTGGAATCGGAGTTGGCGACGGTGGCCGAGCTACATCACTAGATCTGGACGGGCAATTAGAAAGAAGTTTAACGCTTTTGTATTTCATTAATACAGATTATTCTTTCAGTGAAAGACGACATTTTCATTAGTAACACCGTGTCTATGATGAATTCATTAATCTTTAAACTCGGTGACAAACTCATCAATCTTCAAACTCTGTGAATTTACTCGCCTTGCCCATTACCAGCTTCCGATTCGTCAAGGGCTATCAATCATTGAGAAGGTTGCAGCACCTTTGGTTCCCTAAATTGTTGGGCGCACTGGTGCTCAACTCTTTCTCATTGATGGTGAACCTAGCAAGCCACCTCTTCTTTTACTAATGACGTCTGATCATGATAACAAAAAGCTTATGGAACTGATGTGGTCATATAGGCAACGGGGGAGCTACGGCAAGGCCGGATGGGCCATGGCCCACCTAGAACTGATGAAAAATGACCATTTTATAGGAAACCCAGCCCACAACAATGCATTGGTTTTCAGTTTGATAGCAAAGTTTGTGGGAAACCCTATTTAGTGCCACATGCCTCGATTACAAGCAAAATTTGCTAACTGACACCTGCAGCGCTCCGCAATGGGCCGGCCCATATAGAGATCCTTTCTGAACTTTTTTGAGCCCGTGAACTTTTTTTGAAATCGGTGAACTTTTTTGAAAATCGATGATTTTTATTTTGCAAATTCGTGAACATTTCTGAAAATGGATGAACATAATTTAAAATTCATGAACTTTTCAAAATCAGTGAACTATTTTTAAAAATTGATGAACTTTTTAAAAATCGATGATTTTTGTTTTCAAATTGTATGAACTTTTTGAAAATCCATGAACCCTGCCCCACCTTCACTACCAATGATATGTGCAACTTAGTCTATTGTTTGAGCCAACTTTCTATTACTTGATGTGCAACTTCTTTCCCTTCCTACATGTGGATATATAGTTTCAGTTGGCAGAGACAACAACCGAAGTTGCACAAAATCTGTTAGGCAGTTGGTCGGACCAACATATAAAGTTGCACATCTCACGGGCAGGGATAGTTCGATGGTGAAAATCCCATATTCTTGAGGGTAGTGAAAAGTTGCATATTCATGAGGGTAGTAAAATTTACATATAAACGGGGTGCTAAAATTACACATCCCATTAGAGGGGTGGTTTCGAGTGTTAGTAGAGAAATTACACATCCATGAGGTATGAGGGATAGTTGCACATCACTGGTAGACAGTTGACGATGACAGTATCCGAAGTCGCACATCCACTTCTAAACAGTTGATCGATACAGGAAACAATGAAAACACAACCACGGACACGAGAAAGTTGCACATGAACTACTAGGCAGTTGGCCTCGGCAAAACACGAATTTGAACATCTCACTAGCAGGACGTAGTTTGGGATGGATGTGCCATCACTGAAAACCACACGTCCATGATTAAAGGGAAAACTTACACATCGACTGTCAATTAGTTGTACATCAATGGCTAAACAGTTGCACCAAGTAGAGAGTAAATTGCACACAAAATATTTTGTCAAAACATACTCGTGCGTGATCTAGTTTCAAAGAACACGTCGCAAGGGTTCCAATGATGAAAACGAGTATTTAACCAAAAACTACCATAATTTATGAAACCATGCCTACAAACTATCACTTTACGATTTCCCTAATCTATGACTAAAAACTACCAAGTCTGAAAAATGGTAATTTTTAGTCATAGATTATGAAAAAAGATAGTTTTTGGGACAAAATGGTAAAGTGGTACTTTGCAGGCATGGTTCCATGGATTGTTGTAGTTTTTGTTAATTACTCGCCTTGTTTAGCTTTTCGACAATCTTGACGATTTCAAACGTGGATATTTCTCTCCCTTCTGTGATTTAATGAGTGGGACTGTCCCTATTTTTCCTTGCTTAAATCAGTGAGAGGCAAAACTTTTCCATTTCTTCTTAAATAAAAGAAGGAACAGGGAAGAGATGAAGTTTGAACATGTCGTTGGCGGTGAGATTCGCCTCAAAACATCCATCAATTTGAAGGCGATTTTTGAGAAACCCCTCAATCAATTAGGAGAATCACCTCAGAATCTCTACCGGTTTGAGGCTTTTGTGAAAATTTGTCAAGTGCTCGTGTAGAACAGGGGGTCAGCTAGAAGCAATGCCCGTGTAAATAGGAGTATTTAACCAAAAACTAGCACAATTCATGAAACCATGCCTATAAACTATCACTTTACGATTTTATTCTGAAAAGTACCATTTTTTTCCTAATATGTGACTTAAAACTATCATTTTTCAGACTTGATAGTTTTTAGTCACAGATTAGGGAAAAAATGGTAATTTTTGTGACAAAATAATAAAGTGATAGTTTGTAGGCATGGTTCCATGAATTATGGTAACTTTTGGTTAAATACTCGATGGAAACGGATCTTAATTCTGATGCGCGATTTAAAATTTATGATTTTTTAAATTTGAAACTCGAATTAAGTACGTTCACACCTGTTTATATGGATGCTTTATAATAATTTTGATATTTGTTTCATATATGATTCTTTAACACTAATTATTACCCGTTATAGATTAGGGATCAAAAATTCGCCGGTCATTCGGGACGACTAGCGAGCAGCCGGTCGCTCGCTAGACCTGACCAAAATTTAAACGGGTCGGCTCACCAAATGAATTTCACTTGACACGATGCAAAAGTTCGATTTAGGATTTATTTTAGGAAAAAGTCCATTTTAAACCTTGAATTTGTAATGGTCGGGCGGAATGAACTCCCAAGTCAAAATCCCGGTCGATCGTACCCTGAACTATGTAATCCCGGTCTAAATCAAACCCTAGCAAATTTCAACCGAGATTCATCTTATGGGCCGCCCCGCTTTAGTTTTTTTTTATTTAAAATTTATTGGGCCGCGCTCCTCGACGCGTGCAACGCGGGCACAAACATGAACTCCTCGTTCCATATCGGTTTAGGCGTCCCAGGCGGCACGACCGGGCGCGTGCGGCGCACCTGCCCGACGAGCCGCAGCTTGACGGAGGCGTTCATGGGGCGGGACGTATCGTGGGGCACGAGGTCCTGCGCCCCGATGGCGGCGACGCGGAGGTACACGAGCTTGGGCGAGAAGTAGACCTTGGCGCGCGTGGAGGCGACGGCCGACAGACTAGCCGCCCCATGGGCATCGGAATGCCAGGCCTCCGAGAAGGCCTCGTCGGCATGGGTCCCGAGCCAGACGGACAGCATGATCTCCCCGCGCTGGAGCTTCTCCCCGCGCTTGCCGTCGAGCCTGTACCACTGGGGCGCCAGCGGGGAGTCCTGCGGCACGCGGACCAGCACCTCGGAGAGGTCGAACACCATGTGGCCGACGAGGTCGTCGCCGCCGGCAAGATCCTTGGCCTTGAGGGCGACCTCGAGCAGATGCGACTGGAGGTGCGTGGCGAAGAAGGCGAAGACCTGGTGCCAGGAAGGGGTGTGGTTGCCGGGCAGGACGACGGTGCTGCCCTTGAAGTTGCCGAGCGGACTCCCCAGGGGCATATTGGTCCCAGGTGGACGACGCGGACACAAACGACCAGAAAAAAAAACAGAGAAATAAAAATGACAGGATTTTTTATTAATATGCATTAAACATTTTTTTTTAAGTACTCATGATTTTTAAACCTAGCCGCTCTACTGCAGCGAATATGAATCACTTAATGTAGCGAACTAGAATAAGTTACTGCAGCGATATTTTTTGTTTGATAAAAGTGTGCTTTTTTAAAGTGTACATTTTTTGAAAAGCTAAAAAAAACAGGGGCTCAGACCGACGGCGACGCCGTATCCCACCGCCACCAGCACGCCGAAACCGCCGCGTCATCCGCACGCGCGTCAGTCTCTCGTCGGCCGCCGCACTCCCTCGATTCGCGCCGTCGGTGCGCGCGGGATGGCGCCCGCGCTTTGTTCTCCACTTCTCCCTGCCGCTACCACCACCACCACCACCACTCATATCTCTGCCTCTCCAGCCACGCCCGTCCCCGGAGCGGCGCCGTCGGCCCACCAGGTACGTTCCGCTCTCACGATCCGTTTCACATAGCTCCATCTCGGCTCCTGCCGTAGCGTTGCCACGGCGTTGGTTGGAATTTGGGGTCGTGGTTAGGGTGTGCTGCCGGCACTGAAATCTGCAATTTGTTACTCGTCCAACTGTCCAAGCGACTCCGATGCCTGTTGTGCATGAGCGCAGAGATCAGGGATTGGATTATTTTACTATAGATCAAATGACATCCGAATGTGCCTGGAATTTGTTTTTGCTGAACCAGGAATGCACCAGGAATACATACAGCATCTCTGCTCTGCCTATGGAAAAGGTGGTGTGTCTGAATTCTTACATGTCGCTCAAATGGCATTCGTTAGCAACCGTCAACATATATAGGGACCCAACCCAGTTTCGGAGATGGTGGTGTGCCAACTTCGATTCACTTTGTCTGAATGAATGAAGTCTAGATGTTGGGAGCCTATTAATTGTAGGACAAGTCTTGCACTAAACATATTTACTCCTCACTGTTTAGTGAAGTGTGCCACTGTTTTGTGTTTATGCAGGATTGAACACCACTAAATCCTTCTTTCCCACCCAATGTCAATCGGTAGGGGCTGTCCCGCGTGGCGTTCCTCCATGGAAGCATCCAACAGCAACCAAGGACCAGACCATCTCATTGTTCTGGTTCATGGTATCATGGCAAGGTAACAGCCAAGCATTGTAGTTCCACCATAGCAGTTCATAAAAATAGGATGAGCTGCATATTAAAAACACATTAATTCCCCGCGGCTCTTTCTCAGGAGCTTAACTTCATTGTTATTGGCTACATGTTTCCTTTCGACTTGGCCTGAATTTTGGCTTGACTGGTATGAAATTACAATTCAGAACAACCCCATTGCTCATTGATGGTAATGCTATTGCCGGCTGCTCTCTTTGATTTACCTTTTTCATGAATTTTAAGATGCACCCTAACTTTTCAAAGTGTATATGTGAACTTCGATGAGTGAATCGCATGGCATACATCTGTACTCAACTGTCAATACTCAAAATACGCACCTGTATTTGTAAAAATAAATAGTTAAAGCTTTGAAAAATGCTAAAGGTATATTTATGTTTGATACAGTTTATTCAACAACTCTTTAGTCAAGCTGTACTTATTGGCATTTCTACTGATGATTTTCCCTTCTTCTTCTTTGAATATAGCCCCAGTGACTGGATATATGGGGACACAGTGCTGAAAAGGAGGCTAGGTGATGATTTCTTCATCAATGGTATGTGTGTATTTTAACTCTACATTCATATAGCAACTTCAAGTCAAATATCACAAACTACTACCTAATCATCCTTTTTTTTTTTTTTGCTTCTGAGTATAAGGATTTTTAGGAACATGATGTGCAGAAATGGAATTGTATGCACAGACGCACACATAAAAATTGTAGTTAAGAGATGAAATTGGCACCGACTGCATTACTGCAGCATGCAGAGGTTTGCAGTTGACAAAAAATTTATCAGCCATAAAAGAGCAAACTTTTTCTTTGCAGCTAGTTCATCAAACATCGACGCTAAAACTTTTGACGGGATCGATGTAGCTGGAAGGAGGTTAGCGAAAGAAGTATATGTGGTAGAGACTATTCTCTGTTGTTCATGTATATATTGACTGCTTAGGAAGCTTACATAATAATGCCCTATGGAAAGAAGGTCTTGGACGTGGTTCAGAAGATGCCCAGCTTGAACAAGATTTCCTTCATAGTACATTCTTTGGGTGGTGTGTTTGCTAGATATGCTATTTCTATACTATATTCACTGCAAGCAAAAGAAACGGGAAGCGGTGTTGGTGTCATGCCGACAGTTAGAGGATCTGAAATGTCACACACTTCAGGAATAGTGTCTTTCAATGGTAACAAATCATCGAAGGCATGAAACGAATTTGTGTCTTTATTAAACAGGGCATCTCTGTGTGTGTGTGTGTGTGTGTCTGAACAATGCATCTCTCTTTTTATGCATATGTAATCACGTTAGATAGATCGATTATGCCACCAGATCCGTTCTTACCGCCAAACAACTCAGTTGCTAGCGGACTGATTTACAGGTTAACTATTGCCCAGAGACGGGTGATGCATCGTGAATCGGGTTAAAAACTCAAAAGTAGTGCTCTAATCCATCGAGGTTAAGGCAAGCATCATGCACTTTTAGGCGTGCGGACAAGCGCTGCAAGCCCCAATGCCTGCTTGCACGTTACTTGATTCTTTGATTGATTCCATGAACCTTTTGGGAGCAACACAACACACGCGATGAAGCCAAATTAACACACGCGCATTGGGTGAACGGCCTCACGTGTCGTACACGCATAACCACGTACGTGCACGTGACGACTAACAGCTTTAGACTCGATGCATGCATCGGCGTGTTTGAAATCACCCAAACGAGTAGAGTGTTGAGTGACTGCAAATCGTATCCAGAGAGTATAGTAGAGTACTTGCTGCTTCTTTTCTTGGTGAGTACTTGCTGCTTCTTTTCTTGGTCTCTGGATCTCTGCGGCGACTACGGTGGCCTTTTCCCAATCTGCGATGCCGACAGCGCCGAAGGTACTCTTCAACCCGTCCTTCTCCTCCTCTTCTGTTGAATACATTTGCTTCAGCATCCTTTCTTCTGGTTTTGATGTGGACCGATCCATGATGTGCAGATGCTCTTCTTCAACGTGTGCTCTTGAATCTTGATTGAGCCAAGCGAGGTGATGATGCTTTTGCTCCAACTGTTACCCCTCGATGTTCTCTTGTTGCTATTCCATTTATTTTGGATTGTAATGCATTCGTGAGCTGTTGCTTTCAAGAACTGAAAATATCCAGCTTTTGCTCATTCGGTGGTTCCTTCTCTGAAAACAATTTGTATCTTGTAGCTGTCTCATGTTCCTCCTCTATCTACAACCTTTTTTTGTATGACATTTGCTGCTTCTGATGATGTGAATTTATGATGTGCAGAACCGGATTCATCTTTGGTAACTGTTGCAAAGGACGACTCCACAAATTGGATCTGGAGAGATGCTATTCAGGGTAGGTACCCTC
Organism: Hordeum vulgare subsp. vulgare; assembly: GCF_904849725.1. Taxonomy (NCBI): domain Eukaryota; kingdom Viridiplantae; phylum Streptophyta; class Magnoliopsida; order Poales; family Poaceae; genus Hordeum; species Hordeum vulgare. The sequence goes on from NC_058524.1 coordinate 39,702,520, forward strand.
CTTCTACTTCTGCTTTGGATAGCTAAAGTATGCACTGCATAAGTGCATATGCTCCCTGTGTATACTGCTACTTTCACCAGCCAGTCAGGTTGAAGTTTTGCTCCTTCTGCCTTCTGAAAACCATTTTGTTTGGATTGCAGAGTTTCAACCCAAGGGCAATGCTATAGCGGTGTGTTGATCTAGAGAAAACACAAATAAAGGTCGAGATATGGAGGTTGCTGCTGGGGCCATGGGCCCTGTCATCCGTAAGCTCGGTGAGCTGCTCGTCCGAGAATGCAATCTGAAGAAGCGAGTAAAGAAAGGCGTCCAATCGCTCCTAACAGAGCTGGAGATGATGCACGCCGTACTTCGCAAGGTTGGCGAGGTGCCACCGGACCAGCTCGAGGAGCCGGTCCGTATTTGGGCTGGCAAGGTGAGAGACCTCTCATGCGACATGGAAGATGCTGTTGACGACTTCATGGTGCGTGTGGATGAGGGTTCAAGCAGCAAGCCAACGGACATGAGGAGTCGAGTCAAAAAGTTCCTCAAGAAGACCACCACATTGTTTGGCAAGGGCAAAGCACTTCATCAAATCTGTGATGCCATCGAAGAAGCTCAGGATCTTGCCAAACAGTTGGCGGACCTGAGTAAAAGGTACGATGTTGACATGCGTAGCACTAGTAATGGTGCTACCATTGACCCTCGTGTGTTAGCTCTGCACAAAGATGTAGGGGAGCTTGTTGGCGTTGACCGCACAAGGGATGAGCTTATCAAAACACTGAATTCTGAGGGCGGGAGTTCTAAGGAGCAATGGAAGACAATCTCAATTGTTGGTGTTGGTGGGCTAGGCAAGACTACACTCACCAAAGCAATTTATGAGAAGATCAAAGCCCAATTTCAGTGTGCGGCTTTTGTCCCCGTAGGTCAGAACCCAGATATCAAGAAAGTTTTCAAGGACTTACTCTATGGCCTTGACAAAGTAAAGTTTCATGACATTCATAATGCAACAAAGGGTGCTAATCTACTCATTGAGGATATCAGTGAATTCCTTGTTGATAAGAGGTATGCATCACCTAGTGCTTATCCTTTTGTGTATATTTCGGAAATATGTGAAGTAGTGAGACGAATACTGAGTTTCATATCTTCATTTCCTTATTTGTTATACTTTTATACCTCTAGTAGTTTGTTCTTTTTTAGCAAATTCTACTTCTTTCTTTTTTTGCACATGCGCCTTATTTTTTAGTCATGTATACTTCTATGTAATTTCTGTTGCATTTAGTTTTTGCATGTATATCCTTACTGGTTATATAAGCCTATGGTTTGCTGTACTGCCTTACAGTTATCCTTGTAACAAAATTCAGTTGTGTATATATATGGGAAACTAATGCTATCAAAATGTTTTGCATAGGTACCTCATCGTAATCGACGATATATGGGAAGAAGACATATGGAAATATATAGAATGTGCTCTCTACAAAAATAAACTCCAGAGTCGGGTAATCACAACAACCCGTAGTGTGAGTGTGTCTGAAGCATGTCTCAATTCCACTAATGGCACAATTCATAGAATGAAACCTCTTTCTGATGAAGACTCGCAAATACTCTTCCATAGAAGAATATTTCAAAGCGAGGAGAAATGTCCAGAAGATTTGCAGATAGTATCAAGAGATATATTGAGAAAATGTGGTGGTGTACCATTAGCCATCATTACAATAGCTAGTCTTCTGGTTAGTGGCCATAGGATAAAGCAAAAAGAGGAATGGATGCATGTGCACAATTCGATGGGACGTGGAGTTACACAAGGTGGTGTTGTGAAGGACATGAAGAGGATATTATCACTCAGCTATTATGATTTGCCTCTTTATCTGAAGCCTTGTTTATTATATCTAAGCATCTTTCCTGAAGACTTTGAGATTGAGAGAGAGTGGTTGATATGGAGGTGGCTTGCCGAAGGTTTTATCCAGTGTGTCAAAAAAGAAACCAGGCTATTTGAGATTGGAGAGAGCTACTTTAACGAGCTCATGAATAGGAGCTTGATCCAGCCAGCAGAAATCGATAGGGAAGGAACGGTAGTAACTTTCCGTATACATGATATGGTGCTTGATCTTATCTGCTCACTGTCAAGTGAAGAGAATTTTATCTCCATATTGGATAATGCTGAGTGGCATGCACCTAACCTGCAAAGGAAATTTCGCAGGCTATCACTTCATAATATCAAGGGAAAGGTTCAGAACAGTCAGTTTGATAGGACGTGCCTGTCAAAAGTGAGGACCTTTGCTGTTTTTTCTCCTGTTGCTTGTGATTGGTTGCCATATCTCTCAAGCTTCCAATTTTTACGCGTGCTGGATCTTGGAAATTGTGGCAGCCGGGAAGGTAGCTCTGGTATCAGCCTCAAGTATGTAGGGAATTTAATTCACCTAAGGTACCTAGGGATAAAGAATACTGATGTTCAGGAACTCCCATTGGACATAGGCAAATTGCAGCTTTTGCAAACATTGGATACAAGAGGCACTAGGATACAAAAATTACCTGCAAGTGTTGTTCAGCTCAGAAATTTGATATGCCTATACGTGGACTTGGTGCTGCCAAGAGGAATGGGGAACTTGACGTCCCTCGAAGTGCTGGACAGTGTAAAATTATCCTGGTCTCCTCACATTGTAAAAGAGCTGAGCCATCTGACAGAGCTTAGGACATTCAGTATTAACTGTGCTAACATGGACGGGGATTGGATTGATATACTAATCAAGTCTCTAGGCAACCTGTAGAAATTGCATAATCTGCGTATTCTTTATGGTGGCAGATTGATAGATCGCATGCGTGAAAGCTGGGTGCCCCCTCCACACCTCCGTAGTTTTGGGTCACATAGTTTCTTTGAAATTGGATGGTTCTCGATACTTCCAAATTGGGTTAACTCAAAGTCACTTCCCCACCTCTCCACCCTGAAAATAGAAGTGCAAGAACTTCAACGGAATGACATTCAGATCATCGGGATGCTGCCTGCTCTTCGGTCTCTGCAGCTGCGTGCAAGTTGCGTGATGGGAATGTTGGTTGTGAGGGCCGATGCATTTCCATCCGCGAGATACTGCTCATTCTATGGGTTTCTGACTTCGCCGTGCCTTTTTCCGCCTGGAGCTATGCCAAGGGTTCAGCGCCTTGGGTTCGAGGACACTGTAGAGTCGATCGCGAGTGGTGAGGTTGACTGCAGCATGGGGCACCTCCCTTCTCTCGAGCATGTTCAGGTTTTTCTGGAGCGTGAGAATTCCAGCGATGAAGACATGGAGACAGCCAAGGCTTTGCTGAGGCGCGCAGCAGAAACCCATCCAAAACGTCCCACCATTCAAATCCAGGACTGTATTTGAATGCTGACATGCCTTTGCCGCCAGTAAGGTATGGTATATACTCATCTGAGCAACCATGAATTGTCTTTTCCTGAATATATATGCTCATTACCACACTGTTTGATTTATCACTCTTACTTCCCCAATTTCAGGGCTTCAACACAATCCCGGAGTCAGGTGCTAGTAATTCCATCAGTTGTCGTGGATGCTGTTCCAACATTTCGGTAGGCAACAAACAATTCACTGTGCCGTTGCAGTCACCAACAACTTACTGTACCACCACAACTCCCAATAAACGAAAGCTAATTCCCTCCAACATATGTTCGGATTCTGTCCTTTGCTAAACGGAGGCTTTGGCGTGATTGCTCATGATGAACTGTTTATTTCTCCTGCATTTGCTTTCAGAAACACAACACCTCCTTTCCTTTATTCAGTCAAGACTCGTACAATAAAGGCTTGCATTCAGTTGGCATTATTTTTAGCAGTATTTGATTGTTTAAATACAACCTTGCTTTGTTTTTACTGCCTTATTAATTAAGAGTTGATTGAACTCCTGTTGGCTTGTTTTTCTTTGGTGGGCACTTATTCAGTGAAGGCTCGTAGAATGAAAGGCAGTTTGGTTGAATTCCTGTTGTAGCTCCAGAAGGCGTATGACTGCCTTGATTGGTCGTTCCTTAGGCTCGTCATGGCCAAAGATTTGGATTTCGGCCGGAATTTTACAATTTCGTCCGAAATTCGTATATACCGGTTAGGCCCGGTATAAAAAGTATCCGGTTAAATATTTCGGCCTGTTTTAAACCTCCAGCCCAGCCAAGGTCCAAAATAGCCCACGTATACCTGCCTGTGGTATAAAAACACCAACGAAAGCAGCGCAAACCCTAAATTTCATTTTTCCTCTATCCACTCCTGTGTGACGGCTGCAGGGAACGAAAGCCGGAGGTGGCGAGACAGCGGCAGCGCCGCCTCCGCGCAGCCTCCTCCTCCCTCACCACTCCACTCCCTCAAGCACTCCTCCTCGTTCTTCTTGTTTCAATGGAGGTCATGCCCTGGGCTGCGCCCTTGGACGCGGCGACCCAGTCGACGGCGGCAACAACGTGGACCGCTGCCATCTGAACGTATGAGCTCGAGTCTATGGTACTCCACCGTATATGGTGAGTGCTAGCTAGCTGTGCATGAGTAGCACCAACAACACGTTAGCTGTGAGCAGTAGTATTGCCCGCATGCTAATATATGAAGGGTCGTTCAGGGTTAAAGTTTGTTCTGCTTAATTTAATTACAAGATTTTCTTTAAATTTCGGCCATTTTTCGTTGAATTTTCGGCCAATTTTCGTTCTAGATTTCAAAGTTTGATTTGTGCTTTTCGTCCGAAATTTTCCGAAAAAATACCGAAATCCCGAATTTCGGCCATTTCGCCCAGGAGCGGTAAAAAACTAAAAACGAAATCCAAAATCTTGGTCATGGCTCGACGCGGCTTCGATGAGAGGTGGTACTCCTGGGTCATGCAGCTGGTGAGATCCGGGAGCACTGTGATCAACGTAAATGGGGAGATTGGCCCTTACTTTCATGCTTTCAGAGGGGTCAAACAGGGGGACCCCCTCTCCCCCTGCTGTTCAACTTGGCGATGGACGCGTTCGCTGGCATCCTGGATAAGGCCAGGCTTGCCAGCCACCTAAAGGGTGTGGTGGATCACCTCATCCCGGATGGGGGTTTACCCACTTAGAGTACGCGGATGACACCATGCTTATGGTAGCAGGCTCGGATGCGGACATTGCTCATCTTAAGTTCCTTCTCCTCTGCTTTGAGAAAATGTCGGGTCTGAAGATTAACTTTGATAAGAGCGAGGTCGTGATTCTTGGCTTTTCGGAGGAGGAAAAACTCAGGCTTGCGGACAACCTTAACTGTAGGCTGACCTCCTTCCCCGTTTCCTACTTGGGAATGTCGTTGGCTGAGTCAAGGATCTTAGTGAGTGGGTTCGACCCGCTTGTGAGTCGGGTCGCTTCCCGTGCGGAGCCTTGGTGCGGTCGGTTCACCTCCAAGGGCAGCAAGACCGTCCTTATTGGCTCCAACCTGTCCAGTCTCCCTATGTACATGATGGGGATGTACATCCTGCCAGAAAGTGTTCATAGCTCCTTCGACAAGGAGCTGGTGAGATTCTTCTGGCAGGCGGGTAATGGCCGGCCTAAATACCACATGGTGAAGTGGGCCTATATGTGCCTCCCAAAGGATCGGGGCGAGCTGGGCATTCTGGCTTCTCGCCGTATGAACGTCGCCCTCATGCTCCGCTGGGTGTGGCGGATCTCTCGGGGCGATGGGGGGTTGTGGTTGCGTCTCATCGAGGCCAAATATCTGCAGGGTTCTCCCCTCTTGGCTTGTTCGTGCTCAGCTGGCTCCCAGTTCTGGAAGTCCATCCAAGCCATCAAGGAAGAGATTAGGGCGGGTCTGCGATTCTCGGTGAACAATGGGGCTGGGACGCAGTTCTGGTTGGACCCATGGTTTGGGGATGCCCCGCTCCGCCTGCGCTTCCCTAGTCTTTTTGCGATTTGTGCAGCTCCGAATATCCTTGTCTCCGAGGCGGCAAGGGTAGACGGATGGCACTTCGACATTCGCCGCTCTTTCGGTCCTGTCGAGGTTCACGAGTGGGACTCCCTGTGGGAAATAGTCCCCCTTCCGCTCTCCTCGGAGCCGGACGTGGTGTCCTGGAGCCTCTCCCCTTCGGGAGAATTGTCCGTTAGCTCGGCCTATCAGACCCTCTGTCGTCATCCGGTTCTTCCGTGGCTCACCCCGCTATGGAAGGCCCCGATGCCCCTGAAGATCAAGATCTTTGTTTGGCAGCTTCTCCGGGACCGCCTGCCGTCGGGGACCGAGGTGCTGAAACGCCATGGTCCGGGCAACGACATTTGCCCCCTCTGCCACGTCTCGGAAATGGGCTCGCGTATTATTTTCTCGTGCGTAGCTGCTCATGCGCTTTGGTCATATGTGTGTGAGGCTCTGGGCCCGGATTGGGCGGCCCTCGACCTTGCAGATTTCCTGTAGGTTAGGGCCACTCAAGCTGGCCGTAAGGGCTGCCTTTTCTGGCTTATTTTTACGGCGATGGCATGGTCGCTCTGGACTACGCGTAACAAGATGGTGATTGAGCAGGTGTTCTCACGCGTGCGTCTGACTCGTTTTTCAAATTTCTTGCCTTCTTGCAGCTCTGACATTCGCTCGCTAGACCCCGAGATCGGGACCGGCTTCAGCTCACTCTGGATGCCTTGCTGACGACTGCCCGTCGGCTCTCCCGTGCTCCGGCCTCCTAGCTGGTCTCAGTGGCGGCCTCGTTTTTTGTTTTTTGAGGTGGCTTTGTTTCACCGCTTGTCTATGGGCCTGTTAGTGCTGCGGCCCCAGCCACTTGTTCTTTTTTCTTTTCTTTTTCTGCTTCTTTTAGGCTCATCTGGCTATGGTAACTTGCTGGTCTGTAATCGGGATATTGTATGGTTGTGCTTTATCTATAAAACAGGGCGAAAGCCTATTTTGAGAGAGCTGCAGATTTGCTTCATCATGTTCGTTCAGCTTCCTCTAATGCTGCAACTCCTGTTTTGGTCGAACTATAAACGCCCAACCCGGCGCCCACAAAAAACTTATTTACAGCGCGTCCAATCTAAAATTTAGCGCGCCGTCGAACGCTGGCTCGAGCGGAATCCCAAAAATTAGAGCGCTTGGGGCACTTCAGTGGAAGCCCAACAATGAGGCGCGCCGGGGGCAAAATTCAGCATATTTTCCATCACATTTTTTATCACACAGGATAAGAACGATACATAAAACATAGTTGCATATATAGTTTAGATAGTTAAAAAAACTACATAGCATAGCATAGATATAGATTAAAAAAGCCGATAAAAAACTACTCATCGTCGTCGTCGAACTCCGACGCGCTGGTGTCCGATTCCTCCGTCGTGATGAAGGCGTTACACCAGCGTTCATCGTCGAAGGACCAAGTCGACTCTTCCTTCAGCTCTATCTGGAAGAGTGTGGCTTGCTTCCGCGTACGCCTATCTGCACGATAGGCGTCTTGCTCCGTCCTCTTCTCCGTCCTCCTTTGCGAGAAGAATTGGCGTTCACCGAGGACGTCCTGCGGGAACTGTCGACGCCATGCCTCCATGGCATGCTCATCCATCTCAGCAATGCTGAGACGATGCTCCCGCCTCCGGTTCCGGCGACAGTCCTCGTCGGTGACTACCTGTGGACGAGGCGCAAAGTTCTGCGCCAAATCCATCATCGTCACCTCGGGGAAGTTCATCTCCCTTCGAGGCCTGTTCAAGCGGCACGCCGCCCCGTCGTACGTGTCGGGGCTTCCTCGGCGGTGTTGAACGTGTCGAGGCCGAGGCGCATCTCTCCGGATCGGATCTTCGAATAGAACGTGCCGGATGGGCGCGCACGGATGCCGCGGTAGCCAGAAGTTCCACGGCGGTGCAACGTCATGTTGGCGCGGCGGCGGCGGGGAAAGAAATGAGGCAGAGGGGCGCGTGGCGAGGAGAGGGAGGGCGTGTGGCGGGGCAGGGGCGAGTGAGGGTGCGTGTGGCGAGCACTGCGTTTTATTGGCGCGCTGGACGCCGCGCACCAAATCTAGCGTGCGCCCGCCCGCCTTTTCCCGCGCGCGCAAACATTTCCCCCACGCACGAGTTTGCCGCGTCCGCAAGAGCGCGCGAAATCGTCCCGCGCGCGTTAAAATGGAGTTTTAGTGCACGAGCGCGTTTTTTTGGCACGGCCGTTGGAGATGCTCTTAGGTATGAGGAACTGACATTACAGGGGGGGCAAGGGGCTAGTACATATACATGTGGTAAAAGGCAAGAAACCCCTCATACAATGGTGATACAAAGTAAAAGGACTATACACATCTAACACACACCCTCAAACTCATGATGGGTCAACAACACTGAGTTTGAAAAGAAAGAACCCTTGATGCACTCGACTTTGTGCCTTCATTGGTCCCATTAGAGTAAAAATATTAAGTGGATGAAAAGATACTAAAAATCTATTACTTTTTTAGATGAAAAGTGGAAATATTACATGGCATATATGTTAATGTGCGCAAGAGGATACATTGACTGGATTGAGGAGTATCAGTAGAGTTAGCATGAAGATAGTTTGAGAAAATATATGACCTAATACTATAACAGTTAACAATATAATATAATTGAAACCCTACAAATTTGTAGCAAGCATTAATGATCCTCACACTATATATGCTTGCTACAAAATCTCTATTATCGGCAACGTAACGAAAACCTTAAGCTACTAAAATTATTTTTGGACGTGTGATTTGGCACTATTGATTACCCAAACAAAGGCATTAGGCTATGCTCGCAAATAAAATTACTATTTTATAAAATCCAATTATGACTAAGAATAAAGTAAGATTAATCTATATGGCCACAGGTGGAACAACAACTCATCGGCCTACTCGAGAGAATATATAGGACACCTAACTAACGAATGTGGAAATTGCTGGTTAATATGGTTGGTGTTCTTGAAGCTTGATGCCGGACTGTGTAAACATGTTATTTCAAAGACATATCATTAGTTATTTTTTAAATAATTTTTTTTATCTATGAGCAATCTAATCATAAATAATAAATATTGAAGTTAAACATTAAAAATGTACCATTGCTTAAAACATTGTGTATTGTACAACAAAAGTTGTAAAAGGAGTGTAAGTTATGTGCAAAACATAAAAATTAATTAATTAACATTTTTATGCAATGAATATGTAGCCCTCGCATTCGCGAGGTCCACCCTACTAGTTTTAACTAAAGATAACGTCATCAAACGTAACTGACATGAAAGCACGAAGTGTGTATTTTGTCCTCAAGAAAAGACAATAAGTGTTTTATTCTTCAATTGCAAGTTCGCACGCTCTATCTAATCAGCTATCCAAATGACTTTCAACTTGTATCCATCCACTTCCGTTGCCAATGTTTTTGGCAATTGGGTTAAATGGGATAGATAATAAGTTTAGAACCATTTTTTGGGTAGGAGCGCTTGCCGTTATATAGTCGCTTTGGTTGAGTAGAAATGACAAGGTTTTTAATGATAAAAAATTTCTCTCGTTTGCACTTTCTCTTCCGATGCACAAGTATTCTCCGCTCGTGGTCCACCTTACAACGGACGGAGTTTCGAAGCCTTTTTACGGAGACTTGTATGTGACAGGTGGTGAGGGATATTTTTGTACCACATGGGTGGCAGCTTGATCCCCGGATTGGGCCTTGCTATCCCACAGACAACAGCGCCAGAAATTGACACGTTGACAGAGGTTGGGCTTGCGTTGGTTCTTCCCTTGAAGAGGAAAGGGTGATGCAACACAGGAGCAGTAAGTATTTCCCTCAGTTTGAGAACCAAGGTATCAATCCAGAAGGAGGGTCTCGTCAAGTCTAGAGTACCTGCGCAAACACAAACAAGCTTGCACCCAACGCTTCAAAGGGATTGTCAATCCCTTCAAGATTGTTTGCAAAGTGAGATCTGAAGGCGGAAAGTGCAATGAAGTAAAAAAGTCTAAGGCTGAAAATATGGTGTGGAGTAGACCCTGGGGGCCATAGTGTTCACTAGAGGCTTCTCTCAAAATAGCAAGTATTACGATGGGTGAACAAATTACTGTCGAGCAATTGATAGAACCGCGCAAAGTCATGACGATATCTAAGGCAATGATCATGCATATAGGCATCATGTCCGAGACAAGTAGACCGATACTTTCTGCATCTACTACTATTACTCCACACATCGACCGCGCTATCCAGCATGCATCTAGTGTATTGAGTTCATGACGAACAGAGTACCGCTTTAAGCAAGATGACATGATGTAGAGGGATAATCTCAAACCAATGATGAAAACCCCATCTTTTTACCCTTGATGGCAACAACACGATGCGTGCCTCGCTACCCCTTCTGTCACTGGGTGAGGTCACCGCACGGTATGAACCCAAAACCAAGCACTTCTCCCATTGCAAGAATCATAGATCTAGTTGGCCAGACAAAACTCACAACTCGAAGAGAATTACAAGGATATGAAATCATGCATAAGAGAGATCAGAAGACACTGAAATAAGATTCATAGATGATCTGATCATAAATCCACAATTCATCGGATCTCGACAAACACACCGCAATAGAAGATTACATTGGATAGATCTCCATGAAGATCATGGAGAACTTTGTATTGAAGATCCAAGAGAGAGAAGAAGCCATCTAGCTACTAGCTATGGACCCGTAGGTCTATGGTGAACTACTCACGCATCATCGGAGAGGTCATGGTGTTGATGAAGAAGCCCTCCGTGTCCGAATCCCCCCTCCGGCAGGGCATCAGGACGTGCCCCAGATGGGATCTTGCGGAAACAGAAGCTTGCGGCGGCGGAAAAGCGAATGCGATGATCTCCTGATTTTTTTCTGGATTTTATGAGAATATATAGGCGAAAGACCTAGGTCAGGGGACGTCCAGGGGGCCCACAAGCCTGGATGGCGCTGCCCCCCCTGGCCGCAGGGTGGGGGCTTGCGGGGCCCCTGGGGCTCCCCTGCCTTGGGTCCCAAGTTACCCAATCTTCTTCCGTTTCAAAAAAAAATCTTTTCGGGGATTTTCTTCCATTTGGACTCCGTTTCAAAATCTCCTCTGAAAGGGGTCAAAAACATGGAAAAAACAGGAACTGACACTTGACACTGAGTTAATATGTTAGTCTCAAAAAATATATAAAAGGCATGCAAAATATCCAAAATTTGACAAGATAATAGCATGAAACCATCAAAAATTATAGATACGTTGGAGACATATCAGGCCTCCGTAGGCAACGATGATTTATGTCTATATGATTGTATTACGTCTCCCGCTGTTTTCAGTTACCGTACTTTTAGTATGTGATTGTGTACATTTTAATTATGCAGAGGTCGGTTGTAATGCTTAAATCTTTTAAGTAATAAAAAACCTTTATCAAAAACTACGTGCTCACATGCAGAAGGAGAGAGTTCAATCTGAATTAGGAGCTACCTGACTGCTCTGAGTCGCAAGAAGGAAGGGCTGCATGTTATATTTAACAGCAAAAGTATTAGGAAACAAAAATTTAAACTAAGGATTTTTTTTTGGAAAAAACATATGTACGTGAGAAAAATCAGGAAAACTATAAAATGGGAAAAGTAAAAATATAGATTGAAAAGAGAATATTCTAGAGAAGACTAGAAACCACGAATAGCATAAATATTGTAGAAATAATAGGGTAAGTAAAGACTTATGAGAAAAAAAAATGGGAATAAATTTTAAGCTTTAAATACAGTAGCTAATATTCGATGAATTTCGTACATTATAAATACTAGTACAATGCCCGTGTGTTGTCACGACGGTATAATATAAATATTGTACTGGTTCAATATTAATTGTATGAAACATAGTAAAAATGTCGTGCGTTGCACCGGTTAGATTATTGATTTGTAGACCATTAATTTTGTACTTGAAATAGCTCTCATAATAGAGAAAGAGAAGATGCTGATGTCCTTACATTTTTTAGTCAGTTTGACCTTTCTTGTTAATCCGGAAATGAAGCATTAATTGCTGGATCATCACCAATGAAGAACACCCCTCGGCAACAGAAAATGATGATTACAAACTAATTGCAGGCACACTGTTATAAAATCATCATAATATGTTTGAAATGGCTCTCATAATAGAGAAAAAGAAGATGCTGATGTCCTTACATTTTTTAGTCGGTTTGAACTTTCTTGTTAATCCGGAAATGAAGATCATCAACAATGGAGAACACCCCTCGGCAACAGATAATGATGATTACAAACTAATTGCAGGCACACTGTTATAAAATCATCATAATATGCAATATCAAAACTATATTTAAAACGTTTGAAGGAGGTACCCTTGATGGCACAAATTTGCAGCAGTAGAACATGTGAGAGCCATTCACCCACTGGAAAGCTATGCATAATCTAATTTCATCGTTTGTTGACATTCTCACAAATAGCTCATGTGCACAATCTCAGTCAAAAAGTACATTGGAAGTTGGAAGTAGGAAGCAGGGTAGGTGACCTGTGTGGAGGAGTTGGGGAATATCAACAATGAGCTCGTCGTTATTGTGGAATATGTTGATCATAAGAAGTCAACTGCAGATCAGACCCATGCAGATGTACATTGTCTGTATTTTTCAAATAGTACTGCATCATTCTTGCACGCAGGGAAATAAGGATGTTTCATTTGAAATAACATGTGAATTCATAACTTGGGTATGTGGGTACCATCGAGAAAGCTTTACTGGTCATGAAAGTACCAATTTCCCCTACGATCCTCTCTCTAATATCAACAAAAACAGGCAACGGATCCTGAATACCTCTCCCTCCAGTGTGGAGTGGGTCTGAAGCTCACCATATAGTTTTACTTGATCCGTATGCAATCTGCATATCCTGCGATAAATTCATCACGCCATCCATCAGCGATTTGCGTTTGAATGATGTGACTGTCACCCACAAACAAGAGACCATCTATTAAAAAAAAGAGTCCAAACTATTGAAAAGGAAAAGAGTCCAGCGAACACTCACGAAGCACCAACCTGTAGCGACATGCACAACGAGCCCTCGCAGGAGTTCAAACCCGAGTGAGTCGAGCCAGTCACCCCCCGCCAGCAATTTGTAGCAGTAGGAACCTCCTCCCCCATCCCGCCGGTGAGCCAGCTCCTCCCCGCGCTTCTCCCTCCCCTTGTACTCCCGTTCTCTCGCCACAGGGGCGGCGGTGCAAACGGCGGTGGTGACGAAGGCATAGGGAGGCCACGCGTACGGCGGTGGCGGCGGAGGCATAGGGAGGCGACACGGACGGTGATGGCGGCGGATGACGTCGGTGGCGGTGGAGGCACGGGGAGGCGGCGCGGGCGTTGGTGGTGGCGTTGGCAAAGGGCGGCGGCGCAGATGACAATGGGAGCGAAGGCAAAGGGCAGCGCAAGTTGCCGGGAGCGAAGTGCTGGGGTGCGGCGGCGGAGGTTACCCTAGCGCCGCGGTGTATCTCGTTCTCGTGCGGGAGAGAGAGGCTCCATGGAATCGGTATTCTTTCACTTGGATATGAGTGCGGGTTCATTACTGAAAAATAGAAGGGTTTATTTATAAAAGCAATGCGACGACGGACGACAGAAGCACTCCGTGCTTTAGTATTAGGGAAAGATATGTGTCTATGTGGCGTCATTATCGTCTCGATGGCAACATCGAGGTACAACCCCCTCTGCTTCCCCATGTCCTATGTGCCCCGATGGAACCCCTAGTTCCTTGCAGCGTTTTGATTTTCGGTTTGACAATTTTTTTCACCCTAGGCCGAGATGGACGAATATCGGTCATTTTCAAATTTTTCGACCGAAATTTGACTGAAGTTTGACTAAAATTTGACCAAAATTCATCAAATTTGACCAATTTCGACGGAAAGATAGATCTCGCCCCAGGCCCAGATGGCCAAAATTCGGCCAAAATCCATTTTCTTCGGCCGAATTTCAAAACACAGGTTCCTGATGAATGGGCGGCATCGTTACTGCTTGGAGGCGTGGTCTTGGGCACTTGATTGGGAGGGGGGCAACCTTGGTTGGGTACTGGTGGCGTCCTGGATGTTCACCTCGCTCGGACTGTTTTGGGAAAACCCCCTTAGATTTACAGGTTTATAAGAATGTTTGGATGAATGTCGTTCAGTTTATATGAAATTCGCCAGGTTTGTCCGAGTTTCGTTCTATTGATTTGTTAAGTGTTTGAGATATATATGTAAATCGGATTGTGTGGCGATCTTCCGTACGTATCCTCGTTTGCGGACAGCTGGTTCCTGTTCATGGACGGATACTTAGGAAATTTGCGAGTCGCCCATATGCCGTAATCGATCGATGATGCGACCAGATCCGTCTGTACCGTCGACCGACTCTGAGTTGCTAGCTGGCTGATTTTCAAGTTTAATAAGTAGCGCCTGGTGATGGATGATGCATGGTGAATCGGGTCAGAAACTCAGAAGTAGTGCGCTAATCCGTTGGTTAAGAAAAAGCTAGCATCTTATGTACTTCCTCAGAAGTAGTGCGCTAATTAATCCGTTGGTTAAGAAAAAGCATCTCATGTACTTGGGCGTGCACGAGCAGGACAAGCGCTGCAAGCCCCAATGGATGCATGCACCTTTTGGGAGCAACGCAACGACACACGATGAAGCCTATACGCCAGCCACCCACCTAGACGAGTAGAGTAAAAATGTACGTACGTATATATATACTCCGGTCCGGCCGACAAGATGCACCGTACACGCCTAACCACGTACGAGCACGTGATGACTTGCACTACTATGATTGATGACTCGATCGACGCATGCAGGAGCGCACGTACGGCACGGCATCACGTGCGTTAGTTCATGTGTGTTGGAAATCACCAACCCGTCCACAAACGACTGTGGAGCGTGTTGTGTGACTGCAGACGAGACGACCACAAGTCACTCCGGCCGTATCCACATTAATTAGTGCTGCGCTACTTGCTCTCTCGCTCTCTGCGGCCGGCGACTACGGTGGTGTCCTCCCAATCTGCGGCAGAGACAGACAGCGCCAACGGTACTCTTCTACCCGTCTCCTCTTCCTCTTGTGTTCAATACATTTAATTTGCTTCAGCCTCCTTAATTTGTTCTACTAGTTTTGATGCAGATCCATCATGTGCAGAGTTCGGTCAGGAGGATGCTCTTCTTCAACTGCATGGTGCTCTTGATTGACTGAGATCCAGGCGAGGTGATGCTTTTGCTCCATCTGTTCCTCCCTCCATAATCTCTTGTTGCTATTCCATCCATTTGAGTGGTAATGCATTCATGCGCTGTTGCTTTCACCAACTAAAAATGTCGAGCTTCCTCGTGATACGGAAACAATTAATAGATAGTCATCACGTGCTCCTGATTGAGCCAAGCTAGTCAGGTCCCAGGTGATGCATTTTTGCTCATCCTGAAAACGATTGTGTTTCGGTTACAGCCATCTGTTTCCCCTCGATCGATACTCTCTTGTTGCTATTCCATTCATTTGAATGATAGTGCATTCATGAGCTGTGTTGCTTTCACGGACTGAAAATGTCCAGCTTTTGCTCATCTAGTGGTTCTCTGAAAATTATACTAGCTAGTATCTCCTAGCTGTCTCCTCCTTCTCTGTACAACCTTTTTCTTCTTTTGATATTTGCTGGTTCTGACGACAATTAATGATGTGCAGAACTGGATCTATATATTCCTCCACTACTTCATGTTTGGTAGCCATTACAAAGAACTCCGCAAATTGGATCTGAAGAGCTTCTATTCAGGGTACCCTTCTACTACTTCTGCTTTGTTGGATAGCTAAAGGGACGCACTGCATATGTGCCTTCTGTCTACTATAAGGTTCAGGTTTTGCTCTTTCCGTCTTCTGAAAGCCATTATGTTTGCATTGCAGAGTTTAAACCCAAGGGCAATGCTATAGCGGTGTCTTGATCTAGAGAAAACACAAATAAAGGTCGAGATATGGAGGTTGCTGCTGGGGCCATGGGCCCTGTCATCCGTAAGCTCGGCGAGCTGCTCGTCCGAGAATGCAACCTCAAGAAGCGAGTAAAGAAAGGCGTAAAATCTCTCCTAACAGAGCTGGAGATTATGCACGCCGTACTTCGCAAGGTTGGCGAGGTGCCGTCGGACAAGCTCGAGGAGCCGGTCCGGATTTGGGCTGGCAAGGTGAGAGACCTCTCTTGCGACATGGAAGACGCTGTTGACGACTTCATGGTGCGTGTGGATGAGGGTTCAAGCAGCAAGCCAACGGACATGAGGAGTCGAGTCAAAAAGTTCCTCAAGAAGACCGCCACACTGTTTGGCAAGGGCAAAGCACTTCATCAAATCTGTAATGCCATCGAAGAAGCTCAAGATCTTTCCAAGGAGTTGGCGGACCTGCATAAAAAATACGAGCTTGACATGTGTAGCACTAGCAATGGTGCTACCACTGACCCACGTGTGTTAGCTTTGCACAAACATGTAGGGGAGCTTGTAGGCATTGAACACACAAGAGATGAGCTTGTCAAAACATTGATTTGTGAGGACAGGAGTCCTGAGGAGCAATTGAAGACACTCTCTATTGTCGGTGCTGGTGGGCTGGGCAAGACAACCCTAACCAAAGCAGTTTATGAGAAGATCAAAGCCCAATTTGATTGTGCGGCTTTTGTCCCGGTGGGTCAGAAACCAGATATCCCAAAAGTTTTCAAGGACTTGCTCTATGGCCTTGACAAAGTAAAGTTCAAGGACATTCATAATACAACAAAGGGTGAAAATCTGCTCATCGAGGATATCACTGAATTTCTTGTGGATAAGAGGTATGCATCACGTAGTCCTTGTCCTTTTATGTATATTTCCGAAATGTGTGAAGTAGTGAGATGTATACTGAATTTCATATCTTCATTTCCTTATTTGTTATACTTTTATATCTGTAGTAGTCTGTTCTTTTTTAGCAAATTCTACTTCTTTATTTTTTGCACACGCGGCTTATTTTTTAGTCATGTATACTTTTATGCAATTTCTGTTGCATTTCTTTTTTGCATGCATATCTTTCTATATCCTTAGTGGTTATATAAGCCTAAGGTTTGGTTTAGTACCTTATACTTTATCCTTGTTACGAAATTCAGTTGTATATATATGGGAAACTAATGCTATCAAAATGTTTTGCATAGGTACCTCATCGTAATCGACGATATATGGGAAGAAGACATATGGAAATATATAGAATGTGCTCTCTATAAAAATAAACTCCAGAGTCGGGTAATCACAACAACCCGTAATGTGAGTGTGTCTGAAGCATGTCTCAATTCCACTAATGGCACAATTCATAGAATGAGACCTCTTTCTGATGAAGACTCGCAAATACTCTTCCATAGAAGAATATTTCAAAGCGAGGAGAAATGTCCAGAAGATTTTCAGATAGTATCAAGAGATATATTGAGGAAATGTGGTGGTGTACCATTAGCCATCATTACAATAGGTAGTCTTCTGGTTAGTGGCCATAGGATAAAGCAAAAGGATGAATGGATGCATGTGCACAATTCGATGGGCCGTGGAGTTACACAAGGTGGTGTTGTGAAGGACATGAAAGGGATATTATCACTCAGCTATTATGATTTGCCTCCTTATCTGAAGCCTTGTTTATTATATCTAAGCATCTTTCCTGAAGACTTTGAGATTGAGAGAGAGTGGTTGATATGGAGGTGGCTTGCTGAAGGTTTTATCCAGTGTGACAAAAAAGAAAACAGGCTGTTTGAGATTGGAGAGAGCTACTTTAACGAGCTATTGAATAGGAGCTTGATCCAGCCAGCAGAAATCAATTGGGAAGGAACGGTAGTAACTTTCCGTATACATGATATGGTGCTTGATCTTATCTGCTCACTGTCAAGTGAAGAGAATTTTATCTCCATATTGGATAATGATGAGTGGCATGCACCTAATCTGCAAAGGAAATTTCGCAGGTTATCACTTCATAATATCAATGCAAATGTTCAAAACCAACAGTTTGATAGCACTAGCCTGTCAAAAGTGAGGACCTTTGCTGTTTTCTCTCCTGTTACCTGTGATTGGTTGCCATCTCTCTCAAGCTTCCAATTTTTACGCGTGCTAGATCTTGGAAATTGTGGCAGCCAAGAAAGCAGCTCTGGTATCAGCCTCAAGTATGTAGGAAATTTAATTCACCTAAGGTACCTAGGGCTAAGGAATGTTGATGTTCAGGAACTCCCATTGGACATAGGCAAATTGCAGCTTTTGCAGACATTGGATATAAGAGGCACTAGGATACAAAAATTACCTGCAAGTGTTGTTCAGCTCGCAAATTTGATGTGCCTACGTATCAACGACGACTTGGTGCTGCCAAGAGGAATGGGGAACTTGACGTCCCTTGAAGTGCTGGGCAGAGTAAGATTATCCCCGTCTCCTCACATTGCGAAAGAGTTGAGTCATCTGACAGAGCTTAGGACATTCAGTATTAACTGTGTTAACATGGATGGGGATCTGATTGATATATTAATCAAGTCTCTAGGGAACCTGCAGAAATTGCATAATTTGCGTATTGATCGTAGTGGCAGTTTGATAGATTGCATGCGTGAAAGCTGGGTGCCCCCTCCACACCTCCGTAGTTTTGAGTCATGGGGTTTCTTTGAAAATGCGTGGTTCTCGATACTTCCAAAGTGGGTTAACTCAACGTCGCTTCCCCACCTCTCCACCCTGGTCATAGAAGTGAAAGAACTGCAAGGGGATGACCTTCAGATCATCGGAATGTTGCCTGCTCTTCGGCTTCTGCGACTTGCTGCAAAACACGTGATGGGAACGTTGGTTGTGAGGGCCGATGCATTCCCATCTGCGAGATACTGCATGTTCTGGGGGTTTCCGACGTCGCCGTGCCTTTTTCCGCCTGGAGCTATCCCAAGGGTTCAATACCTTGTGTTCTGTGTCTCTGCACGGTCGATCGCGAGTGGTGAGGTTGACTGCAGCATGGGGCACTTCCCTTCTCTCGAGCAGGTCCAGGTTGATCTATTGCTTGAGAATTCCAGCGATGAAGAGAAGGGGACGGCCAAGACTTTGCTGGGGCGCGCAGCAGAAGCCCATCCTAAACATCCCACCATTGAAATCGATTAGACACGAGTGCTGACGTGCCTCTGCCGCCAGTAAGGTCTGAGCAACCATGAATTCTCTTTTCCTGAATATGCTCGTTATCATACTGTTTGATATATCCCTCTTACTTTCTCAATTTCAGGCCTTCAATAAAATACTGAAGTCAGAAAGGTACTAATAATTCCATCAGTTGCCGCAGCTCCCAATAAACCAAGGCTCATTCCCTCCAACATATGTTTAGATGCTGTCCTTTTGCTAGACGGAGGCTTCCGCATGGTTGTTGATGATGAACTGTTTATTTCTCCTGCATTTGCTTTCAGAAACGCAGCACCTCCTTTCCTTTATTATTTGGTCAAGACTCAAGACTCGTACAATAAAAGGTTGCATTCAGTTGGCACTATTTATAGCAGCAGTACTGCCTCTACGTTTATTTGATTGTTCACATACAACATTGTTTTGTTTTCACTGGCTTATTAATGAAGAGTTGATTGAACTCCTGTTGGCTTGTTTTGCTTTGCTTGGCACTTATTTAGTCAAGGATCGCAGAATGAAAGGTAGTTGGTTGAACTCCTGTTGTACCTCCAGATTTGCTTCATCCTGTTCGTTAAGCTTTCTCCTCTTGCTGCAACTCGTGTTTTCGAACTCATGGGAGATAGAACCACAAACAATCAGATGTTCATAGCGATAAAAGGCTGCATTCAGTTGGCACTGCCTCTACGTTTATTTGATTGTTCACATACATCATTGTTTTTTTTTACTGGTTTATTAATGAAGAGTTGATTGAACTCATGTTGTCTTGTTTTGCTTTGCTTGGCACTTAGTCAGTCAAGGCTCATGCAATGAAAATGAAAGGCAGTTGGTTCAACTACAAATTTGCTTCTACTTTGTTATGTCGGAGACTTTGTGAAACCGCGGATTGTTTGTTTCCTTTTCTAAATAAAGGGACCGTATGCATCGTGCTGATGCAGAGGCCGGAGGTAATCCTCCTTTTTTTTTTAAAAAAACTACAGATTTTCTTTATCCTATTTTTGTTAAGCTTTCTCTTCTTGCTGCAACTCGTGTTTTCGAGCTCGTGGGAGATAGAGCCACGAACGCTCGGATGTTCATAGCGATGGTGCTAATGGGATTGCTAAATTTTAATTGCTTGCCAGCTTGTTGCTTCGATGCCTGCATATGTTACTCATCTCTCACAAAAAAATGTATTTGTGCTGCAAATGTACAGGAATTACTGATACATTTGGTTGCAGAAGGTTTGCAAATCAGATGTAGAGGTAGGTGCTGCCACAAACTGAAAACGAACTAAAAAAAGAGAACATGAAGATATTTTTCATTCAGATGATTGCCTCGACTTGTGTTGGAGCAAATGCTATTAGAAGGGGAATAATTAATGACTAGGAATAACCTGAGGAGAAGGGGAATACCAAAACCCCTGTTGAATCTGTGCATCAACTAGCAAATACTTTATGTACATGTAAAAAGAAACAGAAGACCGATGCCTGGGCTCTTTAAGACAACGGAATGAATAAACAGGGTATGAGCAGTATATGCAGTTCTACAGCTCATGCGTGTGAATATGTTCGAAATCTGGAAAGCTCAGGCATTTGAAATTTTATTAACACTAAATGCTTGTTCATGCAGGTCCTGCTTTTGTTGATCCAACAAGAATGAACTTATGAATGGTGGGTGTCCTAGCGATTCGCGAATCGGAGAAGGCGCCCACACCACCCCTGCTTTTTTTTTAAAAGGAGGATCATCCCCGGCCTCTGCTTCATGATGATTCATACAACCCTTTTATTAGACTAAAAAGTTCCAAACAAGTGCAATATCCAGCGAGAACTCAAAGAACACATAAAAAGGAAAGATAGGCTACGATGACTAAACACCTAGCCGAAGCATCCAGGTATGCAAGTAGGTGGTACCTAATCTGAGCCCCCCGCGTCGCCCCCGCTAGGGCGACTCGGGCGGCGCCCAAACCCTAGCCGCCGGTGGGCGCTCTCCCTCCTCCACTCCCTCCGTCGCCGCCGGGCAACGCTCGGGGGCCGACGGCAGTGGCGGAGGCATCCCTCTCTCCCACGTCTTCAGGGGTGGTGCGGGGCCCCTGCACACGCGGAGGCATGGCCGATTTGCGGAGCGACGGCGATGGCTGCGTTGATGGCGGCGGTGGTCGTCCCTGCCTCAGGCAATGGTGGCTGGAGGCACGTCGGCTGGCCGGTCATGGGCAGCGGCGTGCGGCGGTTGGCCTGGTTCGGGTGGCGGCGACGGGCTATGCCACGGCGGCGCGTCATCCGGCTTCAGATCAGCGGCGGCGTCGAGGGCCTGGTGGATTGCTCGGTGGCCTCCGATCAGATCTATTCTGGCCGGTGCAGCTGGCAGTGGCGGTCATCTCCTCTGTCAGAGGTGGTCGGCCTGAGGCTGGGTGGTTGGATCTCGCGATCCATCATCCAGTCCCGGCTGCGAGTCAGGAAGACATAGTTGCCGGTGAAAACCGAGCCGATGGCAGACGATGGCGGCGTTCTGCGTTGTTACCTTGATGAAGGCATCGTCGTGTAACTACTCTTGACCCATTCATGATGCTTAGGGGGAAACCCTAAGATCTGATCATCAAATCGGACGATGGCAGCACTACGGTGTCGTGTCTCTCTTGGGAGCATCGTTTCTCGAGCAGCACTGGATGACAGAGGAAGGCCGTGGAGCAGCTTCGTCTTGATCGGAGCTTCGGTGGAGATGTCAAGTCATGCCTGGCCAACAGGTGCTACGCTGTGTCATGCCTACTCGGCAGGTGCTACGCACGACGGATCTTTCGGAGCCTTCATGTCAGGATGGACGAGCGCAGGACGGTGGCGCCATTGGGCGTCGTGGTGGCGTCGACTGATGGACGGACTGGCAAGGGTGATACGGATCTCTCTCCTAAAGATGGGACATTGGTTCGATGAGGATGGCGGTTTCTAAAACGTGTGCAAGTGGTATACGATTTAGGTTTGCTGCATCGTTCGTTGTTCTGATACGTTATAGCACTAGTAGAAAAAGGACCTATTGTCCCGGTTCGTGAGGCCATTTGTCCCGGTTTTTGAACCAGGACTAAAGTGTCGGTACTAATGTCCTAAACCTTTAGTCCCGGTTCTTGCATAAACCGGGATAGATGGGCCTCCACGTGGCCAGTGCGGCGAGCCCAGGCAGGAGGCCCTTTGGTCCCGGTTGGTGGCACCAACCGGGACCAATAGGCATCCACGCGTCAGCATCTCAGGTGCTGGTTTTTTTTAAAGGGGGGAGGGTTTGGGGGTTTTGGGGGGTTAATTTAGGTGTTTCATATATTGTGTTAGCATGCTAATTAATAGAGAGAAGTGTCCTTTCTTATCTCCGTGCTTGGTCGACGCTACATACTATACGTATAGAGAGGACTAGACACGCTAGCTAGTTAAGCAAATGAAGGAAACAGAAGATCGTCATGAACAGATGCATACAAAGAGAAGTGATATCGACCACCTCTCCTTCTCTGAGAGATTGGTCCAACAACAAGTTCTCGTATATCTATCCGACGCTACTGGCTACATATATACAATATAAGTATCTTTTACAATATAATCTCCTAATTAAAATTGAACCCTGCAGGGTCCACATAGTATTCTCCGTCTTTAGCGATCACGTGGTTAAGAAAGAATGCCGCCAATTCCTCTTGAATTCCTCGCATACGATGTGGTGCTAGGAGTTCATCTCGCATCCGAAATATCTAATTTGAAGAAGGGGGTCAATACATATATATGAATAAATGAAACTGAACACAAATGATGGTAATCAAATAAAATTATGAATGTAATTATTTACGCACTTCATATTGTTTCTCGGAGTAGCCCCGCTCACAGGTCGTGTGGCGGATGGACTCGCAAATGTAGTATCCACAGTAATTAGTCCCTTCTTCCTGCCACAACCACTTTACAAGAAATAGAGGTCAATCAAACTGATAATTAGCAAGCATGCTAAATGGTATTGATGAAACTAGCGCTTGAATCAGTAGGAGATGCGTGGAACATATATGCTACTATAGTACTTACTTTCGGGTGTCTAAACTGCAGCTTCTTTGGCAGTCCCGGAGTTTTTGAGGTGAATTTACTCCAAACCATGCCAGACAAAGAAAACAATTACTTGATATCAGGAAATGAACAAATTGAAGTTGCCGATACGGTGCGATAATGATAGATTTAACTTACTTCTCTAGAATTTCAGTCATGTCCGCGTACTTCTTGAGATCTTTTCGTCTCGAATCTGAGACGGTTACTAGTCCCTGCTCAAGCGTAATCTCTAGGAGAATATAATGGAACCTGCACACGCATGTATAACTCATCAATTCCATTACTATAACCTCGACTAATAAGAAAAACCGAATATGCACAAGACAGTAACACTCACTCGAAGTTGTAAGAGAAGAATATTATAGCTTTGTTTTGATTTAATATAAACGATTGTACAAGCTTGGCCTCGGTACCTTTGGCCTGAAATTTAACCATATATGCATATATGAGATTTGTGTTAATGAAGCTAATATCACCGATTAGTCTTTTCTTCAATTCCGTGATCTTCAATCTGCATAATATAGTGAGAATAATTAAAGATACATGCAATGAAAGAGCTGACCTATATATAGAGACTTAATGACAGAAGTAGTACTACTTACAGGCAGTAGCAAGTGATAATTGACTTATCGAGGGCCTTTAGATTGAAAAACTCGAAGAACTCCTCAAATGGAACATTCAACAGGTCAATTCCAACGAGGTCATGCTCATCTTTAACTCTGAGCGTCAAAATATTCCTCCCCCAGACTCTCTGCAGATTTTCATATACCAATCATGGAATTTTCGCATCATCGTTGTTAGAGATTTTTCATCTTTGACGAGAGGCTTTCCGTACACGTATCTGTGTTCATCCACCTCCAAGAAATCAAAATGTGCATCGTCGGGCAGGTAATCTCCAAGATCGTTAGAACCGGGCACCATCACGCCCGGATGATTCGCGACGACGCTAGACACCTGGAGCGGGGGGAACGATTGGTTCGCTTGTTCGCCGAGCTGGGCAACTTTTCTCCCAGCTCGTAGTTTTGCTAACCTTTGATCACTGATAGTACTTCCCGACCGCTCCGCTTCTATAAATGACTTTGTAAGAATGCGCTCATAGTTGCCTTTCGCCGGAGACTTTGGTGGTTTCTTCAGGGCAGCCAGAGTACGCTTTGCTTTTACCGGATCTATCTTCTCCTCCGGAGGTGGATGTTTTTTTGCTTTCACCCCTTCAAAGAAGTTCTTCACTTCGGCTTCCACGATCTTCGTGATTTCCTCCTGGCTCCTCTCGTATGGTAACTTCTCTGGAGTCTTCAAAGAAGGACCGTATCTGTATTGCCTGCCTCTGGTTGTACTGCTAGACGTCGGAGCAGACGGAGCGGCTGCGGCTGTCTTTCCTTTCTTACGAGTCGGAGCGGTGGCGGGTCTCTTCCGCCCTTGTTGACGAGGCGGAGAAGGGGGAGGCAGCTGGCTGCTCGGGCGCGCCGGCGCAGGCGGAGAAGGAGGCGGAGTGCCGCCACGCGCCGGAGAAGGAGGCTTAGTGCCCTGATCACTCGCCGGAGGAGGCGGAGGAGGGGGCGGAGTGCCCTGACTCGCCGGAGGAGGAGGAGGAGGCGTCCAGTTCGGAAGGTTGATGAGCTCCTTCCGTCATAGTCATGTAGTCTTCAGAGAAGAACCCAGCCGAATCTCCCCTTCACCCGTAGGGTGGTCAAGCTCAAGGTCCTCAAATCCGTCTGTTATTTGATCCACCATCACCCTAGCATATCCTTTTGGAATTGGCTGGCCGTGGTAGGTTGAGCCAGGTTCATTAGGTATAACAGAGCCAACAGCCGCCTTGACTTTAAATGTCATCCATCGCGTCATAAGGTGGCAATGTTGAGACTCTGTGATAGCATCCACGGGGTAGCCCGTGAAGACAGGCTCCAGCTGCTGAGTCTGCTCGGTGGAAGCCACGCTGCTTCTCCGCTGAGATGGCGGGGTAGCTTCAGGGGAAGCTTTGGCATGTCGTTTGCTGCGATCTGCTTCTCGTTCCTCTAGCCCGTGTACCCTTTCGTGCAGCGCCTGCAGTTGGCTATGCTCCACTTTCTTCCTCCTCTCCTGGGTTTTGTAACCCTCTGCGTCCGGAAACCCAGCGTTCCACGGAAGGGAGCCTGGCGTGCCTCGTGTCCGTCCAGGGTGCTCAGGAT
Organism: Hordeum vulgare subsp. vulgare; assembly: GCF_904849725.1. Lineage (NCBI taxonomy): Eukaryota > Viridiplantae > Streptophyta > Magnoliopsida > Poales > Poaceae > Hordeum > Hordeum vulgare. The sequence goes on from NC_058524.1 coordinate 39,727,670, forward strand.
TCCCGAGGGCCATTGTGAGCTCGTCCTTCTCTCTGTCTGGAACGAACGTCCCTTCCTGTGCTGCGGCGATATAGTGCCGAAGCTTCGTGACGAGTATTCGCAGTTGCTCTTCCGTCCAAACGCACTTCCCTGATACAGGGTTCAAGGTTCCGCCAACCCCGAAGAACCAAGTTCGGCAACGGTCTGGCCATCTCAATGTCTCTGGTTCGACCCCTTTAGCAATCAGGTCATTCTCAGCCTTGTCCCACAAAGGTCGGGCTTTGAGGTAACCACCTAACCCCGTGCGATGGTGATGCTTCTTCTTCGCAGCATTTTTCTTGTTTGTCGCTGACATCTTCTTACTCTTTTCCGATGTCTTGTGGGCCACAAATGCGGGCCATTGATCTCTGATCTTCTCAAACCGGCCGGTGAATTCTGGTGTCTCTTCTTTATCGACAAACGTTTTCATCTCATTCTTCCACCTCCTGAATAGTTCTGCCATCTTCTTAAGAGCATGAGACTTGATCAATTCCTCTTTAACTGGCTTCTCTGGATCCTCCTCTGGCGGTAGGGTGAAATTTGCCTTAAGCGTTGTCCAAAGATCTTCTTTCTGCATATCGGAGACATAAGACGTCGGCACCTTAGGGTCTTCCTTCTTTGGCTTTAACCATTGCTGGATACTGATCGGGATCTTGTCCCTAACAAGAACCCCGCACTGAGCATGAAATGCATCCCTTGTCCGGATGGGTTCAATCGGCTTGCCAGCGCGCGCGATTGTTGTGATCTCAAACCTTTCATCCGAGCGCAACTTTTTCTTCGGGCCTCATTTCTTTACCGAAGTTGAGCTCGATCCGGAGGGCTAGAGAAAAAAGAAGAAAGACGAGAGTTAATTAATATGTGTACATATGAAAACAATGAATGCATCAATTAACTAGTCAGCACGGGCTTAACTAATATATATATATATACCTGGCCGGACTCGGTTCGGTCACCGGAGCCGTCATCACGGTCTCCTTCTTGTACCTCCATTGGGTCACCGGAGCCATCATGAACATAGCCCTCTTCTTGTACCGGCATTAATGGGTCACCGGAGCCATCATGAACATAGCCCTCTTCTTCACCCGGTCCTTCCTGACCATCGATGTCGTAGAGAAACGACGCAACGACATCACTTCCTTGTGCGATTATCTCCCCCAACATCGCTTCGGTTTCTTCGTCTCGGGAGTGATCCATAGTTTCTGTAAATATTTACAACATGTCAATTATTATTCAAACATGGTACACATGGATATATATTAGTGGCAAACGTAGAACTAGCTAGCTAATCACAATAAGGAATCATGTTAGTGGCCTCGACGCTGCTTCTCTAGGGTTTGGGGTGGCCTAGACAACGCTTCAAGGGTTTGGGATGGCCTCGACACAACGCTTCAAGGGTTTGGGGTGGCCTCGACGACAACGCTCTTTTAACTTGGTAAATTTGGGTGGCCTCGAGAGAGTTTGTCGGGTAGGGGCGCGGCGGGAGGGGGTAGGAGACCAACATCATTTTTTCTCTAGGGTTTGGGTGTCCTCGAGAGTTTTGGTCGAGCGAGAGGGCCGAGGGGGGTGCTCCCGTGGTATAAGTTCTCACGGTCGAGAGTGGGTATATATATCCACCGCCCCTCATGTCGAATTTATCCGGGAGGGGGTTATATCGACAACGATGCGACATACATATACATGGGAAAATAATGTTATCCGGGAGGGGGTTATATCGACAACGACATACCCGATAAAAAATAAGAAGACAAAAGAAGAAATAAAAAGAGGAGAAGAAGAAGAGGAGCAATCGAAGAAAAAAAGAAGAAAAAAAGGAGAAGAAGAAAGGAATAGAGGAGAAAGAAGAAAAAAAAAATTCTTCTTTCTCCTCTATTCCTTTCTTTTTCTCCTCTTCTTTTTCTTCTTTTTTCCTCTTCTTATTTATTTCTCCTCTTCTTCCTCTCCTATTCTTCTCCTTTCTTCCTCTTCTTATTTTCCTTTTTCTCCTCTCATTTTTTCTTCTTCTTCTTCGTTATCTTCCTAGCTATATATAATACTTTCCTAAAAATGTAACTTTTGCATATATAAAACTTTTTCTTCTTCTTCCTTCTTCCTTCTCTTCCTTCTTTTCCTAAATATATAAAACTTTTCTAAAAATGAAAGTAACCTAAAATGTACTAAATCAGAGAACATATATAGATAAAACTAACCTAAAATGTACCCAAATCTAGTAAAAATCTAACTTTTATATGCACAGAGAACATACATACATATATACATTTTTATAAAAATGCAAAAAATAAATCATCATTTATATGAACAAAAAATCTAAAAAAAGACATATAATCAGATATACACACATACATATGCTCACACATATACACATAATCTGGAAAAAAAACATCATATAATCTAAAAACAAAGGAGAGGAGACGGGCAGAGGTAGAGGCACGGCGTCGGCGTCAGCCTGACCAAGGAGAGGTGCGGCGTGGTCGGGGCAGGGGCAGAGGCACGGCGCCGGCGTCGGTGTAGAGGGCGGCGACGGCGGCGTGGTCGGGGCAGGGGCGATGGCGATCGATGGGGCAAAGGGCGGCGACGGCGTCGACGGGGCGGGTAGGGGCGCGGTAGAGGCACGGCGAGGGCGCGCGGCGTGGTCGGGGGGCAGGGGCGACGACGGCGTGGTCGGGCCGGGAAACGGCGGCGTGGTCGGGGGCACGGCAGAGGCACGGCAAGCTCGGGCAGCCTGGCGTCGTCGTCGGAGGGATCGAAGAACTGACGAAATTTTCACAAGTGCTGGCTTATATAACAAAGCCATTGGTACCGGTTGGTGCCACCAACCGGTACCAATGCCCCCTTTAGTCCCAGTTGGTGCCACCAACCGGGACCAAAGGTCACTTTTCAGCGGCCCAAAGGGCGGGAAGCGGCGGCCTTTGGTCCCGGTTGGTGGCACCAACCGTGACTAAAGGTTACTTTTCAGCAGCCCAAAGGGCGGGAAGCGGCGGCCTTTGGTCCCGGTTGGTGTCACGAACCGGTACCAATGCACCCCTTTAGTCCCGGTTGATGCCACCAACCGGGACCAAAGGCCCCTGTGCTGCCCGCGTCGCGGCCAAAGTTTAGTCCCACCTTGCTAGTTGAGAGGGGCGCGGTGGTTTATAAGCCCCACTGCCGCACCCCTCTCGAGCTCCTCTCCACTGCAAGCTTACGGGCCTACTTGCTACTGCTTCGCCTGATGGGCCATCTGGGCCTACTGCGGGCCTGAATCCTGGCCCATGGATGGGTTTCTAGTCATATTCACGCCGTGGTGGCCCAGTTGGTGGCATTTTTTTTATTTTTTCCCAGTTTCTTTGTTTTCTTTTTTGCTTTATTTATTTTGTTTTGTTTCTACTTACAACAAAATAATTATTTATTTTATTTTATTTTGTTTATAATTACTTATTAATTTTATTTTATGATAATTCTTTTTGCTATTAAAGTTTTTAACAAAAAAAGTTCTTTATGAAAATCCTTTTTGCTTTTAATGATTTTGAACAGAAAATACTTTGATAATTTTAGTTGCATGAATTTTATATAATTTTAGTTTCAATAATACTAGAAGTTGCTTATAATGTTTTGAACAAAAAATACTTTGATAATTTTAGTTTCAAATTTTTTATTTATGTTATTAAAGTTTCTTTGTTTCTACTTATATATTTTATTAAAGTTTATATTATTTTGTTTCAAATTACTTGTTTATTTTATTTTATTTTGTTTCTGACTTCATTTGTTATTTTTGATGCATTTACTGATTATTTTGAGCTATAAGACCATGAAATTGGAAAGCATTTGAAATGAACTCTGAAAAGGTTCCAAGTTGGCATGGTATCATCATTTCATCCATATAGCATGTGCAAGAAAGTAGAGAGGCTTACGGCAAAAACTGAATGCACTTCGTGTACAAAAGAGACAATCTCCTTCGAAGTATCAGGGTTTCATACGGAAACTCGTCTGTTACAAAGGGATTTCAATTTTTTTGAACTTATTTGAACCCCCTAGTTTTTCTGTGTTCAAAATGCACCATTCAAAGCCACATCATCAATTTACAACCCTTTCTGACTTATTTGTTATTTTTCATGCATTTACTGATTATTTTAAGCTATAAGACCATGAAATTTAAAAGCATTTGAAATGAACTCTGAAAAGGTTCCAAGTTGGCATGGTATCATTATTTCACCCACATAGCATGTGCAAGAAAGTAGAGAGGCTTACGGCAAAAACTGGATGCATTTTGTGTACAAAACGGACAATCTCTTTCGAAGTATCAGGGTTTCATACGGAAACTCGTCTGTTACAAAGGGATTTCAATTTTTTTTAACTTATTTGAACTTCCTTGTTTTTCTGTGTTCAAAATGCACCATTCAGAGCTGTAAGACCATGAAGTTGAAAAGCATTTGAAATGAACTCTGAAACCAAAGTACATACATAGTTCTCCAGAGCATTAAAACCAAAGTACATACATAGTTCTAATTGAACAACATATAGCTCTCCAGAGCATCTAATTAAACCATACATTGAAATTATGTAAAACATTTCAATGCAAAAAACAAATGCGATCATAACCGCAACCAAGGTAACAACTGATCCAACTGCATAATAATACCAAGCCTCGGTATGAATGGCATATTTTCTAATCTTTTTAATCTTCAACCGCATTGCATCGATCTTGATCTTGTGATCATCGACGACATCCGCAACATGCAACTCCAATATCATCTTCTCCTCCTCAATTTTTCTTATTTTTTCCTTCAAGTAATTGTTTTCTTCTTCAACTAAATTTAACTTCTCGACAATAGGGTCGGTTGGAATTTCCGGTTCAACAACCTCCTAGATAAATAAAATCTTGGTCGGCATAATTGTCATAAACAATAAATGAACCAAATAGTTATGAAAATATAATATATACCACATCTGAATCATAGACAGGACGAGGGCCGACGGGGGCGGATACCAAAACCATCGCACTATATAATAACAAGGAGTAATAAAAGTAAGAAAATTAGACAAGTATCTATCCGAAGTCAGAATTTTTTCTTTCAGAAAGAAGATAAGAACAAGAGGCTCACCATGGTGGTGCCGGCGACGAGATCGGCGCGGGCGATCGATGGCGGTGAAGACGGGGCGGGGACGGGGCGTGACGGACCGCTAAATCTAGACAAATCTCGTTGAAAATGGAGCTCGGAGGTCGAGTTTTGAGAGGAGAAAGCTTAACTAGTGTGGCTCGGGCATTTCATCAAACACCTTATGTGCATAGGAGGTGAACTAGAGCACCCAAATGCCCTCCCCTCGCCGGCTTGACAAAATAGAGCACTGTGGAGTGCTCTGCCGCGGCGGTGGGTATATGTAGGCAAGTTATTTGTCCCGGTTCGTGGCATGAACCGGGACTAAAGCCAACCCTTCTGTCCCGGTTCAAGCCACGAACCGGGACCAATGGTTGTGGGCCAGCAGCGAGGACCATTGGTCCCGGTTCAAGCCACGAACCGGGACCAATGGTTGTGGGCCAGCAGCGAGGACCATTGGTCCCGGTTCGTGGCTCGAACCGGGACAAATGGTTCCACACGAACCGGGACCAATGCCCACGAGGCCCCGGCCGGCCCCCTGGGCTCACGAACCGGGTCTAATACCCCCCATTGGTCCCGGTTCTTGAAGAACCGGGGCTGATGGGCTGGCCAGGGCCGAACGGTAGCCCTGTTTTCTACTAGTGTAGGGATGGATTGGTGATGACAACGGTTTTTTATATGAAGAGTGAGAGCACTCAACATTATCATGTTTGTAGGTGTGAGTGGTGGCTTCGGGTGGCTTGATGTATGATTTTTTCAGACCTTTATGAAATAATTAATAAAAATGGATGTATGCATCGATTGATGCAGAGACCGGGGGTTGAACCTCCTTTTCTAAAAAAATGACTAAACACCTAGCCTATTAGTGTGTCGTCATCCATATCGGTTAAAGATAGACCGCACTGCCATCTCCCATCGGCTGCAGCGAGTAACCAAAAGCCCCCCGGACTCCGCACGCGTGAGTAACGACTACGTACGGATCCAAGTTGTAGCTCTGTAGATGACCTGTAAAAAGTTGGTGAAATTCTTCCTGTCAAAAATCATATCGTTTCTATAATTCCATATAGCCCAAAGCATGACACATATTCCTATTCGAATGTGTCTAGCTATGATGACGTCCACCCCCACTAAGCCACGTCCCGAATAACGTGTTCATACTCATTGGGGGGTTTATGTTAAAGGCTATATGAATAGTTCGCCATAGAAGTTTAGCCAATGGGCATTCGAGAAAGAGGTGTTTGATAGTTTCATTATGATCACAAAAGCAACATCTGAAATTACCCACCCATCTTTGTTTAACCAAGTTATCTTTCGTGAGGATCACACCTTTGTGTAAGAACCGCATAAATTTTTTAATCTTCAGTGATACTTTGATTTTCCAAATATGTTAGACAAGTACTAGAGGATGGCCCCTGAGGCCGGCTCAACAACCTCCGCAACAAAGACGACAACAAGTAGATTAGGATAAGTTAGGTTTAAGCTAGTTAGTTGAGAGAAGCTTGACGGCATAAATACATACCACTATTTAAGTCGCTCATTGCGGATCTCGCTCGGCGAGGTGAAACCAAACTCCCACCCCATGCAATGAAGCTGAGGCGTGCCATACGCTTGAATCGGTCCAATAGCCTTCGAGGACGGTGAGTCGTTGTGCACGTGTTGGACCAAGGCCATGGGCGTCTTTTTTCTTCTTCTAAAATTCATGTTTACTCATATTTATCTAAATTTTAGATTTGAAATAACATAATCATTCAAATTTCAAACAACCATAAAGTTGATTCATATTTATTTCTATTTATATGTATTGCTTTTTACTTATTTTCATATTTACTTATTCACGGTTATTCAAATACTTAATTTTATATTAATTCAGTTTTTATTCATTGTTTAAAATTTGAAACTACTTCAAAACAAATTCAAACACTCGAAATTCATAACTTCGGTTATAGAACTTCAATTAGAACAAGTAACATATGCTTTTTATCAAAAAATTGAGAGTACTTCAGATCCGCAAGAAGTTTTCAAAATCAGTCCTTTTTTCAAATGAAAATATTAATTATCCTTTTAAAATTTGGAAATTCCTATATGGATTTGTTTGGAGTTCCAATCAATGACCACATCTTTTCATAATAGGCTGGCATGACCATATGAGGCATGATGGTAACATGTTTCGACATCTTTTGCATGTGTTTTTTTTTTGCGATGACATCTTTTGCATATTGTGACACGTGTAGCCATTATTTAGCCTTTTTTGACTGAAATAATTTAAACATATTAAAAACTCGTCGAAGTGACAACTGACATGAATGCTTGAGTACATAGGTCATACCAGCTGGAAAAACTAATGGAGCCATTTATCGCAAGTCGACAAAACCACGTGCTCACCATTGCACCCGTCTAGCCTAACATGGACTTATGAGGAATGCACACTTCATGGTAACGAGTTCGACACCTTTTACACGTTGTGTCACGTGTAGCCACTATTCGTCCTTTTTTTGCGAATTTTTGACCGACATAAAATTATGAAAAACTTGTCGAAAGTAAAAACCACCTGGCATGGATGCTTGAGTAAGTCATATCAAAATGTGGTAAAAAAGATGAGATCACAATCAACTTAACCAACCCAAGACATAGCCATAGAGTAAGAAGTGCCAAACGAGTGGAAAGTCCTATTCTACTCCCGAACTCCCGAACTCATATGCTCCTCGTGAACAGTAAAGTCGAAAAATAGTAAAAACATTCAAAAAATTCTGAATTTTTTTTATGGTAAACATTCACAAATGTTTTACATGCGTATGAAAATTCAGCACGACATAACATTCCTCAAAGTTGCAGCGAAAAAATAAAATCAACATTCCAAAATGTATCCAAAACTAGCATTTTTGGAGCAGCGATTTTGTTTTTTTGCCACGATTTCCACAAATATTATTTCGAGCTGAACTTTTGTAGGACTAGAAAACTTTTGTCAAAGTTAACCACAAAAAAAATTCAAATTTTTTGAATGATTTTACTAATTATTTTTTATTTTACTGTTCACGAGGGAGCATATGAGCTCGGGAGCAAAATCTTCATGTTCCAAACGAGTTTCATTTTTGCTGGATAAGGACTTCTCTTGTGGTATGGTTTCAATTAGCGTTTGAGTCTTTTATTCCAGCTAAGAGCATCTCTAGCAGACTCTGTAAAATGTCCCGCCCTGCAAAATAACCATCAAAATAAGGGTCGGGCAGGAAATGTTGTCAGACTAGACCCCGCAAACTCGTTCGACCCGTAATTTTTTTTTGAGGGGCGCGGCAAAATCCCCTTCCCGACCCGCGAAAACACAGGTTTCCTCCTCGCCTATACGGTGCCCTGTATCGCAAGGAAACTGTTCGCGGGACGGACATTTCAGCCCGCGTCCTTTCCCCACCCCCTTCCGCCGCCGCGTTGTCATTTGTTCCCCAGTCCGCCGCCAACTCTGGGGCACCGCTATAGCCGAATCTTCGGGGGGAATCGCGTCGCAGGTTCGCCGCTTCCCTCTTCCGTCGAGCCACTGCACCGGCTCCCCCAGAGCCACCTATCCACGGCCGCGCGAGAACCACCACCGGAGATGGACTTGAGCCTATGCGAGAAGTTTCTGCTCGAGGATTCATCCTCTTTGGATGACTCAGATGTTGAGAGGATGCTTCTCACATTTCGTGAGCAGAGCTTGGTGATGGCCCTTGCCGTAAAGGAGCATGAAGACAAGAACTTAAAGAGGCGGCATGGATCGACTGTCGGTCGTCTTTGCATTCCTCGGAATCGCCATCCCGACAACGAGATGCTGATGCGAGACTACTTCGCCGCCAATCCAACATACCCGTCGCACCTCTTCCGGAGAAGGAACCGTATGCGCTGATGACGATGATGAATATACTTCTCGCCCCTTGTTGGTTACCCCAAGTGGAAGGTGGAGATGTATTCAGCAACAAATTTCCCTTACACGGGAACTGTAAGGTTTATCGAACCAGGAGGACTCCGAGGATCAACAAGTAGGTGTTCGCTGCTCTGGCGCTAGCAGAAGACGTCGACCTGCACACACAACAAATAACTTTGCTCCCAATGAGTACAGAGAGGTTGTCAATCTCTCCGGCCTTGTAATTTGCAAAGGATCAAAACACAAGCGGGAATAGTGATAGTGATTGCAACGGAAAGGTAAATAAAAACGGTAAATGGTGGAGGTGTAAACAATGGTGGTAATATGGACCCGAGTCACAAGATGTTCATGTTGCGGCAACAAAAGTCCTTCCCAGGTGCGTAGGAATTCTTCTGGTTACTTCTCTGGTTTGCGTCGGTTTTTCCCTTGAAGAGGAAAGGGTGATGCAGCACAGGAGCAGTAAGTATTTCCCTCAGTTTGAGAACCAATGTATCGATCCAGAAGGAGGGCCTCGTCAAGTCCAAAGTACCTGCGCAAACACAAACAAGCTTGCACCCAACGCTTCAAAGGGGTTGTCAATCCCTTCAAGATTGTTTGCAAAGTGAGATCTGACGGTGAAAAGTGCATCGAAGTAAAAAGTTTAAGGCTTAAAATATGGTGTGGAGTAGACCGTGAGGGCCATAGTGTTCACTAGAGGCTTCTCTCATAATAGCAAATATCACGATGGGTGAAGAAATTACTGTCGAGCAATTGATAGAGGGATAATCTCAAACCAATGATGAAAACCCCATCTTTTTACCCTTGATGGCAAAAACACGATGCGTGCCTCGCTACCCCTTCTGTCACTGGGTGAGGTCACTGCACGGTATGAACCCAAAACCAAGCACTTCTCCCATTGCAAGAATCATAGATCTAGTTGGCCAGACGAAACCCACAACTCGAAGAGAATTACAAGAATATGAAATCATGCATAAGAGAGATCAGAAGAAACTCAAATAAGATTCATAGATAATCTGATCATAAATCCACAATTCATGGGATCTCGACAAACACACTGCAAAAAAAGAGTACATCGGATAGATCTCCATGAAGATCATGGAGAACTTTGTATTGAAGATCCAAGAGAGAGAAGAAGCCATCTAGTTACTAGCTATGGACCCGTAGGTCTATGGTGAACTACTCACGCATCATCGGAGAGGTCATGGTGTTGATGAAGAAGCCCTCCGTGTCCGAATCTCCCCTCCGGCAGGGCACCAGAACGTGCCCCAGATGGGATCATGTGGAAACAGGAGCTTGCGGCGGCGAAAAAGTGATTGCAATGATCTCCTGATTTTTTTGGGATTTTTAGGGAATTTATAGGCGCAACCCCTAGGTCAGGGGACGCTCAGGGGGCCCACAAGCCTAGATGGCGCGGACTCCCCCTGGCCGCGGGGTGGGGGCTTGTGGGGCCCCTGGGGCTCCCCTGCCTTGGCTCCCAAGCTCCCTGATCTTCTTCCGTTCCAGAAAAAATCTATTCGGGGATTTTCTACCGTTTGGACTCCGTTTCAAAATCTCCTCTAAAAGGGGTCAAAAACATGGAAAACACAGGAACTGACACTTGGCACTGAGTTAATAAGTTAGTCCCAAAAAATATATAAAAGGCATGCAAAACATCCAAAGTTTGACAAGATAATAGCATGAAACCATAAAAAATTATAGATACGTTGGAGACGTATCAAGCATCCCCAAGCTTAACTCCTGCTCGTCCTCGAGTAGGGAAGTGATAGAGAATGAATTTCGGATGTGGAATGCTACCTAGCATAGTTGTCCTTTGCAACTTCTTTCACGTGGCATGAATGTTCAGATCCGTAAGATTGAAAACAATAGTTTGCTATTGACATGAAAAGAGTAATACTTCAAGCAAACTAGCAAAGTAATCATAAACTTTCAAAATAACAAGGCCAAAGAAAGTTATCCCTACAAAATCATATAGTCTGGCTATGCTCCATCATCCTCACACAACTAATGTAAATCATGCACAACCCCGGTATTGGCCAAGTAATTGTTTTCGCACTCTTACTTTCTCAAACTTTTTATAACTATCACGCAATACATGAGCGTGAGCCATGGATATAGCACTATAGGTGGAATAGAGTGTGGTGGTGGTTGTGAGACAAAAAGAAGGACATGGTCACACTGACTCGGCCTATCAATAGGCTATGGAGATTCCCATTAATAGATGTCAATGTGAATGAGTAGGGATTGCCATACAAGAGATGCACTAGAGCTATAAGTATGTGAAAGCTCAAAAGGAAAACTAGTGGGTGTGCATCCAACTTGCTTGCTCACGAAGACCTAGGGCAATTTTGAGGAAGCCCGTCATTGAAATATACAAGCCAAGTTATATAATGAAGATTCCCACTAGCATATGGTAGTGACAAAGCAAGAAGCTCTCAATCATGAAGAACATGGTGCTATCATGAAGCACAAGTGTGGAAAGAGATAGTAGCATTGTACCTTCTCTCTTTTTCTCTCTTTTTTTCATTTGGGCTCTTAGGCCTCTTTTTTTCTTTTTTTTTTGGGCTCTTTGGCCTCTTTTTTTTCCTCACACGAGATAATGCTCTAATAATGATGATCATCACACTTTTATTTACTCGCAGCTCAAAGATCACAATGATGATGACTCCATAGGAAATGCCTCCGGCAGTGTACCGGAATGTGCAACGATCTAGCATGGCGTATGACGTTGAAACATCTCGCTAGCTATCTTACGATCATGCAATGGCAATATGAGAGTGACGACACAATTCATGAGACGGAACGGTGGGAGTTGCATGGCAATATATCTCAGAATGGCTATGAAAATGCCATAGTAGGTAGATATGGTGGCTGTTTTGAGGAAGGAATTTGGTGGGTTTGTGTATCGGCGAGAATTGCGCGACACTAGAGAGGCTAGCAATGGTGGAAGGTGAAAGTGCATCTATACCATGGGCTCACATTAGTCATGAAGAACTCACATACTTGTTGCGAAAGTTTTTATTAGTAATCGAAACAAAGTGCTAAACGCATACTCCGAGGGGAAGGGTTGGTAGGTGTAAACCATCGCGCGATCCCGACCTCAACACAAAGGATGAAAATCAATAGATCAATCATGCTCCGACTTCCTAACATAGCGGTTCACCATACGTGCATGCTACGGGAATCACTAACTCCAACACAAGTATCTCTAGATTCACAACACCCTACTAACATGACTTTTAATATTACCAAATCCATGTCTCAAAACTATTTGAGAGGAATCAAGACTTCTCTTTCTACTCAATGCACATGAAGATGAAGGTTTTTTCATCCTCTTTAGGTACCTATCACATTTGGAACTACTTTCATAGGATAAGCCAACTACCAAATCATGCACCGTCGTGCTCTAAAAGATATAAGTGAAGCACACAGAGCAAAAGTATCTAGCTCAAAAGATATAAGTGAAGCACTATGAGCATTCTAGCAAAAATCACGATGAGTGCATGTCTCTCTCTCTCAAAAAGGTGTGCAGCAAGGATTATTGTGACAAAACAAAAGGAAAAGATGCCTACGATACAAGACACTCCAAGCAAAACACATATCATGTGGTGAATAAAAATATAGCTCCAAGTAATGTTACCGATGGATTGAAGACGAAAGAGGGGATGCCTTCCCGGGGCATATCCAAGCTTAGGCTTTTTGGTGTCCTTGAATTTGGCTTGGGATGCCTTGGGCATCCCCAAGCTTGAGCTCTTTCCACTCCTTATCTCATCGTCCATGAGAACATCACCCAAAACTTGAAAACTTCACAACACAAAACTTAAACAGAAACTCGTGATAACATTAGCACAAGAAAACAAACTACCACCTCTTTTGGTACTGTAGCAAACTTGAATTCCATCTATATTGGTGTTGGGATACTGTATTCTCACTTTTCCATGGCTAGTACCGCCGATACTAACCATAGTTTTATCAAAACAAGCAACCAACTCAACAAAAACAGAATCTGTCAAAAACAGACCAGTCTGTAGCAATCTGTATACTTCGTATACTTTTGGTACCTCAACAAATCTGAAAAATTACGACTGCCTGGGCAAAAGGCATATAAACCAGCAGCAAAAAGAATCAACTCAAAAGCTCTTTCTGAATAAAAATGAAAAATCATCTCGTGAGCGAAACGTTTCTGTCTCTTTCCAGCAGGATCAAACAACCATCACCAAGACTAGTCATAAAGGTTTTGCTTGGCTCAAACACAAAAAGAAACACAAAAAACACAATCACAACAGAATTATGAAAGTGTGGACGCAACAAAACAGAAAGAAAAAGATAAATTCATCGGGTTGCCTCCCAACAAGCGCTATTGTTTAACGCCCTTAGCTAGGCATTGATAAATCAATGATGCTCACACAAGAGACAAGAATTGAAGCACAACGAGAGCATCATAAAGCATGTGAAAATCACATCTAAGTCTAACATACTTCCTATGCATAGGCATTTTATAGGAAAATAGATTGTAAAGACAACCAATAGTTGCCATATGCAAGGAAGAAGAAAGAGACAATAGCAATCTCAACATAACGAGAGGTAATTTGGTAACATGAAAGTTTCTACCATAATATTTTCCTCTCTCATAATAATTACTTGTGGGATCATATTCGAATTCAACAATGTAACTATCACATAGGATATTCTTTTCATGATCCACATCCATGCAAAGTTGACGCTCTTCAAAAATAGTGGGATTGTCATCAAGTAAAGTTATGACTTCTCCAAACCCACTTTCAATAATATTGCAAATATCATATTCATCATGAGGCTTAAACAAATTTTCAAGATCATAAGAAAAATCATCGCCCCATTCATGATCATTGCAACAAGTAGTGGACATAGCAAAACTAGCATCCCCAAGCTTAGGATTTTGCATATTTTTAGCATGATTGTCACTAATAGAATTTATAGTGAAACCATTGCAATCGTGCTTTTCATCCAAGGAGCCCTCATGAATCACTTCATAAATTTCTTCCTCACAATTTTCAGATTCACGCATCTCAAGCAAAACTCCATAAAGATAGTCAAGTGCACTCAACTCACTAGCAATTGGATCAACATAATTGGATCTCTTAAAGAGATTAGCAAGTGGATGAGGATCCATATCACTAGATTTTCAGCAAGCGAAGATGCAAGCATATTGAAGGCACATGGCACACAAGCGAACACAAAGCAAGCGAGAGAAAAGGACGAACGAAAAAAGGCAAATTGGTGAAGTGGGGGAGAGGAAAACGAGAGGCAACTGGCAAACGAAGTAAATGCAAGAGATGAGTTTGCGAAACCTACTTGGATGCGTTCTTGACTTGATCTTCCTCCCCGGCAACGGCACCAGAAATTCTTCTGGTGCGGCAACAAAAGTCCTTCCCTGGTGCGTAGCAATTCTTCTTGTTACTTCTCTGATTTGCATCGGTTTTTCCATTGAAGAGGAAAGGGGATGCAGCACAGGAGCAGTAAGTATTTCCCTCAGTTTGAGAACCAAGGTATCGATCCAGAAGGAGGGCCTCGTCAAGTCCAAAGTACCTGCGCAAACACAAACAAGCTTGCACCCAACGCTTCAAAGGTGTTGTCAATCCCTTCAAGATTGTTTGCAAAGTGAGATCTGATGGCGGAAAGTGCAACGAAGTAAAAAGTGTAAGGCTTAAAATATGGTGTGGAGTAGACCCTGGGGGCCATAGTGTTCACTAGAGGCTTCTCTCATAATAGAAAATATCACGATGGGTGAACAAATTACTGTCGAGCAATTGATAGAACTGCGCAAAGTCATGACGATATCTAAGGCAATGATCATACATATAGGCATCACGTCCGAGAGAAATAGACCGATACTTTCTGCATCTACTACTATTACTCCACACATCGACCGCTATCCAGCATGCATGTAGTGTATTGAGTTCATGACGAACAGAGTAACGCCTTAAGCAAGATGACATGATGTAGAGGGATAATCTCAAACCAATGATGAAAACCTCATCTTTTTACCCTTGATGGCAACAACACGATGCGTGCCTCGCTACCCCTTCTGTCACTGGGTGAGGTCACCGCACGGTATGAACCCAAAACCAAGCACTTCTTCCATTGCAAGAATCATAGATCTAGTTGGCCAGACGAAACCCACAACTCGAAGAGAATTACAAGGATATGAAATCATGCATAAGAGAGACCAGAAGAAACTCAAATAAGATTCATAGATAATCTGATCATAAATCCACAATTCATCAGATCTCGACAAACACACCGCAAAAGAAGATTACATCGGATAGATCTCCATGAAGATCATGGAGAACTTTGTATTGAAGATCCAAGAGAGAGAAGAAGCCATCTAGTTACTAGCTATGGACCCGTAGGTCTATGGTGAACTACTCACGCATCATCGGAGAGGTCATGGTGTTGATGAAGAAGCCCTTCGTTTCCGAATCTCCCCTCCGGCAGGGCACCAAAACGTGCCCCAGATGGGATCTTGCGGAAACAGAAGCTTGCGGCGGCGGAAAAGTGATTGCGATGATCTCCTGATTTTTTTTGGGATTTTTAGGGAATTTTAGGCGCAAAGTCAGGGGACGCTGAGGGGGCCCACAAGCCTGGATGGCGCGGCCTCCCCCTGGCCTCGGGGTGGGGGCTTGTGGGGCCCTAGGGCTCCCCTGCCTTGGCTCCCAAGCTCCCCAATCTTCTTCCGTTCCAGAAAAAATCTTTTCGGGGATTTTCTTCCGTTTGGACTCTGTTTCAAAATCTCCTGTGAAAGGGATCAAAAACATGGAAAAAACAGGAACTGGCACTTGGCATTGGGTTAATAAGTTAGTCCCAAAAAATATATAAAAGGCATGCAAAACATCCAAAGTTTGACAAGATAATAGCATGAAACCATCAAAAATTATAGATACGTTGGAGACGTATCAGTTCACTAGTGATGTCTCTTTCCTAAAAGACGATAAACAACTTTGCATGGATAAACAAATTACAGCTGGGCAATTGACAGAATTATGAACGCAGCGCAATGCTAATTATGCTACTTGAAAATTAGAGGCTCAATAGTAATGGTCAGTACGCCAAGACAAGTAGACCGTTTATTCATCAACATCTACTTACTAATCATCCACCTTGAGATATCTATCCAGAACATCTCGCTGGTATTAAGTTGTGAGCCCCACCCAAAGTGTAAACTCAAAGCAACACACAACTGCATTAACAAATTTGCGTAAGGTAAATAATACTTGCAACCGCGGTCACAAGCACCGTTGTTTTCTCCCTGGTGGCAACAACAAACCACCTAGTCTCATATTTCTGTCACTCAAGCTAGACATCAGGGGGCATGAACCCACAATCATGCATAACGCTACCTCTTGGAGTTATAATCTACTACTCGGCCAAAACAATAAAAAGCAACGGAGAACATGCATGAATCACTAAAGAACATAATATAAAAAGATATTCAAATATATAACTCATCAAAATCTGAAGATAATCTCATAATCCATCGGATCCCAGCCAGGTTCAAGTCCCCACGGGCGCGAATTTGGGTTCTTATTATTTCAAAAAAAACTCGTTGTGGGGTGTTTCCATTACAGTTTTCCTTCAAAAAAATCCATCGGATCCCAACACACCGAGCATAGCAATAGTAGGAAAATTACATAGATGCCTTGATCATGTAGGGCAGCTCACAAGGGCTAATCATTGAAGCACAAGATTGGAGAGAAGACATCACATAGCTAGTGGACATGGATTCATGGTCCAAGAAGGACTATTCACGACACGTCCAGGAAGCGTCCATGGCGGTGAAGAAGCTCCCGGAGGTCAATCTTCCCTCCGGCAGGGTGCCGGGAAGAGGTCTCCTGACGCTCCCGTTCTCGGAAGCGCTGCGGCGGGGGAACGATGGAGAAATTCGCGATTCTGGATATGCTTGAAGGGTTTCCGATCGAAGGGGTAAATATAAGCCAAAGGAGGGCGTCAGAGGAGGTGGGGCCCACCCAGGCGACCTGTGGGCGCGGCCAGGGGCCAAACCACGCAGGGAGGCCGTCTGGGCAGCCCCTGGCTCACCTCTGGCCCATCTTTGGTGCTCCGGAAGCTTCTGTCACGCTGATTTTTATATATTTTTCTCAGGATTTTTGGAACTCTAGAAATTTGAGTAAAAGTCCCTGCAAAAAAGACATCAACAGACAGAAACTGGCACTGGGTGCACTGAGTTAGTAGGCTAGTCCAAATATGTGTAAAAAGATATGAAAGTGTAGCAAAATATATAACAATGCCACCCAAAAGATCATAGAACAAGCAGAAATTATAGATACGTTTGGGACGTATCATGCACATATCCCTCTTTGTTAAAATTGTTCAAGCTTGCGAGGCCAATTGTCGATATTTTACTCGAAGAAGGAATGCCATGGGCTTCAAGGGATTTATTGCATATCAGAAAATCTCGGCAACTATGCGGATAATTTCATACGACATTCCGGCTGACTATACCGACGAGTACCTTCGCATTGGGGAAGATAGTACAGTTGAGTGAGTGCGTAGGTTTGCGAAAGTGATTGTCCATGTCTTTGGTCCTTGATATCTTCGGGCACCGAACGAGGATGACACAAAAAATTGATGGCATTTAACGAAAGAAGAGCTTGGCCTGGCATGCTAGGAAGCATAGATTGTATGCATTGGACTTGGAAAAATCGCCCAAAAGCATGGTAGAAAATGTATTGTGGCAAGTCTTGTGATGCAACAATTGTGCTCGAGGTCGTAGCTTCACATGATTTATGGATTTGGCATTGATTTTTTGGTATGCCAGGTACTCTAAATGATATCAATATGTTGCAACTGTCTCATTTTCTTGCTAGACTTGCGAGTGATGATGCTCTCGCTTGCAACTACACTATCAATGAGCATGAATATACAAAAGGATACTATCTTGCACATGGTACTATATACCCTTCTTGGTGCACATCTATGAAGAGCATCAAAGACTACAAAAGTACAAAAAAGTCTGAATTCGCAATTTGCAAATATGTTTTTATACGGGTCCATTTTAAGGGGTCTGCCTGTGTCCGCACCCTTGTCGGCCCGCAAAATTCGTTTTTCACGAACTGTAAACAGCTTTTGCGCGTCCGCATTATATGGGGTCTCCTAAAGATGCTCTAAGTCCCCTGTTGGTCTAGCGCCTGTCGACCACCCCCATGAAACTGGTGAAGGGAAAGCTCCTATTGATAGAACAAAACCAACAACCCCTCAGGGTTATCCTGCGTTTGGGATAAGAGGTCGAGTATATCGCACCTTGGCAGTTGTTTGGCGTCTTCTAGAAGAAATCTACTTGTCAATTATGCGACATTGAACATAGATTATGAAGAGCTTTGTGTCCAACCTAGCATTGTGGTTATACTCCCTCCGTTCCTAAATATAAATAGTTTTAGAGATATCACTAGAAGACTACTTACAAATGTATATAGACATATTTTAAAATGTAGATTCATTTATTCTGTTTTATATCTAGTCCAGTAGTACAATCTCTAAAATGATCTATATTTAGGAACGGAGGGAGTATATGTGGCGGAGACGAGTCAAATGAGGGTTTCCTTCATCCGTGCATTGATCCTTTGAACACTACAGTGGATCTAGTAGTGTTTATGTTTGACAGATAGATTTCTCCATACCAAATGTACGGACATTTAGATGGTTCTCCAGGTATTTTTGTATTTCAACAATGTTGAAGGCAGTGAAAAAGAAAAAGGTTATCGTTGAGAGTTTCGTCTTCTCTAATATTATTTCGTTAACGCCTTTAGTATTGATTTTTGGACATGTAGGAGATGTTTCGTGTCTTTTTCTTGTTTGATACCAGATCAATGAGCTAAGTACATTAAATAGTACTTAGCTTATTGTAGCTAAACCTCCTTATTTAATGCATTGATGCATTTCTTTTATTTAATTGATTTATCTCGGCTCACGCGTTTAGCATTTTTTTTCTGGGTCATCATACTCATCTCTCTCCTATTAATTAGCTTGCCACATCAGATTTTTTGCCTATGTAGCAGCCTTAGCACCTCTACAAGATGAAGCTGCAAACGCAGTTTGCAGTCCAGTGCAAACTGGGTTGCAGTTTCAGAAACGTGTTGCGCAGAACAGACAAGACAAACAGAACTGCAAATTTAAACATTCAAACTACGCCGGAGATTAGTTCATCCAATACTAGTTCATCCGTTGTTCGTTAAGATTTACATCGCGGGGGGAGGGGGGTTAAACATTGCCACAGATGGTCAAAATGCGCTCGAAGACGTGGCCATAACCCTAAACAGACCAAAATTAGCTCACTGGAGCTCGCAGGGTGCGGCCGCGCCTTCGCCGGAGTGCATTCACTCCTCTTCGGAGTCGTCGTCGACGTAGATGACGACGGATTTCCCCTTCTCGCGTGCCTTGGCGGCCTCCTGCTCGCGGTGGAGGCGGTCCTGCTCGAGGCCCTTCTCGAGCAAGAGCTGATCAATGTCGACCTCCCGCATGTGGTGCTTGGCGTCGTGTTCGACCTCCTCCGCGGAGCGCGCCGCGACCGCGCGGTCACCGTGGCGAGGACCTCCTCGGGGACGAAGTCCTCGCGGGTCACCGAGCCCTCGAAGGCGGCCAGATCGTAGATGTCGAAGCCGTCCTCGTAGACGGCGACCTCGCGGGCCGGAGTGTACGGCGACGCCGCCGTGGTGGAGAGGGTCCAGGTGCCGGAGGAGCTCCCCTCCTCGAACTCCGACGGTGGCGAATCAGGAGGCGCGGGTGCGACGGGAGGCGCGGGGGCCGGCACGAGACCGTGGCGGATGTCGAACTCCTCGGTCTCCCGCCGCAGCAGCGACGCCGGCACCGGGAGGCCCCTCCTCGTCCACTTATGCGACGACCGCTTCCGCGCGGCGTCGGCGGTGACGCACCTGCGCTGCTCCTGCTGCAGATGCGGAGGAAGGGCGTCCGTGGCGAGTGAATCGGGCGGCTGGAGCTACGGAAGGGATGGGAACGGCGACGACGAATTCAGCGACGAAGATGAGGATTTGGCCCCCGCAAATGGAAGCCCGAACGGCTTTTATGCCTACCCCACGTACATTAGCGGATTCGCAGAAAACGTTTGCGGACCGGGCTGCAAATGCGGAGTCTGCTCTGCACAACAAACTGAACCGGCCTACAAACTCGTCGGAACTTTGTTGTTTTCGTGTTTTTGCAGTATCTTGCTAGAGATGCTCTAAGGGTGCTATTAACCCATCTCGCACTTAATGGGGTTTCTACATCAGTACAAATTAAATGAGCCGTTGCATAAATCCCAGAGTGGAATCGGAGTTGGCGACGGTGGCCGAGCTACATCACTAGATCTGGACGGGCAATTAGAAAGAAGTTTAACGCTTTTGTATTTCATTAATACAGATTATTCTTTCAGTGAAAGACGACATTTTCATTAGTAACACCGTGTCTATGATGAATTCATTAATCTTTAAACTCGGTGACAAACTCATCAATCTTCAAACTCTGTGAATTTACTCGCCTTGCCCATTACCAGCTTCCGATTCGTCAAGGGCTATCAATCATTGAGAAGGTTGCAGCACCTTTGGTTCCCTAAATTGTTGGGCGCACTGGTGCTCAACTCTTTCTCATTGATGGTGAACCTAGCAAGCCACCTCTTCTTTTACTAATGACGTCTGATCATGATAACAAAAAGCTTATGGAACTGATGTGGTCATATAGGCAACGGGGGAGCTACGGCAAGGCCGGATGGGCCATGGCCCACCTAGAACTGATGAAAAATGACCATTTTATAGGAAACCCAGCCCACAACAATGCATTGGTTTTCAGTTTGATAGCAAAGTTTGTGGGAAACCCTATTTAGTGCCACATGCCTCGATTACAAGCAAAATTTGCTAACTGACACCTGCAGCGCTCCGCAATGGGCCGGCCCATATAGAGATCCTTTCTGAACTTTTTTGAGCCCGTGAACTTTTTTTGAAATCGGTGAACTTTTTTGAAAATCGATGATTTTTATTTTGCAAATTCGTGAACATTTCTGAAAATGGATGAACATAATTTAAAATTCATGAACTTTTCAAAATCAGTGAACTATTTTTAAAAATTGATGAACTTTTTAAAAATCGATGATTTTTGTTTTCAAATTGTATGAACTTTTTGAAAATCCATGAACCCTGCCCCACCTTCACTACCAATGATATGTGCAACTTAGTCTATTGTTTGAGCCAACTTTCTATTACTTGATGTGCAACTTCTTTCCCTTCCTA
Organism: Hordeum vulgare subsp. vulgare; assembly: GCF_904849725.1. Classification (NCBI taxonomy): domain Eukaryota; kingdom Viridiplantae; phylum Streptophyta; class Magnoliopsida; order Poales; family Poaceae; genus Hordeum; species Hordeum vulgare. Next base: position 39,748,915 of record NC_058524.1, read on the forward strand.
CATGTGGATATATAGTTTCAGTTGGCAGAGACAACAACCGAAGTTGCACAAAATCTGTTAGGCAGTTGGTCGGACCAACATATAAAGTTGCACATCTCACGGGCAGGGATAGTTCGATGGTGAAAATCCCATATTCTTGAGGGTAGTGAAAAGTTGCATATTCATGAGGGTAGTAAAATTTACATATAAACGGGGTGCTAAAATTACACATCCCATTAGAGGGGTGGTTTCGAGTGTTAGTAGAGAAATTACACATCCATGAGGTATGAGGGATAGTTGCACATCACTGGTAGACAGTTGACGATGACAGTATCCGAAGTCGCACATCCACTTCTAAACAGTTGATCGATACAGGAAACAATGAAAACACAACCACGGACACGAGAAAGTTGCACATGAACTACTAGGCAGTTGGCCTCGGCAAAACACGAATTTGAACATCTCACTAGCAGGACGTAGTTTGGGATGGATGTGCCATCACTGAAAACCACACGTCCATGATTAAAGGGAAAACTTACACATCGACTGTCAATTAGTTGTACATCAATGGCTAAACAGTTGCACCAAGTAGAGAGTAAATTGCACACAAAATATTTTGTCAAAACATACTCGTGCGTGATCTAGTTTCAAAGAACACGTCGCAAGGGTTCCAATGATGAAAACGAGTATTTAACCAAAAACTACCATAATTTATGAAACCATGCCTACAAACTATCACTTTACGATTTCCCTAATCTATGACTAAAAACTACCAAGTCTGAAAAATGGTAATTTTTAGTCATAGATTATGAAAAAAGATAGTTTTTGGGACAAAATGGTAAAGTGGTACTTTGCAGGCATGGTTCCATGGATTGTTGTAGTTTTTGTTAATTACTCGCCTTGTTTAGCTTTTCGACAATCTTGACGATTTCAAACGTGGATATTTCTCTCCCTTCTGTGATTTAATGAGTGGGACTGTCCCTATTTTTCCTTGCTTAAATCAGTGAGAGGCAAAACTTTTCCATTTCTTCTTAAATAAAAGAAGGAACAGGGAAGAGATGAAGTTTGAACATGTCGTTGGCGGTGAGATTCGCCTCAAAACATCCATCAATTTGAAGGCGATTTTTGAGAAACCCCTCAATCAATTAGGAGAATCACCTCAGAATCTCTACCGGTTTGAGGCTTTTGTGAAAATTTGTCAAGTGCTCGTGTAGAACAGGGGGTCAGCTAGAAGCAATGCCCGTGTAAATAGGAGTATTTAACCAAAAACTAGCACAATTCATGAAACCATGCCTATAAACTATCACTTTACGATTTTATTCTGAAAAGTACCATTTTTTTCCTAATATGTGACTTAAAACTATCATTTTTCAGACTTGATAGTTTTTAGTCACAGATTAGGGAAAAAATGGTAATTTTTGTGACAAAATAATAAAGTGATAGTTTGTAGGCATGGTTCCATGAATTATGGTAACTTTTGGTTAAATACTCGATGGAAACGGATCTTAATTCTGATGCGCGATTTAAAATTTATGATTTTTTAAATTTGAAACTCGAATTAAGTACGTTCACACCTGTTTATATGGATGCTTTATAATAATTTTGATATTTGTTTCATATATGATTCTTTAACACTAATTATTACCCGTTATAGATTAGGGATCAAAAATTCGCCGGTCATTCGGGACGACTAGCGAGCAGCCGGTCGCTCGCTAGACCTGACCAAAATTTAAACGGGTCGGCTCACCAAATGAATTTCACTTGACACGATGCAAAAGTTCGATTTAGGATTTATTTTAGGAAAAAGTCCATTTTAAACCTTGAATTTGTAATGGTCGGGCGGAATGAACTCCCAAGTCAAAATCCCGGTCGATCGTACCCTGAACTATGTAATCCCGGTCTAAATCAAACCCTAGCAAATTTCAACCGAGATTCATCTTATGGGCCGCCCCGCTTTAGTTTTTTTTTTATTTAAAATTTATTGGGCCGCGCTCCTCGACGCGTGCAACGCGGGCACAAACATGAACTCCTCGTTCCATATCGGTTTAGGCGTCCCAGGCGGCACGACCGGGCGCGTGCGGCGCACCTGCCCGACGAGCCGCAGCTTGACGGAGGCGTTCATGGGGCGGGACGTATCGTGGGGCACGAGGTCCTGCGCCCCGATGGCGGCGACGCGGAGGTACACGAGCTTGGGCGAGAAGTAGACCTTGGCGCGCGTGGAGGCGACGGCCGACAGACTAGCCGCCCCATGGGCATCGGAATGCCAGGCCTCCGAGAAGGCCTCGTCGGCATGGGTCCCGAGCCAGACGGACAGCATGATCTCCCCGCGCTGGAGCTTCTCCCCGCGCTTGCCGTCGAGCCTGTACCACTGGGGCGCCAGCGGGGAGTCCTGCGGCACGCGGACCAGCACCTCGGAGAGGTCGAACACCATGTGGCCGACGAGGTCGTCGCCGCCGGCAAGATCCTTGGCCTTGAGGGCGACCTCGAGCAGATGCGACTGGAGGTGCGTGGCGAAGAAGGCGAAGACCTGGTGCCAGGAAGGGGTGTGGTTGCCGGGCAGGACGACGGTGCTGCCCTTGAAGTTGCCGAGCGGACTCCCCAGGGGCATATTGGTCCCAGGTGGACGACGCGGACACAAACGACCAGAAAAAAAAACAGAGAAATAAAAATGACAGGATTTTTTATTAATATGCATTAAACATTTTTTTTTAAGTACTCATGATTTTTAAACCTAGCCGCTCTACTGCAGCGAATATGAATCACTTAATGTAGCGAACTAGAATAAGTTACTGCAGCGATATTTTTTGTTTGATAAAAGTGTGCTTTTTTAAAGTGTACATTTTTTGAAAAGCTAAAAAAAACAGGGGCTCAGACCGACGGCGACGCCGTATCCCACCGCCACCAGCACGCCGAAACCGCCGCGTCATCCGCACGCGCGTCAGTCTCTCGTCGGCCGCCGCACTCCCTCGATTCGCGCCGTCGGTGCGCGCGGGATGGCGCCCGCGCTTTGTTCTCCACTTCTCCCTGCCGCTACCACCACCACCACCACCACTCATATCTCTGCCTCTCCAGCCACGCCCGTCCCCGGAGCGGCGCCGTCGGCCCACCAGGTACGTTCCGCTCTCACGATCCGTTTCACATAGCTCCATCTCGGCTCCTGCCGTAGCGTTGCCACGGCGTTGGTTGGAATTTGGGGTCGTGGTTAGGGTGTGCTGCCGGCACTGAAATCTGCAATTTGTTACTCGTCCAACTGTCCAAGCGACTCCGATGCCTGTTGTGCATGAGCGCAGAGATCAGGGATTGGATTATTTTACTATAGATCAAATGACATCCGAATGTGCCTGGAATTTGTTTTTGCTGAACCAGGAATGCACCAGGAATACATACAGCATCTCTGCTCTGCCTATGGAAAAGGTGGTGTGTCTGAATTCTTACATGTCGCTCAAATGGCATTCGTTAGCAACCGTCAACATATATAGGGACCCAACCCAGTTTCGGAGATGGTGGTGTGCCAACTTCGATTCACTTTGTCTGAATGAATGAAGTCTAGATGTTGGGAGCCTATTAATTGTAGGACAAGTCTTGCACTAAACATATTTACTCCTCACTGTTTAGTGAAGTGTGCCACTGTTTTGTGTTTATGCAGGATTGAACACCACTAAATCCTTCTTTCCCACCCAATGTCAATCGGTAGGGGCTGTCCCGCGTGGCGTTCCTCCATGGAAGCATCCAACAGCAACCAAGGACCAGACCATCTCATTGTTCTGGTTCATGGTATCATGGCAAGGTAACAGCCAAGCATTGTAGTTCCACCATAGCAGTTCATAAAAATAGGATGAGCTGCATATTAAAAACACATTAATTCCCCGCGGCTCTTTCTCAGGAGCTTAACTTCATTGTTATTGGCTACATGTTTCCTTTCGACTTGGCCTGAATTTTGGCTTGACTGGTATGAAATTACAATTCAGAACAACCCCATTGCTCATTGATGGTAATGCTATTGCCGGCTGCTCTCTTTGATTTACCTTTTTCATGAATTTTAAGATGCACCCTAACTTTTCAAAGTGTATATGTGAACTTCGATGAGTGAATCGCATGGCATACATCTGTACTCAACTGTCAATACTCAAAATACGCACCTGTATTTGTAAAAATAAATAGTTAAAGCTTTGAAAAATGCTAAAGGTATATTTATGTTTGATACAGTTTATTCAACAACTCTTTAGTCAAGCTGTACTTATTGGCATTTCTACTGATGATTTTCCCTTCTTCTTCTTTGAATATAGCCCCAGTGACTGGATATATGGGGACACAGTGCTGAAAAGGAGGCTAGGTGATGATTTCTTCATCAATGGTATGTGTGTATTTTAACTCTACATTCATATAGCAACTTCAAGTCAAATATCACAAACTACTACCTAATCATCCTTTTTTTTTTTTTTGCTTCTGAGTATAAGGATTTTTAGGAACATGATGTGCAGAAATGGAATTGTATGCACAGACGCACACATAAAAATTGTAGTTAAGAGATGAAATTGGCACCGACTGCATTACTGCAGCATGCAGAGGTTTGCAGTTGACAAAAAATTTATCAGCCATAAAAGAGCAAACTTTTTCTTTGCAGCTAGTTCATCAAACATCGACGCTAAAACTTTTGACGGGATCGATGTAGCTGGAAGGAGGTTAGCGAAAGAAGTATATGTGGTAGAGACTATTCTCTGTTGTTCATGTATATATTGACTGCTTAGGAAGCTTACATAATAATGCCCTATGGAAAGAAGGTCTTGGACGTGGTTCAGAAGATGCCCAGCTTGAACAAGATTTCCTTCATAGTACATTCTTTGGGTGGTGTGTTTGCTAGATATGCTATTTCTATACTATATTCACTGCAAGCAAAAGAAACGGGAAGCGGTGTTGGTGTCATGCCGACAGTTAGAGGATCTGAAATGTCACACACTTCAGGAATAGTGTCTTTCAATGGTAACAAATCATCGAAGGCATGAAACGAATTTGTGTCTTTATTAAACAGGGCATCTCTGTGTGTGTGTGTGTGTGTGTCTGAACAATGCATCTCTCTTTTTATGCATATGTAATCACGTTAGATAGATCGATTATGCCACCAGATCCGTTCTTACCGCCAAACAACTCAGTTGCTAGCGGACTGATTTACAGGTTAACTATTGCCCAGAGACGGGTGATGCATCGTGAATCGGGTTAAAAACTCAAAAGTAGTGCTCTAATCCATCGAGGTTAAGGCAAGCATCATGCACTTTTAGGCGTGCGGACAAGCGCTGCAAGCCCCAATGCCTGCTTGCACGTTACTTGATTCTTTGATTGATTCCATGAACCTTTTGGGAGCAACACAACACACGCGATGAAGCCAAATTAACACACGCGCATTGGGTGAACGGCCTCACGTGTCGTACACGCATAACCACGTACGTGCACGTGACGACTAACAGCTTTAGACTCGATGCATGCATCGGCGTGTTTGAAATCACCCAAACGAGTAGAGTGTTGAGTGACTGCAAATCGTATCCAGAGAGTATAGTAGAGTACTTGCTGCTTCTTTTCTTGGTGAGTACTTGCTGCTTCTTTTCTTGGTCTCTGGATCTCTGCGGCGACTACGGTGGCCTTTTCCCAATCTGCGATGCCGACAGCGCCGAAGGTACTCTTCAACCCGTCCTTCTCCTCCTCTTCTGTTGAATACATTTGCTTCAGCATCCTTTCTTCTGGTTTTGATGTGGACCGATCCATGATGTGCAGATGCTCTTCTTCAACGTGTGCTCTTGAATCTTGATTGAGCCAAGCGAGGTGATGATGCTTTTGCTCCAACTGTTACCCCTCGATGTTCTCTTGTTGCTATTCCATTTATTTTGGATTGTAATGCATTCGTGAGCTGTTGCTTTCAAGAACTGAAAATATCCAGCTTTTGCTCATTCGGTGGTTCCTTCTCTGAAAACAATTTGTATCTTGTAGCTGTCTCATGTTCCTCCTCTATCTACAACCTTTTTTTGTATGACATTTGCTGCTTCTGATGATGTGAATTTATGATGTGCAGAACCGGATTCATCTTTGGTAACTGTTGCAAAGGACGACTCCACAAATTGGATCTGGAGAGATGCTATTCAGGGTAGGTACCCTCCTTCTACTTCTGCTTTGGATAGCTAAAGTATGCACTGCATAAGTGCATATGCTCCCTGTGTATACTGCTACTTTCACCAGCCAGTCAGGTTGAAGTTTTGCTCCTTCTGCCTTCTGAAAACCATTTTGTTTGGATTGCAGAGTTTCAACCCAAGGGCAATGCTATAGCGGTGTGTTGATCTAGAGAAAACACAAATAAAGGTCGAGATATGGAGGTTGCTGCTGGGGCCATGGGCCCTGTCATCCGTAAGCTCGGTGAGCTGCTCGTCCGAGAATGCAATCTGAAGAAGCGAGTAAAGAAAGGCGTCCAATCGCTCCTAACAGAGCTGGAGATAATGCACGCCGTACTTCGCAAGGTTGGCGAGGTGCCGTCAGACCAGCTTGAGGAGCCGGTTCGGATTTGGGCTGGAAAGGTGAGAGACCTCTCTTGCGACATGGAAGACGCTGTTGACGACTTTCTGGTGCGTGTGGATGAGGGCTCAAGCAGCAAGCCAACGGACATGAGGAGTCGAGTCAAAAAGTTCCTCAAGAAGACCACCACATTGTTTGGCAAGGGTAAAGCACTTCATCAAATCTGTGATGCCATCGAAGAAGCTCAAGATGTGTAGCACTTGACATGTGTAAAAAATACGAGTTGGCGGACCTGCGTAAAAAATACGAGTTAGCTCAAGATGTGTAGCTCATCAAATCAAGAAGGCCCAGGAGTTGGCGGACCTGCGTAAAAAATACGAGCTTGACATGTGTAGCACTAGCAATGGTGCTACCATTGACCCACGTGTGTTAGCTTTGCACAAACATGTAGGGGAGCTTGTAGGCATTGAACACACAAGGAATGAGCTTGTCAAAACACTGATTTGTGAAGACGGGACTTCCGAGGAGCAACTAAAGACAATCTCTATAGTTGGTGTTGGTGGGTTGGGCAAGACAACCCTAACCAAAGCAGTTTATGAGAAGATTAAAGCCCAATTTGATTGTGCGGCTTTTGTCCCTGTGGGTCAGAAACCAGATATCCGAAAAGTTTTCAAGGACTTGCTCTATGGCCTTGACAAAGAAAAGTTCAAGGACATTCATAATACAACAAAGGGTGAAAATCTACTCATTGAGGATATCAGCGAATTTCTTGTTGATAAGAGGTATATGCATCACGTAGTGCTTGCCTTTTTCTGTACATTTCCGAAATGTGTGAAGTAGTCAGATGCATACTGAATTTCATATCAAATTCTACTTATTTCTTTTTTGTGCACTCGTCTTATTTTAGTTAGCCTTGTAGACTTGTAAGCATTTTTTGTTGCATTCCTTAATATTTCTGTATGATATCCTCAATGGTTATATAACTCATGTGGTTTGTTTTAATACTTATAGTTTATCCTTGTTACAAAATTCAGTTCTATGTATATATGACTTGCCAACTAATGCTATCAAAATAATTTGCATAGGTACCTCATCGTAATCGATGATATATGGGAAAAAGACATATGGAAATATATAGATTGTGCTCTCTATAAAAATAAACTCCAGAGTCGGGTAATCACAACAACCCGCAATGTGAGTGTGTCCGAAGCATGTCTCTCTTCCACTAATGGCACAATTCACAGAATGAAACATCTTTCTGATGAAGACTCCCAAATACTCTTTCATAAAAGAATATTTCAAAGCGAGGAGAAATGTCCAGAAGATTTGCAGATAGTATCAAGAGATATCTTGAAGAAATGTGGTGGTGTACCATTGGCCATCATTACAATAGCTAGCCTTCTGGCTAGTAATCAGCAGGTAAAGCCGAACCATGAGTGGGTGGATGTGTACAATTCGATGGGTCGTGGAGTTACACAGAGTGATACTGCTAAGGACATGAAGATGATATTATCACTCAGCTATTATGATTTGCCTCCTCATTTGAAGAGTTGTTTATTATATCTAAGCATCTTTCCTGAAGACTTTGTGATTAAGAGAGTTTCATTGATACGGAGGTGGGTTGCCGAAGGTTTTATCCAGCGTGACAAAAAAGAAACCAGCCTATTTGAGATCGGAGAGAGATACTTCAACGAGCTTATGAACAGGAGCTTGATCCAGCCAGCAGAAATCAATGTGGAAGGCACGGTAGTAACTTTCCGCATACATGATATGGTGCTTGACCTTATCTGCTCACTGTCAACTGAAGAGAATTTTATCGATGTACTGGATAATGTTGAGTGGCATGCACCTAATCTGCAAAGGAAATTTCGCAGGTTATCACTTCATAATATCAATGCAAAGGTTCAGAACCATCAGTTTGGTAGCACTAACCTGTCAAAAGTGAGGACATTTGCTGTTTTTTCTTCCATTGCTTGTGATTGGTTGCCACCTCTCTCAAGCTTCAAATTTTTACGTGTGTTGGATCTTGAAAATTGTGACAGACGTGAAATTAGCTCTGGTATAAGCCTCAAGTATGTAGGGAGTTTAATTCATCTAAGGTACCTAGGGCTAAGGAATGCTGATGTTCAGGAACTCCCATTGGACATAGGCAAATTGCAGCTTTTGCAGACACTGGATATAAGAGGCACTAGTATAGAAGAATTACCTGCAAGTGTTGTTCAGCTCACAAATTTGATATGCCTACGTGTCGACAAGTACTTGGTGCTGCCAAGAGGAATGGGGAACTTGATGTCCCTCGAAGTGCTCGGCTTGGTAGGATTATGCCCATCTCCTCACATTGCGAAAGAGCTGAGTCATCTGACAGAGCTTAGGACATTCAGTATTAACTGTGTCTGTGTTAACATGGACGGGGGTCTGATTGATATATTAATCAAGTCTCTAGGCAACCTGCAGAAATTGCATAATCTGTGTATTGATTATGGTGGCAGATTGATAGATCGAATGCGTGAAAGCTGGGTGCCCCCTCCACACCTCCGTAGTTTTCAGTCACATGGTTACTCTGAAACTGCGTGGTTCTCGATACTTCCAAAGTGGGTTAACTCAACGTCGCTTCCCTACCTCTCCACCCTGATCATAGAAGTGAAAGAACTGCAAGGGGATGACCTTCAGATCATTGGGATGCTGCCTGCTCTTCGGCTTCTGCACCTACGTGCAAGTCACGTGATGGGAACGTTGGTTGTGAGGGCCGATGCATTCCCATATGCGAGATGCTGCTTGTTCAATGAGTTTCTGACTTCGCCGTGCCTTTTTCCACCTGGAGCTATGCCAAGGGTTCACCGCCTTGTGTTCAAGGTCTCTGCACGATCGATCGCGAGTGGTGAGGTTGACTGCGACATGGGCCACCTTCCTTCTCTCGAGCATGTCGGGGTTATTCTGCAGCGTGATGATTCCAGCAATAACGAGTTGGAGACAGCCAAGGCTTGGCTGACGCGCGCAGCAGAGGCTCATCCAAAGCGTCCCTCCATTGTAATATATGTATTAGACACGAGTGCTGACGTGCCTCTGCCGGTAAGGTAATGTTCACCTGAGCAACCATGAATTCTCTTTTCCTGAATATGCTCGTTATCATACTGTTTGATTCATCCCTCTTACTTTCTCAATTTCAGGCCTTGAATAAAATATTGGAGTCAGAAAGGTACTAATAATTCCATGAGTTGCGGCAAGGCTCATTCCCTCCAACGTATGTTCAGATTCTGCACTTCGCTAGACGAAAGGCTTCCGCATGATTGTTCATGATCAACTATTTATTTCTCCTGCATTTGCTTTCAGAAGCGCAGCACCTCCTTTCCTTTATTATTCACTCAAGACTCGTACAATAAAAGGCTGCATTCAGTTGGCACTGTTTGTAGCAGTACTGCCTCTACCTTTATTTGCTTGTTCACATACATCATTGTTTTGTTTTTACTGGCTTATTAATGAAGAGCTGATTGAACTCCTGTTGGCTTGTTTTGCTTTGCATGGCACTTATTTAGTCAAGGCTCGTGGAATGAAAGGCATTGGTTGAACTTGTAAGAATTAATCTAGTTGTAGTGTTAGGTATAGTCACGTATTAGTCTAGTCCTAATACTAGTCCTTTTATTTTCATGTTTGTAAACCGGGCTCGTGTACGAGTCAGGATCACGTCGTGTTGGCTGCTGAGTCCGGCAGCGCGTTGGGCGTGGCTAGTATGTATCCTTTATATAAGGAATAATAAGAAAAGGTGTAAGTTTACGCACCATAAAAACAGTTTTTCATCGACGATCGATCAGAGTTCGATTCGATCCAGCGCGGTCGAGCTAGCTTCTACCAGGTCGCGTCGCGTAAGTTGCATGCAAAATCCATCAAGCTCCTAGCTTGCTTGATCGTTAGCTTTGCTGCACATACATGTCGTAGCTTGCTTGATCGTTAGCTTTGCTGCACATCGTTAGCTTTGCTGCACATACATGTCGTAGCTGGAAGTTTTTATCTAGCGATCCAAAGCCAACAAATGATATCTAGAGCCTCGACGATCTACGATTTACGATGACGGACAACGACATTGAGTCGGTCAAGTCCGACAATGGCGGTTTCAAGATGAACAAGAGCAGCGATAAGGTGAAGAAGAGCGGCAAATCAGCAACCAGTGGTGGAGGAACGAGCGGGCCAACGTTCAACCGTATCGCAACATCCCCATCCAGTACTAGATGTTCACCGACGCCAACTACGACGTGTGGGCGGTGAAGGTGAAGATTATTCTTTGATCCCTTCGAGTGTGGGAGGCCATCATGGACGACGACGTCAACGAGGAGCGCGACGAAGGTGCCATGGTCTCCATAGCCCAGTCCGTGCCGGATTCCATGCTGATGACATTGGCGGAGTTCGAGACAGCAATAGAGGCGTGGAACACCCTCAAGGAGATGAGGATTGGAGAAGATCGCGTCACCAAGGCTCGGGCACAAGTGCTTAAGTGCCAATTTCACAAGCTGAAGATGGATTAAACTGAATCGGTGAACGACTATGCCATGCGTCTTACTACTTTGGTGGGAGAGATCCGTGCGCTTGGTGCAAAGCTCGATGAGACCGAGATCGTGGAGAAATTTTTCAGTTCGGTGACTGATAAATTCATGTACATCATCGGCACGCTCGAGCAGCTTTACGACATCGACGACATGAATATAACGGAGCGCGATCGACGCTTGCGGACATAGGAAGAGAATGCTCGCGACTGTCAGAAAGGCAAAGGAGGAGGTAGTGACCAACTCATGTACTCGCGCGCAGATTGGAAGGTCCCAAGTAGCAAAGAAAGGCGTGACGGTGGCGAAGGCTCAAGCAACACGAAGCGCGACGGACAAACCGGAAAAGGAAAACCACAAGGTCGTGGTAAGGCGAACCAATCTAAAGAGCGGAAGCCACAGAACTTGGACTTGTCCAAGGTCAAGTGCTATAACTGCAATGAGATGGGTCCCTTTGTGGAGGATTGTCCGAAGCCTAACAAGCGGGAGATCAAGGAAAATTTGTCAATACAGGAAGGCGAAGGTCCAGGTCTTCTGATGGCCGAAGTTTGCAATCTCGATGTAACAGTGGTTATGAAACCAAGCCGGAAGGTTCTACTTCATGAGAAGAAAGTGACACCAAAGCTATCCGGGGATCACAATGTGTCGTGGTATCTTGACACGGGTGCCAGTAACCACATGACGGGGTGCAAAGAGAAATTCCTCGAGCTGGAATAAGATGTTGAAGGCTCGGTCAAGGTCGGTGATGGTTCAGCTATGGAGATTTGCGGGCAAGGATCTGCCCTCTTCGAGGGTCTCACAAGCGGATATCGCATATTCACCGGAGTGTACTACATCCGACGGCTTCGCAACAACATCATCTCTATTTGGAAGCTTGATGAGAATGGATGAAAGGTGGATATCGAGAACGGAGTGATGACGATCTTCAACAACCTCCGAAACGTGCTAGCTCGTGTTAATCGCACACGGAATAGGCTATATATCCTCTACCTTGATCAATCTCAACCAGAGTGTTGGCTCGCCAAGAGTGATGATGATTCGTGGTTATGGCAAGCTAGATTTGGACACGTTAACTTCCACAGCTTGAAGAAGATGTCAAAGATGGAGATGGTATCCGGGATGCCATTTATCAACCATGTTGATCGAGTATTTAACGGGTTCTTGTTTGGAAAACAACACCGCAGGCCGTTCCCTGCTCGGTCCACCTATCGTGCAAAAGATGCACTCGAGCTGCTCCATGGTGATCTATGTGACCCTATCACCCCGGCAACTCACGCGGGAAAGAAGCATTTCTTCCTTGTGGTAGATTACTACTCGAGATATATGTGGGTAGTTCTCCTACGATCTAAAGATGAGGTGTTTGAAGCGTTTAAGAAGCTGAAGTCTGCAACGCAGATGGAAGAAAAGCTGAAGGTTCGCGCTCTACGGACAGATCGCGGCGGAGAGTTTAGGTCGAACGAGTTCAACGACTACTGCGAGAAGATTAGCATAAAAAGGTTCCTCACGGCACCTTACACGCCACAACAGAACGGGGTCGTTGAAAGGCGCAATCGAACCATGGTTGACATGGCAAGGAGTTTCTCAAGAGCAAGAACCTACCGGGGACTTTTTGGGGAGAAGTTGTCTCAACGACGGTCTATCTTCTCAACCGGGCTCCAACAAAGGCGGTGATCGGCAAGACTCTGTATGAATCAATTTACGGACGTAAGCCGAATGTGTCTCATCTACGGACGTTCGGGTGCGTGGCACATGTGAAGACGGCAGAGCCGGATCCCTCAAAGCTTGCCGATCGTAGCACCAAGATGGTGTTCATTGGATACGAGAGGAGTTCCGGCACCAAGGCATACCGCTTCTGCAATCCACAAACCAAGCGTCTATGGATTTCACGCGACGTCGTGTTTGAATAAAAACCAATCATGGAATTGGAGTGCCGCAACCGACAATGCTCCAAACGGTAACATATTCATGGTTGAATTTCCAACTGATGATGATGCAGGGGAGGATGTCCAGGTGGTCGGCAAGACGCCCAACCAAGGTAACCACCATGGTAGTGATCATCATGGTGCCGACACCGACGACAACGCGCATAGGTCGCAAGGAGAGAGCGACAACGACGCACATGACACGGGCAGAGATCTCGACGACAACATCGACAACGAAGCAAATAGTGACGACGACAATCAAGATGATGGTCACGGTCACGACGACTACGCCGACGACGCGGATGTCGATGACACACCCGGGACTCAGCCATCTTCCTCAAGTGTATCAACACCAGCACAATTTGTGCCGCCTCCTTCGGAAGCCACAACAGACTCCTCAGGGCCTCGTCGCTACAAGACCCTCAAGAAAGTCTACAAGTACACAAAGCCAGTTACACTTGAGTACTCCGGACTATGTCTGCTCGGAGTTGAGGAGCCAGCGAACTTCGTAGAGGCGAGAAAAAGTCCTAGCTCGACGCACGCCATGGATGAGGAGATGAATGCGATTGAGAGCAATGGCACATAGACTTTGGTAACCCGACCTCCAAACCAAAAGGCGATAGGTTTGAAGTGGATTTACAAGTTAAAGAAGGACACAGAGGATGCCATTGTGATGTACAAGGCAAGACTCATTGCAAAGGGCTGCGTACAACGTCAAGGAGTTGACTATGATGAGGTGTTTGCACCGGTTGCTCGACTCGAGACGGTGAGAGTTCTCCTAGCCTTGGCAGCACAAGAGGATTGGAAGGTTCATCATATGGATGTTGAATCCGCTTTCCTCAATGGAGATCTCACAAAAGAAGTGTACGTGGAACAACTCCTCGGCTACGAGAAGAAAGGTGAAGAAGGGAAAGTTTACAAGCTCAAGAAGGCACTTTACGGGTTGAAGCAAGCGTCAAGAGCTTGGAACTCAAAGTTAGACCAAAGTTTGGTCTCGCTCGGGTTCAAGAAATGTCCCCTCGAGCACGCTGTCTCTACAAAGAACTCCAAAGGCTCAAACCTGCTAGTTGGATTTTATGTCGACGATCTGATTAACACCGGAGATAGCGTACAAGAAATTGAACGTTTCAAGGAACAAATGAAGAACAAGTTTAGCATGAGTGATCTGGGATTACTCAGCTATTACTTGGACATCGAAGTGCAGCAAAGCTCCGGAGAGATTTCCCTATGTCGATCGGCCTACGCGGTCAAGTTATTGGACAAGTGTGGCATGTCAGATTGCTACGAGACACAAGTTTCAGTGGACCAACATCACAAGTTGAGCAAGCGTAGCTCAAATCCGTCGGTGACACTACAATGTATCGAAGCGTTGTGGGCAGCCTAAGATACTTGGTGCATACCCGACATGACTTGGCTTATTCGGTCGGGATCGTGAGTCGTTTCATGGAGAATCCGACAACCGAACAAATGAGCGTGGTCAATCAAATCCTATGCTATGTGAAAGGCACTATTAATCTTGGCTGCACCTACAGAAAGAGAAAGGAAGGATTGGTCCTTCGTGGATATTCAGATAGCGACATGGCAGGTGATGTTGATGACCGAAAGAGCACAACAGGCATGGTTTTCTTCCTTGGTCCGAATCCTATTAGCTGGAATTCTCTGAAGCAAAAGGTGGTGGCACTGTCTTCATGCGAGGCAGAATACATAGCTGCAAGCACGGCGGCTTGTCAAGCAGTGTGGCCGAGAAGACTCCTAGCTATTCTTGCTAAGCGGGAGGTGCAGAAGGTGTCATTGAAGATCGACAACCAAGCTGCAATTTTATTGTGCAAAAATCCGGTTCATCACGAAAGGAGCAAGCACATAGATACCCGGTTCCACCACATCCGGAAGTGCATTGAAGAAGGGATGATCGAGGTTCAACATGTGAACACGAAAGACCAGCTTGCCGATATTTTCACCAAATCTCTCGGTCGACAGAAGTTCATCAAGATGAGGAAGAAAGTCGGAGTGCAGGCAATGGAAACAAAACAACCGGATTAAGGAGGTGAATGTAAGAATTAATCTAGTTGTAGTTCTAGTATTAGATATAGTCATGTACTAGCAAAAGGGCCCGTGCGTTGCAACGGGAGAAAAAAATACCACACGCTTTTAATCTTTTTTATAATTATTTTGATTTATTAAAATAATAAGCTAACTAACTAATGTAGTCAGTCCTATCCTATTTTGTTGAGAAATCAACCCATTCATTGTTAATTCGATGTGGAAATTGAGCGGGACAAGCAAAGCTAAACAAAGAGGCTACGTGAATTGATCAATGGACTGTTATCTTATTTCACTCATGGGGTAGAGAATGTGGGATCAGATGACAAACTGAAGGTGGTGTTCCATTCTCTGTCTCTACAACAATACAATCTTACATTCAATACATTCATTCATCAGCAAACAAATCCCCACAAAACAAAATTTCTTGCCGGTGCACACGGTTGGAGGCATGGGGAGGGGATCTCACCAGATGATGAGTTCCTGTCAGAGGAGGGGATACGATGAGGGGAGCAAGGGTTAGGCGCCTCTATCTGGCCATAAGGAGTCGCTGTTGTCGCGCCATAACCTCGGAGTTCCCTGTGTGAGCCATGGAGGCCCGCCTCCACCTGCAAGTACTTCGCTCCGCCGCGCCACCGCCGTTTTGCATCGAGCAGACGCATCATCCCGAGTCGCTGTAGTTGTCGCGTTGATTTGATTCAGAAGTTGTGCTCGAGCGCCGAAACGGGGGCAGCAAGCGGGCAGAGGTACGGCCGTGGAGGCAGATGGATTGAGATCGACAACAATGGTGGTTGAGGTCGGCCGCGACAGCGAGTGATGTGGCAGCGGCCTGGGCACACGCCAGGGTGGACCAGGGTCGACGCGATGCGCTCGAGCGCCGCAACGGGGGCAGTGAGCGAGGAGAGGTACTGCCGCGGAGGCGGGTGGGTTGAGATCGGCAACGGTGGCGGTTGAGGTCGGCCGCGGCGGCGAGTGGTGTGGCGGCGGCCTGGGCACAGGTTAGGGTGGCCCAGGGTCGACGGGAGGAGGCGATGCGTACGGGTATAATTTTTGCAGCGAATCGTTTTTTCCTTTTGTGTTGTAGATAAATAATGAAGCGCGGGTTGAATAACAAAAATTACAGGGGCTTTTTTATAAAAATGTCGCGGTGGGTTTTTCGACGGAAGCGATAGCCTCTTTATTATTATGTATAGATATAGATATAGATTAGTCTAGTCCTAATACTAGTCCTTTTGTTTTCACGTTTATAAACCGGACTACGAGTCGGGATCACGTCGTGTTGGGTGCCGAGTCCGGCAGCGCGGTGGGCGTGGCTAATCTGTATCTCTCCCTAATAATAAAGCACGCAGTGCTTCTTCCGTCCGTCGTCGGCACTTTTGCACAAAAGTCCCTTTGTTTTTGGGTATTCAACCCGCAGTCCTCATGGAGTCAACCTGAACAGTTACAACGACCGAAGAGAAAAAACACCCACGCTCCCACAACCCTAATCGCATCTCCAACCACCAGCGTGTTGCCGGCCTCCGCCACGCCGCCGCGTGCCGCCACTGCCCACCTCGCCGACGCTCCTACCCCTTCCTCCCTCCTTCTGCCCTTCTGTCGCGGACGACGCCACGCCCTGCAGCTCCATAGATACGTCCTCGACCCTGACCGACTTCTGTGAGCCTGATGGGATCTCGGTGGCCACCATACCTCGCACTACTGATGTGTCACCATTGAGGCCATGGCTCGTGGGGGCTAGGTCGTTGTCGATCTGTTCCTCTGGGTTGACGACGTCCTTCATCCATGGTCAGATGTGCTCGTGGCCGTCCACATGAGGATAATGGTCTGGCCGTGCTCCACGACAACTAGCACCAAGCGAGGGAGCGTTGTGCTGGTCTCCTCTCCTGTGACCTCAAGTCAGACCACCACCACGACCAGACTTGGTCCTGCATAGGTAAGGAACTTTGTCTACAGATTGCTTCAACACTTTTGTGACCACACCGTAGAGCTTAATAAGTTAGTATATGCAAGTTCTGTACTTTGTGGTTGTATCAGCCAGCGTAGTGAATTGGATGTTTCAGACAATTACCCATACCACTCAAACTCACTATGTGGATCCTTTTTTTGTTTTTCCCCCTATGAATCTAGATCTGACCTTGCGCATGTTGTTCAGGGTGTAAAAAAGGAACATTGGGATATCACTGAATACACGAGTATGATATCCATATCATTTCCAGCAAAGAATTCTAGAGATATTTAGTTGCTGCACAACCAGTATGCCTTTATATATATGTGTTAACAAATAATTGGAGGATGAAAATATCGCTAGAACCAGTATGAAAAATTGACCTCTCGAAACATGAAAGCAGTGGCTTACTTCAGCAGGCAAGCTTAAGAGATGGTTCAAAATTAACAGCTTAGTTCACAAATATGGCTCATTATTTCCATCTCAGAGGTTGTCATGTTGATTACATCTGGGTGTGCGCACAGTGCTCATGTTGAATTAAAACATAGGCCCCTCTTTCAATGTCTAAAGATTGGTCGTCTCATAATGGTGTGTTAGAGGGAGAAATTCAGCTCCATAACCTGAACGTAATTACCATCATTCATGTTCCCTCCTACCCACTTCTGATCATATTTACTTCTATGTGCTGGCATATTCTATAGAAGTTCCCCTTTTTTCCCTTGTCAGTAAATTATCAGAAATCTAGACTCACAGGCAAATGAATTGCTTGATTCAGTGCTTTGCCAGATCAACAATAGAATCGTTCTAAGTAGCACATGTCCATACGTTTTTTAATAATGGTGCAGGTGAGATATACTCGAAGGCATGAAGATAGGTACTGTTAATAGGACATTCATTGCAATTGTTTTTTAGTTTGATATATCTCCACAATTATTCTTATAATCCTAAGAACCTACTTCTTCCCATTAATAATTTGTGAACCTTGTACTGGCAACAACGGTTGTGTGCATTTATCGAATACATAGGCCCTATGATCTTCTTGACTTATCTGAAAAATGTTATTCGACATTTCAGGCCTTGGATTACTGTCAGCTAGGAGATGAAGTTGAGAGCAAGGAGTTAAAACTTGATTCGCCAGGTTTGCTCTATATTGTACCATACACTTCATATTCTGGTAGTCTTGCTTCTTCTGAAATTACTAAAATTCTAAATTACCTTCGAAGTGGTAGAGAAGGGAGAAAACTGTTTGTAAGGAGAATCTATAGAAACATTAAATGCAACTAAATTGCTTCTCTCATTTTGTAGGCTATTAGGGCGTAGCAGATCATGTGTTGCTATCGCAACTTTCGAAAATATTATGGAAATCCATGTAACTATGATTCATCAGAGTCTAATTGACATGGCTCATGAAAATTACAAATTTATTGTGTGATGTAAACTTAGAACTCGTTTGCTATATCGTTTGATTGTCTCCCTCCCCTGCTCAATGTCCCCTCCGCCCTGCACGGTATGTTTAGAACTACGAGTATTGGATGGTCGCAAGTCCACAATGTGTATTTTGAATGTAGTATGCAGTATGTAGGGGCGGTTGTAATCAGTTCTCGATGGTAGCTTGGGTACGAACTTCTGGTCTAATTACTATGTGCTTGACGCTGATTTTAATTTCCTGGATAAATTATATAATTGAGTCGTTTGTGATTTTTTGGTTTAGAGTGCCTTCCTAACAAATAAACTTATTGTTCATACTTTGGATATCATGTAAGCTTCTATGATCTTTGAACGAACACTCCATTTCTCATAATACAAATCAATTCTGAATCCTATAAGCTTCTCTAATCTTTGAATGAATTCTCCCCTTTATGTTGAGCTAGCTTGTCGATAAGGTATAAGATGATATTCAAGACTATTGCTGGATGATCAACTCATTTGGATTAACTTTAAAAAATGAGAGTATTGTTGGTTAAACATTTGATTTAAATTGACTTCTAAAAAGGGGATTGTATACATCAGCTGGTGCTATTTTTTAGAAAAGAAGGGTGTATGCATGTTTGGGGTTATTAAAAATGTAACACAAGTCCTTTGGTATTACCTAGAGCTAAGATATGTAAGTAGATTGTATTTTCGTTTGTTGAGGTCATGAGAAAAATTTGGAACATCACATTGTAATTATGGAATCATTCACGCATCATGCTATGGATGAGCCTATTCTTTTCAGTGAAAGTATTGTGTGTTATGAGATTGTTAATCTATAGTTACGTCTTATTTCTGATATTAACTATGAATGAAATGCAAGGTTCTAACCTGCTATGATATTTTTTGTTGCAGTGATAACAAGTGATTTACTGCTTTGATATTAAACTAATATAATTATTCTGAACTGACATTGCATCCGCTATACAAAAGACACAAGTTGTTGGATTGAAAAGCATAGTGTTAGTTAGTGCTATGATTTTTGTCTATTTTTTTCCATTTTGAAATATTTTCCGCTCTACAAAACTATTAATCCATTACTTGGTTTATATGTTATCTAACAGCTTCATCATTTTTCTTTAGCAGTTGCACCAGAATATTGACCAACTAGAGTATATGTACTCCTAATGCTCTCTCTTAAAATACTGAAGTCCTCATGAGTACCTGATGCTTTTAATTTATGCAATTATGTAGGTCTTATTGTAGGCATGCGCTTCTGTGCCGTGAAACTTCTAATCGCCTTCATCATTGCCATAGTTTGTATGGTGTGCCAAAGGAAAAGTTGCCGTCAACGACAATGCCACGGATGGTGAGGGTCCAACAAAGTGATGGTTGGCATGCAAGAGTACTGATTGCTTCCAGCATTAGATTAGAAACAAATGCATATGATGTTGCACTATAAGTTAGAAGATATTGGTAAAGATATATATTACTTTCTTAAAATGTGTAAATAGACCAGCTATGTATATGCTCAATTATAAATTATATGTTGTATTGAATGTTCTAAATTTTGGTCAATACGTGAGCGATGGTCAGACTGAAGGGAAGAATTAGTTGATTCATTTAAATATATGCTCGTCCTAATTTGATGAGCAATAAAATTTCAGTTTAAGGTTATACATGCATTGCATATCATGAACTAACTAGAGGAGCCGAGCTGGATTTGCAGGGTGTGCTCCATTGACCAGTTCTTCTGCTCTACCGGATGATAGTATGTAAAGGAATGAGTAGCTACTTTGCATCAGGAGAAAAAGGAACACATATATATTTTACTTGATTTTCTTTCATGTTGGCCTTAACTAACAAACATGTTTCCATTCCATCTTTGTCATGGGATGAGAACCATACAAAACATAGGCTATTGAGCTGTATTGCCATGTCTGTTTACACACTCTGAATTGAGCAATGCTACATCTACATGGTATTACACGGAAGAAAGGTTTACATGGTGATGAGGCATTTTTTTCATTGGTCAGTTTTGGGGGCATGGGCCCACCCCTGAAATTCACGGGGCGGAGGTTTGGTTAGAAGAGAAGGGAGTTCCGTAACCTTCCATTAATTATCCGTGGGTGTAGGATTATTGCTCTGAATTTTACTTAAGAGTGAACCTAAAAGGTTGTACCTTTCTACATTGTGCTAGCTTCTACACATGATCTGAATTTCGTGGGGGCACGGGCACCTAAGTGTTGTTATTAGTAGTTTGACTTATCTATCAATAAAATGTCGGGATGACCTACATTCTGATAATTGTAGCATCCTGTGTACAAATATTAAATGTTTTTGAATGGTTCTTTTCATTGAGCGTCTGGTCTCCATCATGGTCTCCTTGATCACAGGATCTGCTCCTTCACCACGCCTGCTCATGTTTCCATGAGGACACAAGGAGACATAGTGGTGGCTACTAGCAGCGTCAGAAGGAGTGTGCATTCAAGCATGATGTTGCCCGAAGTTCATCTTTTTATAAACATAGGGTTCCTCTTTCTTGCACAAGTTACTCCTTAATTGTTGATTTGATTTGTAGTATTTACATGGTATTAATGCAATTTGATTAACTTTAATTGTTTTGTGTTGGACTTTATAATTTTTGTGAGTTTTTGTTGTTCACCCGTTGCAACGCACGGACACTTTTACTAGTCCTATATATAAGGAATAATCAGAAAAGGTGCGAGTTTATCGCACCATAAAAACAGTTTTCCATTGACGTCCGATCAGAGACCGATTCGACCCAGCGCGGTCGAGCTAGGTTCTACCAGGTCGTGTCGGGTATGTTGCATGCAAAATCCATCAAGCTGCTAGCTTGCTCGATTGTTAGCTTTGCTGCACGTACAACAGAACTCCTGTTGTACCTCCAGATTTGCTTCATCCTGTTTGTTAAGCTTTCTCTTCTTGCTGCAACTCGTGTTTTCGAGCTCGTGGGAGATAGAGCCAAAACGCTCGGATGTTCATAGCGATGGTGCATACAGTAATCCATAAATTTATGAGATTGCTGAATTTTAATTGCTTGCCAGCTTGTTGCTTCGATGCCTGTATATGTTATTCATCTCTCACGAAGCTGTGTCTGTGCTGCAAATGTACAGGAAATAGTGATACACTTTGTTGCAGACGGTTTGCAAATCAGATGTAGAGGTAGGTGCTGCCACAAACTGAAAATGAAATAAAAAAGAGAACAGGAAGATATTTTTCATTCAGATGATTGCCTCGACTTGTGTTGAAGCGAATGCTATTAGAAGGGGAATAACTAATGACTAGGAATAACCTGAGGAGAAAGAGAATACCAAAACCCCTGTTAAATCTGTGCATCAACTAGCAAATACTTTATGTACATGAATAAAAAGAAACAGAAGACCGATGCCTGGGCTCTTTAAGACAACGGAATGAATAAACAGGGTATGAGCAGTATATGCAGTTCTACAGCTCATGCGTGTGAATATGTTCGAAATCTGGAAAGCTGAGGCATTTGAAGTGTCATTAACACTAAATGCCTGTTCATGCAGTCCTGCTTTTGTTGTTGATCCAACAAGAATGAACTTATCAATGATGGATGTTCTAGCGATTCGCGAATCGGAGAAGGCGCCCACACCACCCCTGTTGCTGGACAAGTACCGGAGGGTGGCCCTTGAGGCCGGTTCAACAACCTCTGCAGCAGCGACGACAACAAGTAGAATAGGGTAAGTTAGGTTTAAGCTCAAATTTCATTTGACTATATGCAAAACAGAAGAAATTAAGTTGTTTGAAATAATTGTTTAAATTCTGCTTACTCGGTGTAACTGTTACGGTTCACTTGATTTTTGAAAAATCGATGTGGAAAAAATGCAAACTCTAGAAGGAAAAAAAGACGATAAAAATAAAAATAAAATAGAAGAAATTAAAAGGTAAAAAGAGGCCCATGCAGGTCACAAGGAAGCTGCTGAAACATCCTGATCAAGCCCAAAGGCGAAAGGGACAGACCTTCTACTCGCCGATGGCTAAGCGAAGGAGCTTGACGGCATAGATGCATACAACTATTTAAGTCGCTCGTTACGGATCTCGCTCAGCAGGGTGGGACTAAACTCCCATCCTGTGCGACAAAGCTGAGGCGTGCCGTACGCTTGGATCGGTCCAATAGCCTTCAAGGAGTATATCGCACCTTGGCGGTTGTTTGGCACGAGCATGAGCACGGCGTTCCATCCTCAGACAGACGGCCAATCCGAGGTGGTCAACAAGGTGATCGCCATGTACATGCGCTGTGTTACTGGTGATCGTCCACGAGCTTGGGTGGACTGGTTGGCGTGGGCGGAGTACTGCTACAACACCTCCTATCACTCCGCCCTGCGCACCACGCCTTTCGAGGTGGTCTACGGGCGCCCACCTCCGGCGATGCTCCCTTACGAGCCTGGGACGGCTCGGTCCGAGACGGCGGGCGACTTACTCCGCACCCGCGACGACATTCTGGCTGAGGCACGCCAGCGTCTTCTCCAAGCACAGCAACTGGCTCGGAAGTACTACGATGCTCATCATCGCGAGGCGGAGTTCGCGGTGGGCGATTGGGTGTGGCTGCGCCTCCTCCACGGGACCACGCAGTATCTGGACCCGCGCTCCAAGCGCAAATTGGGACCTCGCTATGCCGGTCCCTTTCGTGTGCTGGAGCGTGTCGGCACACTCGCATACCGCTTGGAGCTGCCAGCTGGTTCTCGCCTCCACGACGTCTTCCATGTCGTCTTACTGAAGGCCTACCGCGGGGACCCTCCTGCAGCGACACCGGCCCTTCCTCCTACTTCGGATGACCGCCTCCTTCCAGCTTTCGCACAGGTGGCGAAGGTGCTACAGGCGCAGCAGCGTCGCGGCGTCTGGAATGTCTTGGTACAATGGACCGGCCTGCCAGAGGAGGAAGCGACTTGGGAGAAGCTCGACGATTTCCGCCAGCAGTTTCCAGATGTTCAGCTCGAGGACGAGCTGTTTGAAGGCGGGGAGAGATGTTATGACCGGTACAACGTACCAACGGAGGAGGCCCAATGGGCAGGGTTAATTACGGGCTTAGCCCAAGTTATCTTACCTATCTTAGAAGTCCAAGTTATATTAGAGTCCAAGTTATATTAGAGTCCAAGTTAGAGTCCAAGTTATCTAGGGTTTAGTGGAGGTTGTCCTCCTTTATAAACACATGTACCCCTTCGATATTAATCAGACAATAAACAGTATATTCTGTTGTCGTCTCCCTCAGGAGACGAGAGCCCCAAACCCTAGCCGCCTCTCTCTCTCTCTCACACGCCGCGACGGCGCCCAACCGCCGGCGCCGGCGTCCCCAACCTCGCAGCCCGCACTTCCACCCCTACAACCTACGTCCGAGACCTGGTAGAACCCTAGCCTCTACCAATTTGGTATCAGGTAGCTTGGGTTCGATGAGTTTGTCGGACCTTCCCACCACCACCGCCGCCGCCACCACCGCCTTCCCCGCCACCTCACAGCAGCCGCCGCCGCCGCACCACTCACCGCCGCCGGCCACCTCAGGTCCGGCCGCCTCCGGTCCCACGGCCCTGGCGGCCGAACCCGCCCCCGTCCTCTCCCCAGCGGAGATGTCCTCGGCGATCCGCGACCTCAACCTGGCGGTCTCGAACCTCCGGACTCTCCTCCAGGCTCCGTACGCAACCCCGCCACCACCGCCTCCGCCGGCAGCGCCCTTCGCGCCACCGCCCCCGGCGACTGTCGTGCCCCAGGGCCTGCCGATCACCCAGGTCCGGTGGCCGCCGTCGCCTTCCCCGCTACCGACGTGGATGGACACGCCGACCTATACGACGGCGCCACTACAGCCGATGGTGTTGCAGCCACCCGCCCCCACCTTCGGGGGGTTCGGCGGGTACACTCATCCATACGCCGGGAGCTCCGTGGTGTCGCAACACTCTCCTTCCGCCGCGCTGGGCCGTCACGAGGGCACCTACGCGGCCTCGCCACACGTGCAGCAGCCACCCCGCTTCACCAAGCTGGAGTTCGCCACCTACGACGGCACCGTCGACCCCCTGAACTGGCTCAATCAGTGCGACCAGTTTTTCAGGGGGCAGCGGACCATGGCGTCCGACCGCACGTGGATCGCCTCCTACCACCTCCGTGGCGCCGTCCAGACTTGGTACTACGCCCTCGAGCAGGACGAGGGCGGGATGGCTTCATGGGAGCGCTTTCGCGACCTGTGTCTCCTCCGGTTCCCCCCCCCCATACGTGGGAGCCGCTTGGCCGAGCTCGGTCGCCTTCCCTTCACCACCTCGGTGCAGGACTTCGCCGACCGCTTCCAGACGTTGGCCTGCCATGCGCCTGACGTCACGGCTCGCCAACGCGCCGAGCTCTTCGTCGGCGGCCTTCCCGACCACATCTGCATCGACGTAGAGATGCGCGACCCCCAGGACCTGCAGACGGCCATGTATTATGCACGCGCGTACGAGCAGCGGGCCAACGCCCTGCAGCAGGCGTTCCCGGGCCGCGGCACGCGTTCCCCGACCCGCCCCGCCCCGGCGGCCGCCACCCCGACACGCACCGCCCTGCCGGCCGCTACGGCGGCTGCCCCCACGCCGACACGCACCTTCCGGCACTTGACGTCGGCCGAGCAGCTCGAGCGGTGCCGCAAGGGCCTGTGCTTCAACTGCGACGAGCCGTATGCGCCGGGTCATACGTGCGCCCGCCTGTTCTACTTGGAGACCGTCGACGACGCGGATGTGGAGGCCCTCACCGCGGAGCTCGACGCCACCACACTCTCCGAGGCCGGCGTCACGACCTACGGGCCGATCGACGCGACCGCCTTCGTCGTCTCCCTTCATGCCATGGCTGGCATCAAGATGGCAAAGACGATGCTGCTTCCGGTGACGATCAACGGGGAGCGTCTAACCGCGCTCGTGGACACGGGTTCGACGCACAACTTCCTGTCTGGGGACGCCATGCGCCGCCTCGCACTCCAACCGGTGGGCTCAGAGAAGTTCAGCGTCAATATCGCCAACGGGGACCGCCTTGCTTGCCAGGGGGTGGCGCGGCAGGTTCCCGTCCTCATCGGCGACGAGCCGTTCTCCATCGACTGCGTCGGCATCGACCTGGGCTGCTACGACTTCATCCTCGGCATTGACTTCCTGTCCACTCTCGGCCCCATCCTTTGGGACCTCGATGTGCTGTCCCTCATCTTCTGGCGTGAGGGCGGCCGTCGCGTTCAGTGGACAGGCATCGTCGGCTCCGGCGCCGTGACTCCACAGCTCCAGTTGATGACGTCCGCACTGGACGAGGCGCATCCCCTCCTGGCCGACCTCCTGCAGCAGCACAGCGACATCTTCGACGAGCCACAGGGCCTCCCTCCCGTGCGGCCCTGTGACCACCGCATCCACCTGCTGCCGGACACGGCACCTGTAGCCGTGCGTCCGTACCGGTACCCTCAGCTGCAGAAAGACGAGCTCGAGCGTCAGGTGGCGGTCATGCTCGCGCAGGGCATCATCCGGATTTCGACATCGCCGTTCTCCGCCCCGGTGCTCCTTGTGCGCAAGTCCGACGGCACATGGCGCTTCTGCATCGACTACCGCGCCCTCAACGCCCTGACGTCCAAGGACAAGTTCCCCATCCCCGTCGTGGATGAGCTCTTGGACGAGCTACACGGAGCGCGCTTCTTCACCAAGCTCGACCTTCGCTCGGGCTACCATCAGGTGCGCATGCACCTTGACGACGTCGAGAAGACGGCGTTCCGCACTCACCATGGCCACTTCGAGTTCCTGGTGATGCCGTTCGGCCTCTCCAACGCGCCGGCGACCTTCCAGGCCCTGATGAACGACGTGCTCAGCCCATACTTGTGCCGCTTTGTGCTTGTTTTCTTTGATGACATTCTCATCTACAGTGCATCTTGGGCGGAGCATCTACAACATGTGGCCATCATCTTCAACGAGCTTCGAGCGCATCGTCTTCACCTCAAGCGCTCGAAGTGCTCGTTCGGCACGACCTCCGTCGCGTACCTGGGGCACGTCATCTCGGTGGACGGGGTAGCGATGGACGCGGACAAGGTTGCCGCCATCGCCGCGTGGCCGATCCCGCGGTCACCGCGGGCGCTCCGCGGCTTCTTGGGCCTCGCCGGCTACTACCGGAAGTACATCCGGGACTTCGGCCTCATCGCCGCGCCACTGACGCGTCTCCTTCGATGCGACACCTTCTCCTGGGACGAGGAGGCGACTACGGCATTCGAGGCTCTCCAGCGGGCGCTCACGACGGGACCTGTCCTCCAGATGCCGGACTTTGATATGCCGTTCATCGTGGACTGCGACGCCTCTGGCATCGGCTTCGGCGCCGTCCTTCACCAGGGCGAGGGACCGCTCGCCTTCTTCAACCGCCCCTTTGCCGCTCGCCATCACAAGCTCGCGGCCTACGAGCGCGAGCTTATTGGCCTGGTCCAGGCGGTGCGTCGCTGGCGGCCTTATCTTTGGGGCTGGTCATTCCGTGTGCGCACGGACCACTACAGCCTCAAGTTCTTATTGGACCAACGCCTCTCCACAGTTCCGCAACACCAGTGGATCAGCAAGCTCTTTGGCTTCGACTTCACCGTTGAGTACCGCCCCGGCCGTCTCAACACGGTCGCTGACGCCTTGTCTCGCCGCGACATTGAGGATGTCGCGGACGACGTCGCCATGGCTGGCACTATCATGTGCATTCGCTCCGGGCCATCTTTCGCCTTCATCAACGACATTCGTCGGGCAACTTCGACGGCCGTGGACGCCCAGGGCCTGCGCCAGCGCCTTGAAGCCGGCGAGCTGGACGCGCCCTGGCGCTTGGACGAGGGGCTACTCCTACATGGCCGCCGCATCTTCGTGCCCGACCATGGCGACCTGCGCCACCAGGTCCTGACCTTGGCGCACTCTGCAGGGCACGAGGGCGTGCAGAAGACTCTCCATCGTCTCCGTGCTGATTTTTACATCCCCGGTGATGGCGCGGTGGTCCGCGACTGGGTGCGGTCGTGCGTGACGTGCCAGCAGAACAAGACGGAGACACTACGACCCGCGGGTCTACTGCAGTCGCTGGACGTACCCTCCCAGGTGTGGGCGGATATTTCCATGGACTTCATCGAGGGCCTTCCCAAGGTGGGCGGCAAGTCCGTCATCCTCACGGTGGTTGACCGCTTCTCCAAGTACGCGCACTTCATCGCCCTGGGTCATCCATATACAGCCGCCTCCGTGGCGCGGGCCTTCTTCGACGGCATCGTCCGCCTCCACGGTTTTCCGTCGTCCATCGTCAGCGATCGTGATCCCGTGTTCACGGGAAATGTCTGGCGGGATCTCTTTCGACTGGCGGGCGTGAAGCTCCGCATGAGCACGGCGTTCCACCCTCAGACAGACGGCCAATCCGAGGTGGTCAACAAGGTGATCGCCATGTACATGCGCTGTGTTACTGGTGATCGTCCACGAGCTTGGGTGGACTGGTTGGCGTGGGCGGAGTACTGCTACAACACCTCCTATCACTCCGCCCTGCGCACCACGCCTTTCGAGGTGGTCTACGGGCGCCCACCTCCGGCGATGCTCCCTTACGAGCCTGGGACGGCTCGGTCCGAGACGGCGGGCGACTTACTCCGCACCCGCGACGACATTCTGGCTGAGGCACGCCAGCGTCTTCTCCAAGCACAGCAGCTGGCTCGGAAGTACTACGATGCTCATCATCGCGAGGCGGAGTTCGCGGTGGGCGATTGGGTGTGGCTGCGCCTCCTCCACGGGACCACGCAGTATCTGGACCCGCGCTCCAAGCGCAAATTGGGACCTCGCTATGCCGGTCCCTTTCGTGTGCTGGAGCGTGTCGGCACACTCGCATACCGCTTGGAGCTGCCAGCTGGTTCTCGCCTCCACGACGTCTTCCATGTCGTCTTACTGAAGGCCTACCGCGGGGACCCTCCTGCAGCGACACCGGCCCTTCCTCCTACTTCGGATGACCGCCTCCTTCCAGCTTTCGCACAGGTGGCGAAGGTGCTACAGGCGCAGCAGCGTCGCGGCGTCTGGAATGTCTTGGTACAATGGACCGGCCTGCCAGAGGAGGAAGCGACTTGGGAGAAGCTCGACGATTTCCGCCAGCAGTTTCCAGATGTTCAGCTCGAGGACGAGCTGTTTGAAGGCGGGGAGAGATGTTATGACCGGTACAACGTACCAACGGAGGAGGCCCAATGGGCAGGGTTAATTACGGGCTTAGCCCAAGTTATCTTACCTATCTTAGAAGTCCAAGTTATATTAGAGTCCAAGTTATATTAGAGTCCAAGTTAGAGTCCAAGTTATCTAGGGTTTAGTGGAGGATGTCCTCCTTTATAAACACATGTACCCCTTCGATATTAATCAGACAATAAACAGTATATTCTGTTGTCGTCTCCCTCAGGAGACGAGAGCCCCAAACCCTAGCCGCCTCTCTCTCTCTCTCACACGCCGCGACGGCGCCCAACCGCCGGCGCCGGCGTCCCCAACCTCGCAGCCCGCACTTCCACCCCTACAACCTACGTCCGAGACCTGGTAGAACCCTAGCCTCTACCAATTCTCCTTTTTTTCCTTGCAACCTCCACCATACTCCACACCATATATAGTGCTATAACCATGGCTCACGCTCATGTATTGCGTGAGACTTGAAAATGTTTGAGAAAGTAAAGGTGTGAAACAATTACTTGGCCAATACCGGGGTTGTGCATGATTTAAATTCATTGTGCAATGATGATAGAGCATAGCCAGACTATATGCTTTTGTAGGGATAATTTTCTTTTGGCCTTGTTATTTTGAAAGTTCATGATTACTTTGCTAGTTTGCTTGAATTATTATTGTTTCCACGTCAATAGCAAACTATTGTTTTGAATCTAATGGATCTGAACATTCACGTCACATAAGAGGAATTACAAAGGACACCTATGTTAGGTAGCATGAAAGCATCAAAAATTCATTCTTATCACTTCCCTACTCGAGGACGAGCATGAGTTAAGCTTGGGGATGTTTGATACGTCTCAAACGTATCTATAATTTTTTATGGTTTCACGATGTTATCTTGTCTTCTTTGTATGTTTTATGTACATTTTTATATCTTTTTGGGACTAACTTATTAATTCAGTGCCAAGTGCGAGTTCCTGTTTTTTCCGTGTTTTTGACTCTTTTCAAATCTGATTTTGGAACGGAGTCCAAACGGAATAAAAACTCCGAAATGATTTTTTCCCGAATGGAAGAAGTCCAGGGAGACTTTGGGCCAGGCCAGGTGGACCCCAGGGAGCCCACAAGGGCCCACTCCGCCACCAGGGGGAGGCGGCGGTGGGCAAGCTTGTGGCTTCCCTGGCCGCCTCCTGACCTTGGTTTTGCGCCTATATATTCCCAAATATTCCGCAAAAAATCAGGGGAGCCTCGAAAATACTTTTCCACCGCCGGAAGCTTCCGTTTCCGCGAGATCTCATCTGGAGACCGTTCCCGGTGTCCTGTCGGAGGGGACTTTGGAGGTGGAGGGCTTCTTCATCATCATCATCGCCCTCCAATGACTCGTGAGTAGTTCACTTCAGACCTACGGGTCTGTAGTTAGTAGCTAGATGGCTTCTTCTCTCTCTTGGATCTTCAATACAAACTTCTCCATGATCTTCATGGAGATCTATCCGATGTAATCTTCTTTGGCGGTGTGTTTGTCGAGATCCCATGAATTGTGGACTTGTGATCAGATTATCTATGATATATATTTGAGTCTTTGCTGATTTCTTATATGCATGATTTGATATCCTTGTAAGTCTCTCCGAGTCTTGGGTTTTGTTTGGCCAACTAGATCTATGATTCTTGCAATGGGAGAAGTGCTTGGTTTTGGTTCAGCCATGTGGTGGCCTTTCCCAGTGACAGTAGGGGCAGCAAGGCACACATCAAGCGGTTGCCATCAAGGGTAAAAAGCTGGGGTTTTTATCATTGATTTGAGATTATCCCTCTACATCATGTCATCTTGCTTAAAGCGTTACTCTGTTCTTATGGACTTAATACACTAGATGCATGCTGGATAGCGGTCGATGTGTGGAGTAATAGTAGTAGATGCAGAAAGTATCGGTCTACTTGTTTCGGACGTGATGCCTATAGAAATAATCATGGCATAGATATCGTCACGACTCTGCACAGTTCTATCAATTGCCCGGCAGTAATTTGTTCACCCACCGTCTACTTGCTTTCATGAGAGAAGCCACTAGTAAACACTACGACCCCCGGGTCTATTCACATCCATCGTTTACAACTCCTCTTTTACTTTGCTTCGTTACTTTGTTACTTTCAGTTCTCACTTGGCAAACAATCTATAAGGGATTGACAACCCCTTCATAGCGTTGGGTGCAAGCTTTTGTGTTTGTGCAGGTTGATGAGATACTCTTCCGCCGGATTGATACCTTGGTTCTCAAACTAAGGGAAATACTCACCGTCGCTGTCCTACATCATCCTTTCCGCTTATACCAACGTGTCGTAGTAGGAGTATTTCTGGCACAATTGCCACGGGTACACAGCAAACATCAGACACCTCGTCCCGGACAAGCACAGCCGACCGCGGAGGCGGCCCAGGACGCCGGCGGTGGCCAGCTCGGCGGAGCCGTTTGAGGGGGCCGATCAGACCGACGCCGGGCCGAAGGGGGCACCACCTTGAATGGACGGAAGCTGGAGCGGTGCGACATACCGGCCGGGAGGGGGAGGCCCGGCGACAGTGAGCGGCATAAGGAGGGCATCCAGCCGCCGAGGATGCCACACACGGAGTCGCGAGCACTGGTATGTGGACCCAAGGCCTGCCGGCCGGGCCGCAGTCCGCCCACCCCAGGACGCCCCAACCCTGGAGCTGGCGACGGCGACATGATCGTGGCAAACCCGTGGCCTTGGAATCCCCAGACCCCTCGCGGCGGGCATGAGCGGCCGACTGCGCCGGCCGTGGGGCACTCCCACCCCTCGGAGCACCGCCACGGCCAACATCGGCTTTAGCAGCGAGAGGGGCCCTGGGATTAGCCGCCGGAGACCGTGGTGGCGCCCCCACAATGTCTCCCGCCTCATCGGCCTCCTCCGCCAGATCCGCCCAACGCGAGGGCAACGGCGAGGTGGGGGTTACCGAGGAGGGTGGGGGAGCACCATCCGCGTCTGTGGCGCCGGCGGAGACCGCGGCCAGGGCGGCGGGGGGAGTGGCCAGGGCGGCGGGGGGAGAGGGCGGCGGGGGGATGCCCAGGTCGCCATCGGCGTCGCCAGGCGCGGGAGGAAGCTCGTCCATCTCCTCACTGGGTCGTACTATTAGCGAGACATTGTACACTAAATTTTTTAGCACGACAATTCTTCACACGCTATAGCTTGTTATTACCGGCGTTTTAGCGCTATTTTTTCGGTGTAAGCAACACAAAGGTTTGGCCAGTATTCGAAGATATAGGAAGCCATAAATTGATTGCCAAAGTTTAACTACTTGTCAGCCTGTTGCTTCCATGCATGTATCTGCTTTTCATGTCTCATGAAGAAATATATTTGTTGCACACGGTTCACAGATCAGATGTAGAGGCAGGTACCGGCAGAAACTGAAAATGAAAAGAAAAAAAGAACAGGATGATATTTTTCATTCTGATGATTTCCTCGATGTCTGTTGGAAGCAAGGATACCGC
This sequence comes from Hordeum vulgare subsp. vulgare, assembly GCF_904849725.1. Classification (NCBI taxonomy): domain Eukaryota; kingdom Viridiplantae; phylum Streptophyta; class Magnoliopsida; order Poales; family Poaceae; genus Hordeum; species Hordeum vulgare. Next base: position 39,780,871 of record NC_058524.1, read on the forward strand.
TATTGATCTTCATACTAATATTTTAGTGAAGCCATTCTGGAAACGTACTGCTCACATACCCAAGGTTATAAGGTTATACATGTAGACTAGTGCACAACTGTTGAATCCACTCAGTTCGAAATTTCCATTCCAAATTAATGGATCTTCTCGGTTTATCCTAAGTCAAACTTCTTTAAGTTTGACCAAGCCTGTGGCTCAAAATTGCCGCCAGGATCCCCTTTTTTGTGTGCCTACAGTCTCAGACCTGAATGTTGCTAGTATACTGAAACTGAATCCGTGCATCATCTTATCTGTGATTGCAGACTACGTAGCTACTTTGTGAGACGATGTACATTAAAAAACTGAACACCGATGTTGCTCAAAATGTTGACTACCTGAAGTAAGCAGCATATATTCATTCATGTATGTGAATAACTGAATATGTTAGAAACCTGAAAAACATTGAAGCCTCATCATATTGAGGTTCTGCTTTTTTGTGCTCATCTAACAAGAATGAACGTATGGTTTTACTGAGAGTTGATGCATGCTGAAGCAATGTGAACATTCACATTCGTGTTGATGAGGTTGCTCCATTGAGCACTCCACACTGAACTTGAGGCATCGTGTGAGAAATGAGGGAGCAGCACTGCAGTAGCTCACATGCAAGGGAGCGAATGCAATCTGAATTCTGAGCAATGGCCCGGACAGAAAGGAGGACCACAGGTTGTTTTTATAACAAGAAAAATAGTTAAGGAAATCAAATTTAAATAAAAGAGGGAAAATCAGTTTATTTTGGAAAGAAATATGTATGTGAAAAGCTCTGTTGAAAAGATCATGAAAGTTATGAAACGCAAAAATACGAAAATCTGGATAGTAAGTAGAATATTCTAGAAAAGGCTAGAAACCACAAATGACATGAATACTGTACAAATATTAGTGAAATATGATCAATTTTGGAATATATTTTTTGTCTCCAATTTTTGTACTACTTATTTTATTCTGAATCCCCTAGCTTTTTGCCGACAATGTTGATCTTGTACAATTCGGTTTCCAACTTATGTCCCATTTTTGATTTGTTTATTTGGTAATAAACTAATAATACACAGGAGAACACACGATCAGTTGAAATAGTGAATGGAACTGTTGCAATTGAGGGCTGCTGCTTACACAGTGACAGTCCCCACATTTACTGCTGAGCCCGAGTGAATGTGCAAGCCTACGGAGACGAGATGGCCACAGGCACAAATGACTCCAGATCCACAATAATACTTGGTGCTTCTTTCCTTGGTCTCCGGCTCTCTGCGGCGACTACAGCGGTCTCCTCCCCATCTGCGACGGCGACGGCGCCAAAGGTACTCTTCTGATGTTCAATACATTCAGTTCAGCTCTCGATCTAGTTAGTGCACAGCTCTCTTCTTTTCCTGTTCTGATGTGGATGCGTGATGTGCAGAGCTGGATCTGTTGAACACTCTCGCTCAGCAGAGGGAATTTCGAACTGGAGGTGGAGAGTTGCTCTTCAGTGTTGGAGGTGCTCTTCTTCAGCTTGTGCCACATGGGAACGATTTTTTTTTCCATTACAGCCGTATGTGTAGATCCAGAGAAAGGAGAGGGTCAGCTCTTGCATGCTCCATCTGTTCTTCCCCTCCTTAATCTCTTGATGCTATTTTATTTTCATTTTTTTGTAGTAAAAATGTTACAGTATCATAGTAAAAAGGTTAACATATATGTAGGTCAGGGATTTTTTTTAAAGAATAAGAACAAAAAATAAAGTAAAGGGAAAATGGTCAGTGGTCAGAGCTTAGTACTTATCCATGTTCTGAGGGGTGCTGTATTTTTTTCCTTTTCACTCTGTGACCAACCAAAATCAGATCATGCTTTTCCAAGAGCCTTGAGTTTCATTCTTTCTCTTGTTGTTAGTCGATTTATAGGAAGGGTAATGCACATTCATAAGCTCTTACTTTCACAAACAAAAACAATTACGTTGTATCTTCTAGCTGTCTCCTCTTCGTCCTCTGCACAACTTTTTTTTTCTTTATGATTTTTGGTGATTCTGATGTTAGTTTATCACCTGCAGAACTGGATCTATTGTCCAGCAGTTCGTTTTAGGAGCTGTTGGAAAGGATCCTGCAAATTGGAGTTGAAGGAGCTGCTATTCAGGGTACACTACTTATACTTCTGCTTTGGATAGCCAAAGCATGCGATACATATGCGCACAGTGTACTGTTACTTTCATCAACCAGCAAGTTCAGGTTTTGCCCATTATGTCTTCTGAAAACCTTTATTTGCATTACAGAAGGTCAACCCAAGGACAGTGCTATAGCGTTGAGATATGGAGGCTGCTGCTGGGGCGTTGAGCCCTGTTCTCCGTAAGCTCGGTGAGCTGCTCGCCGGAGAATACAACCTGGAGAAGCGAGTAAAGAAAAGTGTACAGTCGCTTCTTACAGAACTAGAGATGATGCACGCTGTACTTCGTGAGGTTGGCAAGGTGCCGTCGGATCAGCTCCAGGGGCCGGTCCGGATTTGGGCTGGCAAGGTGAGAGACCTGTCTTGCGACATGGAAGACGCTGTTGATGACTTCCTGGTGCGTGTAGGTGAGGGTTCATGCAGCAAGCCAACGGACATGAGGAGTCGAGTCAATAAGTTCCTCAAGAAGACCACCACATTATTTGGTAAGGGCAAAGCACTTCATCAAATCTGCGATGCTATCAAAGAAGCTCAGGATCTTGCAAAGGAGTTAGCGGAGCTACGTAAAAAGTATGAGCTTGACATGCGTAGCATTAGCAATGGTGCTATCGTTGACCCTCGTGTGCTAGCTCTGCAAAAGGATGCAGGGGAGCTTGTCGGACTTGACCGCACAAGGGATGACCTTATTAAAACACTGGTTTGTGAGGATGGGAGTTCCAAGGAGAAATTGAAGACAATCTCTATTGTTGGTGTTGGTGGGCTGGGCAAGACAACCCTCACCAAAGCAGTTTTTGAGAAGATCAAAGGCGAATTCGATTGTGCAGCGTTTGTCCCCGTGGGTCAGAACCCAGATATCAAGAAAGTTTTCAAAGACCTACTCTATGGGCTCGACAAAGAGAAGTTCAAAGACGTTCATAATACAAAAAGGGATGAGAAACTACTCATTGAGGAGCTCAGTGAATTCCTTGTGGACAAGAGGTATGCATTACATAATGCTTGTCTTTATTTTTATATTTCAAAAGTGTGTGAAATAGCCAGATGTATTCTGAATTTCATATCTTCAATTCCATTTTTATACTTGTAGTGGTCCGTGTAAGCAAAATCTCTTCCTTTCTTTTTTGTGCATGGACCTTACTTTTGTTAGTCTTGTAGACTTATAAGTTATAACTGCTACCTTTCTTAATATTTCTGGATGCATATTGTTACTGGTTGAATAATTCATGTGGTTTGCGTAGTACATTACAATTATCTTGTTAGAAGATTCAGTTGTATATACCATGACTTGCTAACTAATGATACAAAATAACTGGCATAGGTACCTCGTCGTAATTGATGATATATGGGAAGAGGAAATATGGAGATTTATTAATTGTGCTTTGTGTAAAAACAAACTCCATAGTCGGGTAATCACAACAACCCGCAATGTGAGTGTGTCCCAAGCATGTCTCTCTTCTAGTGATGACATGATTCACAAAATGGAGCCTCTTTCTGATGATGACTCTCTGATACTCTTCCACCGAAGAATATTTCAAAGCGAGGAGAAATGTCCAGAAGATTTGCAAGTAGTATCGAGAGAGATATTGAAGAAATGTGGTGGTGTACCATTAGCCATAATTACAATAGCTAGCCTCCTAGTTAGCAACCAAAGGATAAAGCACAAAGATGAATGGATGCATGTGCACAATTCAATGGGCCGTGGAGTTACACAAGGTGGTATCGTGAAGGACATGAAGAGGATATTATCACTCAGCTATTATGATTTGCCATCCCATCTGAAGCCTTGTTTATTATATCTAAGCATCTTTCCTGAAGACTTGGAGATTAAAAGGGATTGGCTGATATGGAGGTGGGTTGCTGAAGGGTTTATCCAGTGTGACAAAAAAGAAAACAGGCTGTTTGAGATTGGAGAGAGCTACTTTAACGAGCTATTGAATAGGAGCTTGATCCAGCCAGCAGAAATCAATTGGGAAGGAACGGTAGTAACTTTCCGTATACATGATATGGTGCTTGATCTTATCTGCTCACTGTCAAGTGAAGAGAATTTTATCTCCATATTGAATAATGATGAGTGGCATGCACCTAATCTGCAAAGGAAATTTCGCAGGTTATCAATTCATAATATCAATGCAAAGGTTCAGAACCATCAGTTTGACAGCACTAGCCTGTCAAAAGTGAGGACCTTTGCTGTTTTCTCTCCTGTTACCTGTGATTGGTTGCCACCTATCCCAAGCTTCCAATTTTTACGTGTGCTGGATCTTGGAAATGGTGACGGACGTGAAAGTAGCTCTGGTATCAGCCTCAAGTATGTAGGGAATTTAATTCACCTAAGGTACCTAGGGCTAAGGAATGCTGATGTTCAGGAACTCCCATTGGACATAGGCAAACTGCAGCTTTTGCAGACACTGGATATAAGAGGCACTAATATAAAAAATTTACCTGCAAGTGCTGTTCAGCTCACAAATTTGATATGCCTACGTTTCTACAACGACTTGGTGCTGCCAAGAGGAATGGGGAACTTGACGTCCCTCGAAGTGCTGGGCAGAGTAAGATTATCCCCGTCTCCTCACATTGCGAAAGAGTTGAGTCATCTGACAGAGCTTAGGACATTGAGTATTAACTGTGTGAACATGAATGGGGATCTGATTGATACATTAATCAAGTCTCTAGGGAACCTGCAGAAATTGCATAATTTGTGTATTGATCGTGGTGGCAGATTGATAGATCGAATGCGTGAAAGCTGGGTGCCCCCTCCACACCTCCGTAGTTTTCAGTCACCGAATCACATTAGATCTGGGTGGTTCTCGATACTTCCAAAGTGGGTTAATTCAAGATCGCTTCCCCACCTCTCCACCCTGTCAATAGTTGTCAAAGAACTGCAAGGGGATGAACTTCAGATCATCGGGATGCTGCCTGCTCTTCGGTTTCTGGATCTCCATGCATGGTACGTGCTGGGAGAGTTGGTTGTGAGGGCCGATGCATTCCCATCTGCGAGATGCTGCAAGTTCCATGGGTTTCTGACTTCGCCAGGCCTTTTCCCACCTGGAGCTATGCCAAGGGTTCAAAGGCTTCGGTTCTGTGTCTCTGCACGGTCGATCACGAGTGGTGAGGTTGACTGCGGCATGGGGCACCTCCCTTCTCTCGAGCATGTTCAGGTTTCTCTGCGGCCGCAGAATTCCAGCGATGAAGAGATGGAGACAGCCAAGACTTTGCTGAGGCGCGCAGCAGAAGCCCATCCTAAAAGTCCCACCATTCTAATCTAGTGCTGACGTGTCTGTGCGCCGGTAAGGTAATGTCGATCTGAGCAACCATGAATTCTCTGTTCCTGAATAAGCTCGTTATCATACTGTTTGATTTATCCCTCTTACTTTCTCAATTTCAGGCCTTGAATAAAATACAGGAGTCAGAAAGGTACTAATAATTCCATCAGTTGCCGCAACTCCCAATAAACGATGGCTCATTCCCTCCAAGGTATGTTAAAATTCTGCACTTCGCTAGACGGAGGCTTCCGCATGATTGTTCATGAGCAACTATTTATTTCTCCTGCATTTGCTTTCAGAAATGCAGCACATCCTTTCCTTTATTATCCACTCAAGACTCGTACAATTAAAGGCTACATTCGGTTGGCACTTTTTGTAGCGCTACTGCCTCTACATTTGTTTGATTGTTCACATACAACATTGTTTTGTTTTTATTGGCTTATTAGTGAAGAGTTGATTGAACTCAGTCTTGGCTTGTTTTGCTTTGCTTGGCACTTATTCAGTCAAGACTCGTACAATGAAAGGCAGTTGGTTCAACTACAGATTTGCTTCATCCTATTTTCGTTAAGCTTTCTCTTCTTACTGCAACTCCGATCCTGTTTTCAAGCTCTTGAGAGATAGAGCCGCAAATGCTCAGATAGATATGTTCAAAGAGGAAGGTGTGATAGCTCCCGGGTGCCTAGGCACCCTCTATGAACAGTAAAATCAAAAAAAATAGAAAACAAAATCAAGAAAATCTGAAACTTTGCAGCATCAACGATGATCAAACTTTGTAGGTTCCTACAAGTTTTCATATCAAAATATTATGTAAAGAAAGATGTACAAACAAGTTTCAGATTACAGCTAAAAAGTGCTCAAAACTTCAAGCATTGAAATGTTTTCCGTGTGTAGAGCTCCTCGAATAGTTTTTTGGCATGAAAACTTGCAAACACCTACAAACTTTCATCATCTTTGATGCTGCAAAGTTTTAGATTTTTCTTATTTTGTTTTCTATTTCTTTTGATTTTACTCATCTGAGCAACCATGAATTGTCTTTTCCTGAATATATATGCTCACTACCACATTGTTTGATTTATCCGTCTTACTTCCCCAATTTCAGGGCTTCAAAAAACAGTCAGGTACTAGTAATTCCATCAGTTGCCGTGGATGATGCTGTTCCAACATTTCGATAGGCAACAAACAAATTCACTGTACCGTTGCAGTCACCAGCAACTCACTGTACATATGTTCAGATTTTGTCCTTTGCCAAACGGAGGCTTCCGCGTGATTGTTCATGATGAACTGTTCATTTCTCCTGCATTTACTCGTACAATAAAATGTTGCATTCAGTTGGCACTGTTTGTAGCAGTACTGCCTCTACGTTTATTTGATTGTTTATTTAATTAACTGTTCACATACAGCATTGTTTTGTTTGTACTGGCTTATTAATGAAGAGATGATTGAACTTCTGTTGGCTTGTTTTGCTTTGCTTGGCACTAGCTTTCTCTCCAGATTTGCTTCATCCTGTTCGTTAAGCTCCTACAATGAAAATGAAAGGCAGTTGCTTCAACTCCTGTTGTAGCTCCAGATTTGCTTCATCCTGCTCGTTAAGCTTTCTCTCCTGTTCTCGAGCTCGTGAGAAATAGAGCCACAAACACTCAGATGTACATAGCGATGGTTCATACCATACCACTCAAGGTTACATACACAAGTGCAAAACTGACGGCTACATAAAACATAAGAAAAATTATAGCATTTTGTATGCAGAAAGCCCACAAACAGCCAACCACCGCTCACTCGCCCCTGTTTCGCATAACATCAACAGTGGCAATTACTCTCTCGGTTCCTTTGGAACATTTTTTTTTCTAGATTATCGATTGGACTAATGAAATCAATTAAATGGTAGATCATTAAGTGGACTAGCAAAATCAATTATCTACAACTGACAGCCAATCTAATGGCATGATTGAGTGAGCCGAGTAGTGGGTTGCTAGCAGGATTCTCCAAGCTGGAAATGTAGGGAGAAATAGACTACTAAATCCCCACCAAAGAATGAGATCAAGAACTGCTTTGCTGTTTTCACTTCCTCATACATTCCTTTCACAGATGATTGCCTCAGCTTATTGCAAGCAAATGCAATTAGGTTTGTGGAGATGGTGGATGATTACCACAATTGGACTAGTATCGTTGAGAGGTTCATACTAATATTGTTGAGAGATTCTGCTGGAAATAACTGATGCGTAACTAGTGACTAAAACATAAGAAAAATCTACATCAATTATGTATTGCAAAAACCTTAGCACCCACATCAGCCGACCATATAACTCACCCACCATCCCTCTCTCATTTTTTCATTAGGCACATACGTCACAAATAATCAAACTGAACTAATGAAATATGAGTTGCATATCAGAATAATGTCACTGGAAACTTCTAACACATACAAATTCAACATGAAAATACATATTTCAATCAAACTGGCAACCTAGAAATTTTCAAGAGCCTTATAAACCAAGAGAATAGGGCCACATCTTCAAACATCAACCACTAAATCACGGTCAATCCACGTTCAAACACAATAGTCCAATCACAGTTAGCCAGAGTTCATTAACCAGGACAACATTACATAATCCATAATTGACCACAATGTAAAAAATCTCATGACGGCCACAGAAATTAGGCAGCCATCGTTCACGGACTATCGCATCTTACGAAAAATGCTGAAACATCTTTAAGCACAAGGAAAAAAATTCCACATAAAACAACATACACAAGCACAAGAATCCATAGGCTACGCGGAAATTTGACCACCACAGCTCTTGTCATCTACCCTTAACACGCCATCTCCTTTTGATTCTCCGGGTGAGGCAATTATTTACAGCTAGCGACATTTTATGGCGGCAGGAGGACCGAAAACTTTCCATGTGAATGGAGCTGAACAAAGGAACATCAGCTACTGGTAATCAGGGTTGAACGCGATGCCCTCTTGGTGGATTAGATCCTTCATTTGTTCTTCCGACAATGCATGCTGCTCAAAGTCGAAGCTAAAGGGCATCGTGCAGACTGGCTCATCACTTATGTCATGCAGCGATGCCAAGTAAGGATGCGCAAGTGCGCCTTCAACTGACCAAAAAAAATAAAGGAACAATCAGTAACTGACCAAAAAAAATAAAGGATGAATATTGGAGACGGATATTTTGCAGTTGAAACTATGGATTATCAACTATAGAAACACCACCCAACAGGCAACAATGATTACTTTAGCATTCCCACTTCAAGCTAATGCAGTTTGCATACCTACAGAGAGTATGGACACATTCCTACCCACTTGGGCTGTAAATCCAGCCCAGATACTCCATGTATTTAACTGTGTGATCTTCCCAATTTAGTTACTTACTCTTTTTTTCATTTGAATGGATGAAGTGATGTTAGCTAATGATATATAGAACGAAACACTAGGATGGCTCTTTTTAACTTGCTGTTTGGAAGATAAGATCGTCTGTCTTGAAGCAACAATAAATCAGCAAATGGGTGCGGATGGTTAAATCACTAAACACGTGCCAAAACTTGCCTGTTATTCTCTGTCTAGGATCGAAAGTCAGCATCTTTTCAACCAAGTCAATTGCTGAAGGGTGAACATGTGGAAACTTCTCAGATAATGATTGCCTTGCATGACGGGGAAGTTGGCGGATATATCTTCTTGCGTTTTCATTTACAAAATCCAAATCAGCCTCATTTGGTGTTCCAATGAGCTGCAACGAGGAAATACCATGAGGAAATTGAAAATGAATTAATGTGCACCAGAAAAGTACTCCCTCCGTTCCTAAATATAAGTCTTTTTAGCGATTCCACTACGGACTACATACGGAGCAAAATAAGTGAATCTACACTCTAAAGTATGTCTATATACATCTGAATGTAGTCCGTAGTGGAATCTCTAAAAAGACTATATTTAGGAACAGACGGAGTACTTATTAAGTGCTTAATACTTCGAGAACAAACTATGATCAAACTAGCTACTTCAACATGACAGCCCTAAAACTACTATTATGCTAAAACAGGACTGCACAACATGATTTCAATTCGATATAGAAGTTGCATAGGGTACTGTCTAACCTCCATTAGTAGACGTAGCTGATGGACATGGTCTCTTCCCGGAAACAAAGGTTTCCGATCCATTAGTTCCATAAATATACAGCCCACAGACCACACATCAATTGCTGCAGTGTACTCGGAGGAGTTCAACAAAAGCTCTGGTGCCCTGTACCATCTTGTCACAACATACTCAGTCATAAAATCCGTTTCTGAGGTGGTACGAGCAAGCCCAAAATCACAAATTTTTAGGTCACAGTTTGCATTCAAAAGAAGATTGCTAGGCTTCAAGTCTCGGTGGAGAACATTTGCTGAATGTATATACTTCAAGCCACGAAGGATCTGATAAAGGAAATACTGCACAAAAAAGGAACAATTACACAAAACATCCATATCAGATGAAGGACCATTTCTCAGAACAAGACAGAAGTTTGCAGATTGAAAAGAAACTAGAAAGAACAAGATCGACATAAGAGAAATAGGTGAGACCATTCCAGAAATCCACTAATTTCTCATGTGTGATCTAGCATCAACTTTTTTATGCTAGAAACACGAGTAGGCCCTGACAATACAGGCATATTATGGTAAACAGTTTTTCCATGGAACTTTTCCACGAAGGATTATACGGTGGTATTTGGGAAACTAGAACATGATTTAATATTAGCTAGTAACAAAAGAGACCACTCTGATATCAAGAAAGTACTTCTATTTAGGGAATCATTGTGAGAGCCTGACTTAATATGAATGATAAGACTACCCATATCAACAAGGAATTCCTTTTTTTCCAGGAGCCCATTCGAAAAGAACTCCAAAGTTAAGTGTGCTTGGCTTGGAGTAATTCTAGGATGGGTGACCGACCAGGAAGTTGACCACGGGTGCACATGAGTGAGGACAAAGGGCACAGGAAAGACTAGTGTTGGTCTGTGAAAGATGCTAATTTGATTAATATTAATAATTAATATTGGGAGATCGAATGAATTTATACTTCACTAATTGAATGATAAATGACTACAAGCGAAGGAGATAGACAGTTTAAACAAAAAAAGACCCAAAATTTCAAACATGTATCTAGAATTACTGGAAAACTACAAACAAAAATAGTGAAAATAAGCTCACTAGGAGCCCATCCAAAATCATTATAGACCCAACGACGGGTGGAGTGAAATCCAACAAAAAAATCATGCATATGATACTAGTGTATGATACCACATCCGTAATGCATAGTATCATATGGTAGTTCATTTATTGACATATACTAGTATCATGCATATGATACTAGTGTATGATACCACATCCGTAATGCATAGTATCATATGTTAGTATCATATGGTAGCTCATTTATTGACATGCAAGACACATAGTAGCACATCATTTAATATGATACTCAACTCTCTTTTTCTTCATTTAATTCTATGCCACCTCATCGAAATTGCTTAGTTGACACGCATGATACTACCTATGATACTCCCATTACGGGCAGCCTTAGCAATGATGATGCATGGGTGTGTTTGACAAAGAATAGAAGAAGGATTTGCTAGCACTAAGTTCAGGCATGTGCTATATGTGATGAACTTGTTCAACTGCTCCCTTTCCTAAACAGAATGTTCAGAGGGGTGCATTGCAAGGTCCTAATATGTTGTATCCTTTCTAAGAGGTGTAAATACAGTAAGGTACTTATTCAATGTTAGTATATTACAGTTCACCTATGTCGGAGTACTAATCCAATTTCCATTGTATTACAGTGAAGCAAAATATCAACCGGTAGTCATCAAATATACCCCCATAATTCCACTACTAAGTTCAATGTTTATACTATACACCACGCAAATTTATTTAGAGCACGTAGTCCTAGACTAGCAAAGTAGCAAGATGATTCAGGCCGACCAAAAAAGAAGAAAGATCGAGAGGCTTCAGTTATTACTCATTAGCTCCCTGCTCCCAGAATACTAATATCTGACAGAAGTATGTATGAGCTGAGGCAGAAATAATAATGAAACAGATAATTGACGAACACAGTATAATGTACTCGGGAATCGGATGAAATGAGATACTAGAGACAAGGATTTCTATAGCCAAACAATAATATAATTAGATAAGCGAACTTATCCTACAAAGGGGGTATGAGAAGGGTTTACTTCTATATCGAAGTAACTAATAAGTACCTGGCAGTGCTCCTCCGATAAAGCTTGATTTGAGCGAATAATTTGATGCAGATCGGTGTCCATCAATTCATATGCAATATAGACATCATTGAATGCAGTCCTTTGTGCAGGAGGTATAATATCCCTTATTGCAACAATCTGCATAAAAGTGAACTCTTGTAAGAAACATATTTTGTAGCACTAATTCATACTTGATTTTTTTTCCTTCCAAAAAGGCAATAACTATGGTTAGCAGCAACAGGACCACATGCCTTAGATAATGTCTAGCTTTTACACCTTGCACAAAGAACTCATACACCAAGACAATACAATTTGACATATCTGTACTTTCTTTCGGTGGCTTGAGTCAGCTTTATCTTTCATCTTGAATGAATTGAAATAGTCAACAGGTGATGGAAAGCTGAAGAACACATACAGTTCATATAACTTATGTCTGCTATTGTTACAGCTGACAATCTGTACGTTCTTTCGATGCCTTGAGACAACTTTATATTTCATCTTGAATGCATTGAAATAATCAACAAATCGTGGAAAGCTGATGAACACATACACTTCACTTAACTGTTTTGGCTACGGTTACAGCTTAACTAAGTTGCGTGGAAACTTCTAAAATTCTATCAAGTTGGCATTTCCTTTTGAAACTTGTTTTTGGATACTACAAACCCTACATTTGTTAGAGCTGATATGCACCCAGTAGCATTTTGATGAACTGTTGGATTCTTTTTTAGGTTAAACGTGTTTCTGAATATATAGTATTCTACTCCCTCCGTCCCAAAATAAGTGTCGCGGATTTAGTACAACACTTACGTTGGGACGGAGGGAGTACAAAAACAGCACGACAGAAGTAAATTGGCATCATATTATTAACACAATCATAGCAATATTTTATTATTTTTCGCCAAAAACATAACAGAATTATGATGTCCAGAAAATGAGGTAAATGAATAATCATTATTAAGAACCTGGAGCTAGTAGTACTTCTGACAGCACCATATGAAATATGATTCAAAGATGCAGGTGCTGGTGATGACAACCTAATTTATTTATTTATTTTGCATGTTTCAAGAGTGAAGGGTGTAACCTTTAGGATGTAACCTTGTACATTTCCGACTGCCTTTCGTAGCAGTGCAGATACCACAAATTTATGCGTTCAGAAGTTCAAACAGCAGAATGCATAAATAGTTGATACGGGAGTCAGAATAAAACAGTTCTGGAGCTTTCTGTTTTTTATTAGTTGGTAGCCTCTGTCTTTAGGTGAACCCTCTTCAAAACTCGTGTAACTAACGTGAACACAAGAAAGCACTATACCAACTGCATATGTCCCCACATAGCACATGAGCAGTATAGGAAGTTCTGGACAGCTCTTGGATCTTGCTGCTTAGAGCATGGATATGAGCAGTCATTGCTGCTTAGAGCATGGATATGACCAGTCATTGCTGCTTAGAGCATGGATATACCGAGTACAGCTAAGAGTTAAGGTATGTATGTGTACACTACAACAAACAAGATACAAGTAGGTAGGTAGCATAGATGAAACAAGTGCATCAACCAAGTAGTTGTGCCAAGCCGAATATTACTTGGTTTAGGAGGTGAACAATAGGCAATTCCTAGCTATACATGTTCCGTGGTGAAAAAAATGCATTCGCAATTTTCCAAAAGAGGGGACATTTTGATGTACATTGTAAAACAATATGTGTACTACCAAAAACTTGTGCAAGGCATGCATTTTTGTACGCATATTGCACAGGTACATTAACAAAATCGTTCCTTTTTTTCCAAAAGTTGGAAATGTAATTTTCTGTGCTTTTGGGACCAAGAGGGAGCACTTCTCCTTACATAATGATAAAGTAAAGCTTCTAATATAGCTACAGGAATACAGGATCTCCAAATCTCTATGGCTTTATTATGTAGCTCAGCCTTTTGGGGGTTGACGTGGAGAATAAGAATGAATAAGACAGCATCATACAGTTATGGAAGTTTTGTACATAAATAACTGACAGGGAAGCGTATCACATGCCATAGCTACTATAAAGGCAAATGTGTGCCGTTAGTGGTCCTGTGTGTTGTTTTTCTTTATGGTCAGGATGTTCTCTCCTGTGCTATGGTTCTGTTACCAGGCCTTAAGCCCACTGAAAAGTCTAATTACTTCCTGGGAACAAATGATTAGGCAATGTGGCCGTTGCTCTGTCCGTTCACAAGAGCTAACTATTGAGCCACCCACTGGTGCCGCCATGCTGCCCATTTCAGCTTTTGTGCCAGCCACCAACAACCGTCTCCGGCAACTCTTGTGAGGAATCCTCGTTCGCAGCATAAAAAAAACAAAGTACAGGATCTCGTAACGGAAAACTTCTGCATTTATAGTTGCTACAGCAGGTGATACACTTACAGCTGACAGCGTATAAAGCACGTGTCGACAAGCATTTCCGTTATTAATCAGACCTTGCCTAATCCAACATTTCACTACTAACAGACTTAATTATTCCGACGGTCAAACTCTCAAAGAAGTTTTGTCTATTCCAGTGGAGCATTAAAATCTGAAACCCTAGCTTACGCAGGATATTAGCCAAAAACCAGTTTCACTCTGAAAATCTTCAACGAGAATAAGCAATCTGCAAACGACAATGATTGATGAAACAAGGAATAGAAAGCCAAAGGGGTCCTATTCTCTTCATGCTCTTATTGGTAGCAGATTACTTAGCATCATCCAAACTTCAACTCAGCACATCTCAGAGCATACGCTATGGTGCCCAAGGCAGGCCGTCAAGATACTCTGCATCTCTAGTCTAACTCCTAGCACAGCTGTCTTTCCAAAATGCATTTTTTTTCCTCTCAAATACACGCCAAAGCATGAGTTATTTCATATTACAGGAAGAATGTCAAAGCTTTCTACACGGGGCACATGAAGAAACCCAAGATGCCTAACTCAGATGTCGGTTCCTTGTCTTAGATAGTTTAGTTATCACAGGACACTGGAATGGAAAGATCCAAGTCCAACATCCTAATAAGAACTTTCAAACAGTAGTAACCCCCAGCCTAGGAACTGTGCGTTCACTTCCACTGGATTCGGAGGAGCTAGGCAGCAAAAGGGACACAGGCGGATAGATTGGTCCTGAGGCAGCTTTTGACATCAGCGGGATCTAGCGGTAGGAGCAGGTGCTGCTGCTCCAGGTGCGCCGAGGAAGAACACACAATGAATCGCATCCCAAGAGGTTGGTGGGCTCTTTAAAGGCGTGCCTACGGTTGCTATTCCTGAAGCTCTGGGAAAAGAAGAGGAAGGAAAAGCCAGCCCCCGGATTAGGCAGTCGGCCACGGAGCTGTCAGCGAACCCAATCATTCGGCGGCTAAAACCTAACCACCTGTTCCATTCAATGCAACCAACCAGCCAGCATAACGAGCATTCAACGCGCGAAAGGAAGGGAAAAAATGGAGGGAGGGGGGGCGGATCGGGGGCGGGGGACTGACATTCTCGTGGTCCATGTGGCGGAGCAGCTTGATCTCCCGCAGCGTGCGCTTGGCGTCGATCTTGTTGTCGAAGGCGTTGGCGATCTTCTTGATGGCCACCTGCTCCCCCGTCTCGGAGTTGAGCGCGGAGCTGTCAGTCGGTCGGTGAGTCAGCCGGAGACGGGGACGGAGACGGAGGGGAAAGAAGGGGGATGGGGATGGGGATGGGGCGTACCAGACGATGCCGTAGGCGCCCTTGCCGATGGGGAGGATGGGGGGCTTGTACTTGGCGGTGACCTCGAAGACGTTGCCGAAGATGTTGTACTGGATGAACCTCCCGCCGTGGCTGAGCGTGGCCTGGATGTTCTCCATGGCGCCGCCCGGCGCCCCCGCCGCGGCGGCCGCCGCGGCGGCCCCCCCGGCCTCCGCCATCTCCGCGTCCGGCGGCTGCGCCCCGCCGGCGTCCATCTCCGCCCGGATCGCGCGCGTGGGGGGGAGGGGAGGGGAATTCGCTCGCGAGATTTGGTCGCTTTCCGCCTCCTGTTTTGTTTAGGTGGTGCGGTGCGGTGTGGTGGTGTGGTAGCTCCCCCTCCCCTCTCTCTCCCCTTCAGTTTCTGGGCTGGGGATGGGGATGGGGATGGGAATGGATGGGGCTGCCGTGCCGGCCTGCGTGGAGGTGGGGGTGGGGGTGGGGGAGGGAGGATGGAGATGGCTGGCAGCGCGCGTGCGAGCGGCGGCTGCGAGTGGCCGACGGGACGGCTATGGAAAGAGGGTTTTTTTTACTCCAACTGGGAAATGGGACGGACCATCAACCTCTCTAGAGAAAAGAATACCCTATGGACATAAAGACTGCATATATAGAGTTATAGACCATCCCATCCCTGAAAAGATAAGCTATAGTCCATCCCACATGCGTTCTAGGAGTGCGGATAGATCCACGAAATGGATATGACGAAATGAATAAGATGGCGGTGGTGGTGGTGGTGGCGTCGGCGACAGTATGACCGGCTCCTTGCCACCGATGTGATGATGGGTGATGGGCGTGGCGCGGTCGAGGGCGCCTTCTCGATGGTGACGACACTAGTTGGTGTGTCGCCGCCTATGTGTCTGCGAGTGGCCGTGTACGCGTCACCGGATGGTGTCGGCACCTCATGTGCGGGCGGGTGCGCCCATGCTATTTATAGGGGTAGGAGGTGTGACGGTTTATTTATGGTTCGGGTTTTCGTGTTTCCTGGGTTTTTTTATGTGGTTTTAGTCGGCAGCGCTGAGTGGGTTGCATGATTCATTCTTGTCGTGTGGCATCGATGTGTGATCTGTCCGTCTCCATTGTTGTTGGCGATTTGAAGGGAAGGCTTGGTATGTGACACGTTCTTCCTGCATGTCGCATGGCTTCGAATGTAAAACATAGTCAATTAACTTAACGATTATAGGCTTTAGGATAATTAGAGTAAGATATATACTTTCTATCTCCACATGGATAACAAAAACATAAGTGAATATAAACTAGTTTTATTCCTCCTATGTCGAGAACTCTCAACCTGTATCCGAGCAGACGCCTCCTAATTCAGATATGTGTTTGAGGGGCTTGTTGTGCAACCATCTTTAGTGATGCCTATGCATGCACCACCGACCAAGGCAACCACTAAGGCCGCAAATGCACTGATTAAGGAGGTCGGAAAGGGAACACAATGAAATAGCATCCTTTTTTTCTCCATGTTCGTGATTGATGGGATGTGTGGAATCATCATTGGTGGAGTGAGGACTGTGAAGGGATTCATGGGGATGCACTTCAACTCCATTGCCAAGCAAATCTTTGAGTTATGTGACACATAGGTGACCTCAATCTAGGTCCACGACCACCTCGGGAAGTAAATAGTTGGATGGATCCAAGTGTCCAATCTTAGAGATGATACAGAGAGCCCCCGGAGGCCCATCCGTCATGCCACCATGAAATGGATGACACAAAGAGCACTCTTCGACCCAAAGGCTCCCAAGAGGCACGTACTCCAGCATACTGCATAGGAGTAATTTCACGGTTAACTTCTGCATTTTTTGGATGATTACCGAAGAGATGATCTTAGCAATAGCCCCTCGGGAGATAATGAAGTATTCATTGTGTTCTTAATTATGTTGTTCTTTCATGCATTGCACCCTTTCTCATCTAAAAGAATCCTTTTATATTGGTAAAATAATAACATCTCACAAAAGAAAAGGAAGAAAACGATATAATTGTTCTCTATCCTCTTCCTTGTACTACTATAACTTGAATTGTATAATCCTCAAGTACAACATTTGCATTTGTCATGGTGTGATTTTTGTTTGCCAAACATGTTAACTGTCCTGATCCGATCTTGAGAACAAGTTAGTAATTTTCCTTTTGCAGTGAAATTCTAATATTATATTCAAACCAATGTTAATCATACAAGCAGATGCATTCGCTATCGATAGGTCACAAAGAGTTCATATTCCTCTTATCTTCAATAAAATTGTCAATGGGATTTTTGTGTGTCTATTTACTCTAATACATTTTTGAAGTGAAAAGTGTAAGGAAGAACCAATTTACAATGGTTACTCGGTCTGATGTTTATACCTCATGACGCCATTAGGGCATGGCCAATGTTCCATGCTCGACGGCTGCCCTAGCCCGCCACATCAGCCAAAGTAGTCCAAATGAGCTTAATCAGCTACTTTTAGAAGGAACCTGCCTCATATAGTGAAACCCGCTTCTTCCATGGCAAAAGATGAAGAAAAGGGGAAAGGAGAAGAGAGAGAAAGAAAAAGGAGAGTGGCAATAGAAAATCATGAAAATGCATGAACATGAGGGTGGGGGAATTGGCCATGGATGATGAAAAGAAACTACGAAGAGAGAGAAGGCGGCCTAGTTACTTCATCTACGTGGAGCATGAGGCATCACTAGCATGACGCATCCATAGTTCATGCCCTTTGTAGTATAGAGCCAACACCCCACCCCAGAGAGGAAGGTATCCCCCCCTCTTGATTATAAAAGGAAAGTGTCCATGTAAATAAGTGTGAACTTGTAACAGATCGGACCGACGCTTCAGAAGATTCCATTTATTTCAATATTGATGTATTACTTATTTGGTTCTCGCATTCTTCATCGCATCATTCGCACTGCGGCGACACTCCGCTGCTGTCATTTTTCAAAACTTGCATCCATTTGTAGTTTCCCTTCTCTATATTCTTGTCGCTGACACTTTCGTGGCCAAACACACATGCACGTGTCCGCGGCATTGTTCAAATATTATTTTGAAAAGTGCATATAAAATATTCTCAGAACGGGTCAAAAGTTAGCGTGCGGTCTCGATATAGTGTAGGTAGACGGCGAGCCGAATTTTATCGCATTCGGAGTTCGTTTGATACCCGAACCATTAAACATATAATAGCACTATCGTCGGTTTATTTGTGAGATGTTTCGGTGTTTTAAAACCTGTCACGGGCCACAAAGTTCCTTATCTTCTCAGCCCCTACACAGTCCACTAGCCCACCTAGCCCCCCTCCGCTTCCGGACCGTGCGATCAAGATCGAATGGTCCGTAAACGGAGCAAAACCCTCAAACTCTAGCCCCCTTACTATATATATAGACCCCCTCTAGTCCATTTTTGGACAACCATAGACAAAACCCTAGCCCCCTAACCTCCAGCCGCCTCCACCTCGAAATCCACGCTCGGCCACCCCCACGCAACCACTTGGCAGCCAGCTATGGGTTGCGCCTGTTAGAGCATATATCTCCATATGTGGTTTTGGAAATTGATGACAATTCCTATGGACTAATGGTTGCCTTAAGTTATATTTATAGGATTTGTCCATAGGCACTTCTTGAAATCCATTTGTTGGGTTCAAGGAGTTTATATGATGACCAAGACGTTATTCAAGGTATTATCCAAAGAATGGTCATAGAAACACTAGGTTGGTCAAGATCTCAGACAAAGAGTAAATCAAGATGATCAACACACAAAGCGTATAAGATGTACCGAGAGGGATCAAGTGATCCCATGGTATGGTAAGCATTGTCCATTACGTGTTTGTGTACTAACCCATGGTCTTTGTGAGACTCCTATGTGGGGGTTAGGTGTGCTTCCATTGGGCTTGTGTCAAAAGGAAGATCTCATACAACCCATGAAGGATGACGTCAAGTGGTGATCGTCATCAAGATTGTGGTGTGCAAGTTCAAGCGGATCATCACGAATATATCATTGAAACTATTGTCAATGATCTTGTGTTGATAAGGACAACCTCATGTGCTAACAAGGACAAGATCAAGATAAGAATTCCTCAGCACTACATGCTTGATTCTTGTGGATGTTCACATGGTGGACAAATGAAGATGAATACATAATCTAGGCTTTCCACATTGAGTATGGGAGAGCTACTTGAAGACTTCATCAGGTCGTGCTTTCAACTTGAGCCAAGAAGGAACAACAACATCAAGCTTAAGTGAAAGGGCTAACTCAAAGGTATCAGTTCCTTTGACGTTAGTTGTGCGGAGTGATGATCAGCAAATAAAAGTATACACTCAAGTATGGATCATCAGTACCCCTTTTATGATTCTTGAGTCTTTAGGGATCCCACACTATTAAGAGGGGATCACATGTTTTGCGATGAACTTGCTCAAACTACATCTTCATTGTTCTGCTCATACCACATCTCCACAGCTCTGCTGTTATCAGTAAACAGGACCAGTGCCTCGGACATCCGGCCTCCTCCGGACGTCCGAGGCCCGGACATCCGGCCTCCTCCGGACGTCCGAGGCCCGGATATCCGACCAGCTTCGGAAATCCGGAAGCCTGCACCAGTAGAAGTTGAGTTCTATATCTCGGAAATCCGGCTCCCTCCGGACGTCCGAGCACCGGACGTCCGACACCCGTAGGAAATCCGGAACCTACCACCAATAGAAGTTGAGCTGTATAACTCGGATTTCCGGTCCTCTTCGAACGTCCGGTGGCTGATAAATTCAACATAGGTTCAGTCATATCTACAGGCCTCAGACGACCGACCCGTGTCGGACATCCGGTCGCTGTTTAATTCAAAATAGTTTCAGTCGTATCTACAGGCCTCGGACGACCGACCCCTGTCGGACGTCCGACCCCCCGCGGACGCCCGGACTTCCGACAACTGTCGGACGTCCGGACCCTGTGTGACTTAAAGTGTCCCCAACGGCTCTTTTTCTCTCCCCACTATAAATACCCCCCTCCCACTTCGTGAGAGGGTTGCCCAATACAGCCTTATCCTCATAAGAACACATTTCCACCTCACACACATTTGCTCACTCCAAATCTTAGATCCCAAGAGCATTTGTGAGCCCTTTGAGAGTTGTTCCAATCAAAAGATAGATCGTCTCCCTCTCCTTCTCTCAACCCAAGCTATTTGTGATTTGAGCAAGTTTTGAGCATTCTCCGTGATCTTGTTACTCTTGGAGGTTGGAGACTCCTAGGCGGTAGGAGTTCTTCGGAGAGGAATCAATCCGTGTGATTTCCCCCGGAAAAGTTTGTGAGGGTTTGGAAGCCACCTCAAAGGCTTACCACTAGTGGTTGAGAAACGCCTTCGTGGTGTTATCTCAAAGGGAGAATAGGGTGAGCCTTCGTGGAGTTGGTGTGCCTTCGTGGTAACATCCACCTCTCTAACGGTGACTAGCTTCCCTCCAAGGAAGTGAACATCGGGATACATCTTCGTCTCAGTGACCTTGGTTATCCTTAACCCTAACTCCTTACTTGTGGTTTACTTGTGTTATTTGAGCATACATACATTGCATATTGATTGTGCTCATTATATTGTGTTGGCTATTTCTTGTACAAGATTAATCATTCAAGCATACCCTCTATATCCACACGTTCACACTTGCAGCTTTTGATATATCGTGTGATATAGTGTGATCTAGTATCTTGTGTCGTTCACCTACTTGTCGTGTGATATAGCTCAAGTAAGTTTGTGTAACTTACTTGTGCTTGTTAGTAACTGTATTGTGTCCATCTTGGTAGATCGTGTTGTTGATACACGTTGCAGTGCCTAGTGCATTTAGGATTTTTGCTTAACAAGTACCCTCTTAGTTTATTTCCGCATTAAGGTTCAAGCCAAATCTGAAGAAGTTTTTAAATAGCCTATTCACCCCCCCCTCTAGGCGTCATCGAGGTCTTTTCAATTGGTATCAGAGCTAGGTCTCTCTTTAATTAGGTTTCACGACCTAAAGAGTATCGATGTCGACTATTGGATTAGTGCACAATGGCATCTTTGACTTTGATGGCACAAATTATACCCTATGGAGAATTCGTATGCTTCATCACTTTCGGGCCATGGGCCCAAATACTTTACGAATTGTTCTCGTAGGGATTGCCGACAAAAAGGATGATGCATCTTCATCTACTAATGAAATGTATCTTGATTGTGAGGCCTTTCTTGCCATTCATCGAACCATAAGTCCTGAAGTGTTTAAGTCTATCTCGACTTGCAAGTCAGCTCATGAAGTTTCGTCTAAACTTGAAGATATATATGGTGGGTCCAATCTTGATGAAGACGGTATTATGATGAAGGAGTTGGTACATGAGCTCTTCACTCTTTTCGATCTTAAAGAGTCCACCACTACTTCCGTATCCGATTGCTTGCACACCTCAGTATCTTCAATCTCACAAGGTAATGACATGGTGAGTGAAGAAATATATGTTGATGAAAATGTCATAGCCTCTATGGACACGAGCATATCTAGCACCACACATAGTGTAAATTATTGTGCTGATAGGTCATGCATTTCACCTAAAGATTCCTCGACAAATGTCTGTGGTGATATGCCTGCTTCCTCGTGTCCTCTTGATCAAAATATCTTGTTTCTCCCTAGTTTCTCTATGACTAATCATTTAGGGGATATCAAGAAATATGAAGTACTTTTGACTAATGAAGAATCTAATTCACCAAAAGAATCATCATCAACTCCTCCAGTTCACATGTGCCTCATGGCAAGAGGTAATAATGAGGTATCATCTTCCCTGTGCGATAACGATGATATTTGCGATGAGGATGATGATGATGACTTGACTGAAAATATCTATGTGATCAGTAAAATTCTTCATAAAGCTAAAAATAACGCTCTTCAAAGATTCCAAGATGTTCTTGCTTACTTTGAAAATTTTAATGATTCACTTAATCATGAACAAGCTAAAAGTGAACAACTTGAACATGAACTTGAGAAGAGTCATCAAGCATGTAGAGACTTAAGATCTTCAAAAGGAGAGATTGAAGTTGCTCATGATAAACTTAAAAAGGATTTTGAGGTCCTTCTCCTTGAATGCAATAATGTCAAGGGAGAGCTCATCAAAACCTCGGAGATCTATGAGGAGCTTCAATCTACTCATGAGAAGTCTCTATTTGCTACTTACTCCTCTCATATTGTTGATAATACTTGTACATATAACTCTACCTCATTTGAAGTATCAACATTGAAGGAGAATGTTGAGCTACGTGCTCAACTTGATTTACTAACTAGCAATTATGGGAAGTTGGAAGAAAACCATGTAATGCTCACAAGCTCTCATGCCGATCTTCTAACATCCCATAATGTGCAAAAGTTAGCTCATGAGGCTATCATCACCAAGGTAACATCAAGCGAGCCTCATGTGGACAATGGCACTACTTATAGTCAAAGTACTATTTTTCCATGTGCTAGTCCTCGTAATTCGTCTACTCACAATGTTGCTACCTCGTGTGATGAATTACTTTCCTTGTCTTGTTGCTCTAAATTTGAAGCTTACACTTCCTCTAGTAATTGCATTGATACTAACCGTGCAGAGGAAATCGAAGAGCTCAAGGCCCAAGTCACTTCTTTGAAGAAAGACTTGGAACAGTGTCATGAAGGGATGTCCACACTCAACAATGTCCTGTGTGAGCAAACATCTCTGAATGACAAAAATGGTGTTGGAGTAAACTCAAACAAGAACAAGAGGGGCCTAGAACAAGTCAAGAATTCGGCCAAAATCATTTGCTTCAAGTGCAAAGTTAAAGGGCACCATGTTAGATCTTGCCCTCTGAAGACGAAGTCTCAAAGTCACAAGCAACAAGGGAAGCGACCACAAACTCAATCACATATTCAACTACAAGTTGAAGGAAGGCCTCTTCCCAATAAGACCCAAACCAACACTCCCCAAGGTGAGAAATCAACTGGGAAGAAAACAAAGGGTAGATGTTGCTACTTATGTCGTGAGAAGGGTCACGTCGCTTCGTCTTGCACGAGAGGTAACTTATCCAACCCAATCACTATTGATGATACCTATTCCCTTGGGAAGGATAAGGTTGGCAATGTGTTTGCCAAGTTTGTTGGTACTCAAAATGGTGTCAAGAAAAGAACCATTTGGGTTGCCAAGCCTATTGTGATTAACCTCTTAGGACCCAACGTAGTTGGGGACCAACAAGCTCAAACTTGATCAATAGGTGACTATGGAGGACATTAGAGACTTGGATACATAATGAAGAATTAAGGGGTCTTCATCATTCATATTATCTCAAGCCAAGTCATTTGGATTGTCGAGTTTCTATCTTATATCCAATGTGCCTCCTTACGGTAACTTATACTTAAACTGTTTACATTGTTAGGTGCTTGCCCCTTTGCATGTTGTGGTTTTGTACCTTGCATGCGTTTGTATATGTTGTGCTTCCAACTTGCTTATCTTGAGTAATCGAGTATGGGTATGTTGGTTTGCATATCATGTACATGTGAGTCTTGTATTGAGCCTTTTGTGTCTTGTTTGTATTTTTGTTGGCTCTTGTGAGAGATTAATGGATTATCCCATTGTGGGGGAGTGATGTGCTTTGCACACCTCTCAATCCTATAAATGTGTATACATGGGGAATACCACTTAGTTTTGATATTTCAAGATTATCTAGTTTCTATGTGGTATATCTTACTCATGAGAAATTCAAATTCTATATGGTCCATTAATTATCTCTTGTTGGTTTCAATTTGCCACTTGTTAATATTGTTGGTTTATCACATTATGGGGAAGTAATATGCTATGTGCATATTACAAACCTAGAAAATGTGTACATTTGAGGTGTTGCCACTTAGTGTTGATATTGTAAATTATCCTGTTCCTAGGTGGCATGTTATCTCTACAAGTGTCATTTGCTTGCGTTTTATGGGTAAATATAATCTTGGATATATTTGTGATCTACCAATGAGTATCATTTCGAAAATACTTCTTGTCCTTGACAAATGGTATTCCCATCATGTGATTGGAATTGCTAATCATCTTTACATTGGATTTTCTGTTTGGTTTGTCTTCCTTGCCTCTTATGGATATATTCTAACCTGTCTAGTGCTTTTATAGATATATAGAAAGTGATGATCCCATCGTGTGCGTTTTGTATTTAAATGCAAATTCTATATAATGCAGGTCCCTTGGGGGAGCTATCCTATTTTCTTTAGAACACTCTCTTTATTCACCCATCATAAAATCTTTTGATCCCCATCAAGTGTGTGTTGATGGGAGGCAAGTCTTGCTCTTTATGATGCTTTGTGCCATCATGAAAATTTGTCGAGGGCTTGGTTTGTTGGAACCTAGCTCTCTTTTGGAAACTAGAAACCTCGTGTTTGTTTTCCTTCAATTGGTTTCTTGTTGTCTTCTATTTGGCATGTGTCAATGGATATCTCATTCCTTGAGGTATCTTTTAATTGATATCCTTCAAGTGATAGCTATTTTGTTTTAGGATCTTATTATCACTTGATATCTTGTCTTTTGGTGACTTATCAACTTTGTGTTGAGTTGATTCTTAAGAGTCTTGAGCATGCGTATCTAGCTACTATATACAACTTCTTTTGCTTGCTTTCCTTCTTTGACCCAGTATATAGGGGAAACTCCACCTTGTCATAAATTGGCTAAAAGTGTGCATGAAATTCAAATTCATATCTATATGCACATATGTATGTGGAGTTTGTCCTATGCATTGCTGGTTTTCTAACTCTTTGGTCCCAATGAGTTTGGGCACCATTTTGTTTGTTTTGTTGTTCCAGGAACAACTGGAAATGGATTGGATGCTCGGCTCACCTATAAGGAAGATGTTAAGACCATGTGATTATTGGAGCCAAGTTAGGATGATCAAAGAACAACTATCTACTACATCAATCCAATGTTGTCTCGGTAACAAGTATCCACTTCATGCATTCTTTTCTTGCAAAGGACCCAACCTGTCTTTCCTTTTCAGGTTGCATCATGGCATGAATTCTTGATTTGTTCTCGCAGTACTTGTTTGCTTTCTCAAAGCATCCGAACGATGATGTCTTACTACTAGTTGGGATGTCTTTGATGTTCGTATGTTGGAAGTTCATATTGTAAAATAAGAAAATATTAGGCAATGTGCTATGCTTCCAAGCAAAAGATCTCATTGATCTATTTATGACTTCCTTTTTGGATATCTAGTTTGTTCCTTCTTGTAACCATTTCGTGTGTACATCCTTCTTTGTGGATATATATCATCATGATTGTCTTCTACTTAGAATCTTTTACACATGAGAGAAGTTACGTCTCTAATTGATATCCTCTTTTCTTTCACGTCCATCGTTGCATTTCCTCTTTCAAGTTTTTTTGATGGCTTCGTGAAAGGATTTGTTTTGAGTGCGCATCTTATTTCTACATCTTGATGCACTCTTTGGCAGTGAAGATTATTTTTTCCCCGTGCTTGTCTTGAGTAGGGTTTTGCCATTTCAACTAGTATCCCTTCTATTGACAAGGTCCTTACTTCCTATCTTCACAATGGGTTGTCACAAGCGTTGGTTCTTATTTTGTTTATTAGTAAGCTTGTGAACCCATTTTCTAGTGTGTGTGTGGGAATGATATGTCTTGCACTTTGTATCTCATATTCATCAAGACTATGTTGGTGAGTAATGCTCATCCTTATCTTAAGTCTTCTCAAGTGCTTTGCCATGACTCACACACATTACTTTGGTTGAGCTTATTCTTAAGTTGTTACCTTTACATGTTGCTCAACCATTAGTTTTGTGCAATTGATATGCTTATTGTCTCATCTATCTTCTTGCACTCGTTGTGTGTTTCTATTAATTCTGGGGGAGCAACGATCCTACTTTGTGCACCTGTGTCAAATACAAAAATCTCATATTAGTGCACAAATCATGGGGAGCTTCTCTAGTTTTTGATAAAGCACTATGTTGCCTCTATCATAATATATTTGTTCATGTGGTTTGAAGGACCATATGATTGTTTGTTCCATCTGGAATTCTTTGATTGCTTACCTCTATATTTGTATGTCTTTGTGGCATACGATCCTTTTATTTCCAATCTTTGGGTCCTCAATATAGTCTGTTTTCCTCCAACTACTTATCATTGCATTTGTGTATTTTTCTGCACTCATTTTCTCAGAAGTACACACTTTTTGGAGGACCACCTACTATTTTGGCTTTCTAAACTTGTCGTCCATTTTGGCAATCAATGCCAATGGGGGAGAATTTTAGAGAGTTTACTTTGGATATGTTTAGAGGGGTTTGCTTTTATTGCGTAAGCATTTACATCTTGCACACATGCATTATTACCTTGTATGTGTGCGCTTGGTTATGCTTATTTCCTTATATAAACTCTCTTGAAGTGGTTGTCTTCAATTACCAAAATGGGGGAGATTGTTAGAGCATATATCTCCATATGTGGTTTTGGAAATTGATGACAATTCCTATGGACTAATGGTTGCCTTAAGTTATATTTATAGGATTTGTCCATAGGCACTTCTTGAAATCCATCTGTTGGGTTCAAGGAGTTTATATGATGACCAAGACGTTATTCAAGGTATTATCCAAAGAATGGTCATAGAAACACTAGGTTGATCAAGATCTCATACAAAGAGTAAATCAAGATGATCAACACACAAAGCGTATAAGATGTACCGAGAGGGATCAAGTGATCCCATGGTATGGTAAGCATTGTCCATTACGTGTTTGTGTACTAACCCATGGTCTTTGTGAGACTCCTATCTGGGGGTTAGGTATGCTTCCATTGGGCTTGCGTCAAAAGGAAGATCTCAGACAACCCATGAAGGATGACGTCAAGTGGTGATCATCATCAAGATTGTGGTGTGCAAGTTCAAGCGGATCATCACGAATATATCATTGAAACTATTGTCAATGATCTTGTGTTGATAAGGACAACCTCATGTGCTAACAAGGACAAGATCAAGATAAGAATTCCTCAGCACTACATGCTTGATTCTTGTGGATGTTCACATGGTGGACAAATGAAGATGAATACATAAGCTAGGCTTTCCACATTGAGTATGGGAGAGCTACTTGAAGACTTCATCAGGTCGTGCTTTCAACTTGAGCCAAGAAGGAACAACAACATCAAGCTCAAGTGAAAGGGCTAACTCAAAGGTATCAGTTCCTTTGACGTTAGTTGTGCGGAGTGATGATGAGCAAATAAAAGTATACACTCAAGTATGGATCATCAGTACCCCTTTTATGATTCTTGAGTCTTTAGGGATCCCGCACTATTAAGAGGGGATCATAGGTTTTGCGATGAACTTGCTCAAACTACATCTCCATTGTTCTGCTCATACCACATCTCCACTGCTCTGCTGTTATCAGAAAACAGGACCAGTTCCTCGGACATCCGGCCTCCTCCGGACGTCCGAGGTCCGGACTTCCGGCCTCCTCCGGACGTCCGAGGCCCGGATATCCGACCAGCTTCGGAAATCCGGAAGCCTGCACCAGTAGAAGTTGAGTTCTATATCTCGGAAATCCGGCTCCCTCCGGACGTCCGAGCGCCGGACGTCCGACACCCGTCGGAAATCCGGAACCTACCACCAGTAGAAGTTGAGCTGTATAACTCGGATTTCCGGTCCTCTTCGGACGTCCGGTGGCTGATAAATTCAACGTAGGTTTAGTGTTATCTACAGGCCTCAGACGACCGACCCGTGTCGGACGTCCGGTCGCTGTTTAATTCAAAATAGTTTCAGTCGTATCTACAGGCCTCGGACGACCGACCCCTGTCGGACGTCCGACCCCTCGCGGACGCCCGGACTTCCGACAACTGTCGGACGTCCGGACCCTGTGTGACTTAAAGTGTCCCCAACGGCTCTTTTTCTCTCCCCACTATAAATACCCCCTCCCACTTCGTGAGAGGGTTGCCCAATACAGCCTTATCCTCATAAGAACACATTTCCACCTCACACACATTTGCTCACTCCAAATCTTAGATCCCAAGAGCATTTGTGAGCCCCTTTGAGAGTTGTTCCAATCAAAAGATAGATCGTCTCCCTCTCCTTCTCTCAACCCAAGCTATTTGTGATTTGAGCAAGTTTTGAGCATTCCCCGTGATCTTGTTACTCTTGGAGGTTGGAGACTCCTAGGCGGTAGGAGTTCTTCGGAGAGGAATCAATCCGTGTGATTTCCCCCGGAAAAGTTTGTGAGGGTTTGGAAGCCACCTCAAAGGCTTACCACTAGTGGTTGAGAAACGCCTTCGTGGTGTTATCTCAAAGGGAGAATAGGGTGAGCCTTCGTGGCATTGGTGTGCCTTCGTGGTAACATCCACCTCTCTAACGGTGACTAGCTTCCCTCCAAGGAAGTGAACATCGGGATACATCTTCGTCTCAGTGACCTTGGTTATCCTTAACCCTAACTCCTTACTTGTGGTTTACTTGTGTTATTTGAGCATACATACATTGCATATTGGTTGTGCTCATTATATTGTGTTGGCTATTTCTTGTACAAGATTAATCATTCAAGCATACCCTCTATATCCACACGTTCACACTTGCAGCTTTTGATATATCGTGTGATATAGTGTGATCTAGTATCTTGTGTCGTTCACCTACTTGTCGTGTGATATAGCTCAAGTAAGTTTGTGTAACTTACTTGTGCTTGTTAGTAACTGTATTGTGTCCATCTTGGTAGATCGTGTTGTTGATACACGTTGCAGTGCCTAGTGCATTTAGGATTTGTGCTTAACAAGTACCCTCTTAGTTTATTTCCGCATTAAGGTTCAAGCCAAATCCGAAGAAGTTTTTAAATAGCCTATTCACCCCCCCCTCTAGGCGTCATCGAGGTCTTTTCAGCGCCGCCCCCAACCGCCACTCCCAGCCAACCGTATGCCGCCACCTAGCATCCAGCCCCGCCACCTCCTCTCTCCTCTCCACCGCGGACCGCTCGGGCCCAGGACAGGCCCGCCGAGCCCATCGAAGCCTGAGAAGCCCACGTACTAAGCAAGCCCCTGCAGACGCCCGCCACTACAAGGAAACCTTAACCATCTTTGATCAACAAGCTAGTCTAGTAGAGGATCACTAGGAACACAGTGTCGTCTATGTATCCACACATCTATCTGAGTTTCCGATCAATAGAATTCTAGAATGGACAATAGACGATTATAATGAACAAGGAAATATGATAATAACCAATTTATTATTTCCTCTGGGGAATATTGCCAACAGATAAATATTGGATTGTCTCCTAACAAGCAATCTTGTTTAATCTCTTTTAGCTAGGCATTGATAATTTCAATGATGCTCACATAAAAGTAAGAATCAAAACATAAAGAGAGCATTATGAACATACATCAAACACATTTAATCCTAACCAACTTCCTATGCATATGGTTTTTGTAAGAAAACAATTTACTGAAGCACAAAAAAGCTAACATAGGAAAGCATAACAAGTGCAACTTCAAAACTTTCAATAGGAAGAGAGGAAACTTGATGTTGTTCAAATATATATAAGCATACCGTCCCATCTTATAATAATTTTCAGTAGCATCATGAATAAACTCAACAATATGTCTATCACACAAAACATATTTTTCACGATCCACAAGCATAAAAAATTTATTACTCTCCACATAAGCAAAAATCCTCTAATTAATAATAGTGGGGGTGTCGTATAAAACTTGAACACTATAAATTGATTCCACATTAAAAGAGTAATTTTGGTAAAAGGATATTCGTAATTATGACAAGTTTTAGAAGAAAGGTTATAACTACTTTTTATAATATAAGTTTCGTCACAGTCATCATTGTAAGTAGCAACTTGCCCTCATCATAATCAATTGAAACCTCTTCTAAAATAGTGGAATCTTCACTAAATGAAATAATGAGCTCTCTAAATCTAGTTTTATAATTATTGTAATAAGATTCAACACCCTCTAAAATAGTGGGATCATTATGTAGAGTTGACACTCTTCCAAACTCAGTTTCATCATCATAAGTAGGAGGCATGTAATCATCATAATAAGTTTGCTTATCAAAAGTAGGGGGACTAAAATATCATCTTCATTAAACTTAGCATCCGTAAGCTTAGTGCAAGGATCGATATGGTTGACTACAGGGGGTGGGGGTGAATAGGCAATGACCACTTTTTAATTAATCTTAGCAAGTTAGGGTAAACAACATACGGTTTCACAAATATAACAACAATGGGGTGAACCGTAATGAAGCTAACAACGAGAGCTACTAAGACAAGTAAGAGATAGACAACAATATAAACATACACAAAGTAAAGGTTAGAGATAACCACAAGTGGAACCAATGAAGACGACGATGTGTTACCGAAGTTCCTTCCCTTTGACAGGAAGTACGTCTCTGTTGGAGCGGTGTGGAGGCACAATGCTCCCCAATAAGCCACTAAGGCCACCGTATTCTCCTCACGCCCTCGGACGATGCAAGGTACCGTGATTCCACTATAGGTTCCCTTGAAGGCGGCGACCGAACCTTTACAAACGAGGTTGGGGCAAACTCCACACAAAGCTTGGAGGCTCCCAACAAGACCACGAAGCTTCACCATAATGGAATGTGGCTTCGAGGTGACCTCAACCGTCTAGGATGCTCAAACACCCAAGAGTAACAAGATCCGCAAGGGATTGGTGGGGGAATCAACTTTTCTCTTGGTGGAAGTGTAGATCTAGGCCTTCTCAACCAATCCCTAAAGAATCAACAAGTTTGATTGGCGAGGGAGAGAGATCGGGCACTTTTGAGCTTAGAGAGCAACAATGGAGCTTGGGAGGGTAAGAGATAAGGTTCTGCAGCTAGAAGAACCCCTTATATAGTGGGGGGGGGGAATCCAACCGTTTTCCCACTCACAGCCCGTGCCTAGCGGTACTACCGCTGGATGCAGCGGTACTACCGCTGGGCCCATGGTAGTGCATAAGCACTACCACCGCCAAGAAAGTCTTCGCAAAAAGGTCCGTCCAAGTACAACCGCTAGGAAGGCGGTACTAAGCTCGTGGAGCGGTACTACCGCTGACCAGGGGCGGTACTACCGCCAGCTAGCGGTACTACCGCTGGCTGCAGCGGTACTACCGCTAGCACTCCAGCGGTACTACCGCTAGGGCTAGCAGTACTACCGCTAGCACTCCAGCGGTACTACCGCTGAGGGGCCATTTGCAAAGAAGAGAGAAACACAAAGGCGGGAACCACTCCAAAGTTGCCGGCAAGGGGGAAAGGAGGTGAAGTGTGCGCGTGCAAGATTGATTCCACCCAAACCTTTCCACTACGGTTCCCCTCTTAATAGTACGGCTTTCCTATGACTCAAATAAGGAGAATCGTAGAGTACATCGTGCTTCTGTTCCATGAAAGAGGGGGCGAGTCATCTTGTGCCGTTGACGTGTGATATCTGAAATCTTAACACACACGGTTAGTCCTTTGCGGTACTATCATCAATCACCAAAATTACTTAGGCATAAACTATGCCCCAACAATCTCCTCCTTTTTGGTGGATTGATGACAATACCGGATTTGCACAGTGAATAACATGTGAGCAAAAAGGTAGAGATATAGAAAAATAAGGAGCATATGACTCACAACATATGATGGAAATAAATCTCACACTAGTTCATGTCTCACGTCACACAAAGCAAAGATGGCAAAATAGAAGCAAACCAAGTTCGAAGCAAACACGAAAGATAAGCAAAGCTAAGCAAAGTTCAACTCTCAAATCAAATCCAGCTCCTAGACTCTCTCCCCCTTTGGCACAAGACACCAAAAAGGGGCACACCTAACACCACAGGTGGTCACTCCTCATCCTCATCATCCCAGACTCGTCCGTAGCATCCGGATCGTCCTGCCCCTCTCCATTGTCCTCCTCCTCCTCTGCATCAGACCACTGGTAACCTTGAGCCCGCATCCAAGCAGACTCTGGAGTGATGTCGTCCTCTGATCCGCTGGAGATGTCAACGTCAAGTGTCCTCAGGACACGCTTGTGCCTCTGACGATTCTCCTTCTAGGCCACATGCATCTGATACTGTCCCTTAGCCTGCATACAGAAGAGAGTCTTCATCTTATCTTGCAGATTCACGGCCCAAGATGGCATGGAAGAAGAGCGGGACTAAGAAGCGGTTCCTTTGTCAGCAGCAGTCTCTGTGTCAGTGTCCATGTGCTGAGATGAAGTTGATGGGTTGGCCCATTTGTCCTTGATGCGGAGCTTGATCAGATCGTGCACAAAGTAGTCAGCCTGAATGTGGAACTCTTCAAGCGGATAGGTGTCTTCCCACTTCTGACGGATATAAGCAAACAAGTAGGGCTCGTAGATGGGAACCTTGCGCATCATGATGCAGTTCCAGAGCTCAGTGAACATCACATCAGAAATATCGAGAGGGGCAGACTCCTTAGTCATAGCCTCCTCACAGAGCAGAAGCATCTCAGCCAGAGAGCCGTGTACCTCGTCGAAGTTGCCAATGCGAGGAAAGAGGGTGTTGCGGAAGATCCAATGCATGATATCCAGATGTCTGGGGAGCACACCTTTCTTCACATAGAGCTGCTGCAACCTGTCCTTGGCGGAGGCCCTATCAGTGGGAGCTGCAGCATGAGGATGCGGCCCAAGTGGAGTGTCAGCTCCCTGAAAATCAACCTTGAGAAATGCCATGAATTCACGCCAGGAACCGGTCATCTTCTGAGTCCCAGTCATCCAAACCAGGGAGCGCTCGTCATCAGGCGAGAAGTGAACCGTGACATAGAACTGGGCAACAACATTTGGATCAAAGTCTTTCTTGAAGGAGATGATCTCCTTAATGCCCAGCTTGTCAATCAGAGAGAGAGCGTCACCAAAGTAATCCAGGTTCCGCTGAAGGTGAGCCAAGTCAATCCACTGAACTGGAACAAAACTCTTCTTGAAATGCTTGATGATGTCACGATAGATCCTGCAGTGATCCGTTGCCCAAACATGCTCGACATTCCTGATCACAGCCCTCTCTTGGAGATAGTGGTTTTGGTTGTGGAACCGCAGAAAATCCTTAGGGGGCATAGTGCGAACGTTGACCCCCTTGTCCTTGTGAGCGGCCTTCTTGAAGGCCTTCTTGTTGGGTTGCAGACCTAAAGTGGCAGAGCCCTCTGGAGCCTCGGGATTGCGATAATGCTTTGACTGTGTGTCCCGTGGGGGGTTCGAGCGGTGAGCACCACCTGTGACACAAAACACACACCGAAAAAGAGCGACAGAAGGAGTCAAGGCAATGAACAAGAAGAGGCATAAAGTAAACACTCATTGCCAAGCACATGAAAAGAAGAAACAGAGTATCCTCCTGGTGGTAGTACCGCTACCCCTGGCAGTAGTACCGCTGGGGTCCTCGCGGTAGTACCGCTACCTTGGCGGTAGTACCGCTGGGGTCCTGGCGGTAGTACCGCTACCCCTGGCGATAATACCGCTGGGTCCTGACGGTAGTACCGCTACCCCTGGCGGTAGTACCGCTGGGGTTTGATTTTCATATCTGAATATGAAACGAACCCATAGAGATGGCTACATGGAATTTACGAGGGCCATGGGTTGTGTATAATCACTAAGAACTCCACCACAACCCTAACCACATAAGGATCACAAGTACCATTTAAATAAGGACATGCCTAGTCAAGAGAATGCAAGTTTTAGATCTAATCCAAACATAGAAGAAGTGCTTGATCTAAAACATGAAAATCCTAGGGCATGGCAATATAAAAGCAAAGATTCATAGGACCTACACTCCCCTCGAATATCTCCTTCATGCCATCCAAGAACAAAGCACAATATCAAAGACATGGATCCAAACCACCAATGCTCCTAACCCTAGAACAAGAAAACATCAACCAAGAGAAGAAAGGGAGGAGCTTTACTAGGGTCCATAGCACTTGGAGGAGGAAGGAGAAGTGGAGCAAACCCTCCAACTCAACGGAGAGAAGGGGCTCCACGGATAGAGATCCAAATAGGGGAGTTCGGGGTTGGGGAGGGAGGAGCCACGAGGAAGAAGAAAGAGGCAGGAAAAACGGGCTCCCCCTCCTTTATATAGCCCAAGGGGTACGTGCCAGCGGTAGTACCGCTGTGGTCCTGGCGGTAGTACTGCTACCTGGCGGTAGTACCGCTAGTGTCCTGGCGGTAGTATCGCTCCCCCTTGAGACAACCCTAAAAATGTCCTAGTTAGGTCGTGGTAGACTGGGGTCCTGGCGGTAGTACCGCTATCCCTAGCGGTAGTACCGCTAGGGTCCTGGCGGTAGTACCGCTAGGGTCCTGGCGGTAGTACCGCTACCCCTGGCGGTAGTACTGCTGGGGTCCTAGCGGTAGTACCGCTACCCTGGCGGTAGTACCGCTGCAAATGTCACAACGGGACCTAGGAGATGATAAGAACGTGGGAAAATGACAAGTTAGTGAAAATAAGAAGATAGCACCAGCAAGATATACTGACTTTTCATTTTGTATCCTTTCTTCCATATGAGAGAAAGGTGGGGGGCGGTGGCCGAGGCCACCTATGTTTGAGACAAAGGTATGACACCGCGAAGAATTATCCTTGGGTTCATGACCAACGCTCGTCTTTGAAGCACAGGTGTCGTTTGGCAATGGCTAAAGTGAAAGACTAGATCGATTTATGCATAATGGGGGAAGGAAGAGTTCATTGAGAGAATAACACTCCCCCTATGTCCATGCCTACATCTAGAACAAGATAGAATGCATAGTAAGGTGCAACGTGCCTAGCTTCAATCCACATTACTTGAATCAATGATATTTAGCTCATGCCTTAACTCCCGGAACCTTGCTTCATCTAGGGGCTTAGTGAAAATATCTGCAAGTTGCTCTTCAGTGTGGATGAAGTGAACCTCAATATCACCTAACTTGATATGTTCACGAATGAAGTGATGGCGAATATCAATATGCTTGGTTTTGCTATGTTGCACTGGGTTGAGGAAAATCTTGATAGCACTTTGATTGTCACATAGAAGAGGCACTTTGTCACAAGTGACACCGTAATCCTTTAAAGTTTGC
Organism: Hordeum vulgare subsp. vulgare; assembly: GCF_904849725.1. NCBI lineage: Eukaryota > Viridiplantae > Streptophyta > Magnoliopsida > Poales > Poaceae > Hordeum > Hordeum vulgare. The sequence continues at coordinate 39,816,171 of NC_058524.1, forward strand.
CTCATCCATAGCAATTGTGCACAACAACTTGCAGCTGCCACATACTCAGCTTCGGTGGATGATAGAGAGACGCAATTCTGCTTCTTTGAAGACCAACTTACCAGTGAGCGACCAAGGAATTGGCATCCTCCGGAAGTTGACTTCCTCTCCACACAATCTCCAGCCCAATCTGAGTCAGAATAGCCAACTTGGTTGAAGTTTGCTCCTTTGGGATACCATAGGCCAAAGTTTGGGGTATGAGCCAAATATCGAAAGATTCGCTTAACAGCCATATAATGATTTTCTTTTGGTGTGGATTGAAATCGTGCACATATCCCTACACTCAACATAATATCTGGTCTAGATGCACAAAGGTAAAGGAGGGATCCAATCATGGAGCGATATACCTTTTGATCCACTGCTTTACCATTGGGATCACTGTCAAGCTTGCATCTTGTTGGCATGGGGAACTTGACCGGTTTGACATCTTCAAGCTCGAACCGTTTGAGCATGTCTTGAGTGTACTTGGCTTGTTTGATGAAGGTCCCTTCTAGGCCTTATTTAATCTCGAACCCGAGGAAGAACTTCAACTCTCCCATCATGGACATCTCAAATTTCTCAGTCATTAGTGTGGCAAATTCTTCATTGAAGGAAATGTTAGGAGAGCCAAAGATAATATCATCAACATATAGTTGGCATATGAACAAATCCCCTTTAACCCTCTTAGTAAAAAGAGTGGGATCTATCTTCCCAATTTCAAACCCACGATCTTGTAACAACTCAGTAAGATACTCATACCACGCACGTGGGGCTTGTTTAAGGCCATAGAGTGCCTTATTAAGTTTGTACACATGATTGGGGAGCTTGGGATGTTCGAATCCCGGGGGTTGTTTGGCATAGACCAACTCATTTAAAGGACCATTAAGAAAGGCACTTTTCACATCCATTTGTTGTAATTTGAAGTTATGATGAGAAGCAAATGCAAGCAACATGCGAATAGATTCTAGACGAGCAACAGGGGCAAAGGTTTCACCGTAGTCGATACCCTCGACTTGGGAGTAGCCTTGAGCCACCAATCTTGCCTTGTTTTGAATCACAATCCCATTGGCATCTTGCTTGTTCTTGAATATCCATTTGGTCCCGATGACATTATGGTCCTCCGTTGGCCTTGGCACTAAATCCCAGACTTGGTTGCGCTCGAAGTTGTTAAGTTCTTCATGCATGGCCATAAGCCAATCCTCATCATCGAGCGCTTCCTGTACCTGTTGAGGTTCACAATACGAAACAAACGCGTGATGCTCACAATAATTCCAAATCTGTTGACGGGTGGATACTCCCCTTTTTAAACTGCCAAGTACATTCTTCATAAGATGTGACTTGACTCTCAGCTTGTTCGCAATCTTGGTTGCTCGACGCTCCAAGAGTTCTTCATTGGATAACTAGGGAGCATCGACTTGTTTACTTTGCTTGCCCTTGCGTCTTGAGCCTCCCTTGGCACCGGCTGTTGGTGCTGCAGAAGGGAATTGTGAGACAGTATCCTGATCATCTTGACTTTCGACTTGAGTAGGTTCACTTGTTTGTTCTTGTATTTGTGGTTGCTCTTGATCTTGATCTTGTGCTTCTACTTGGTCTGGATCTCGTGCTTGCACTTGATCTTGATCATGAGCAGGTTCGGAGCCTTGGGTGAGTGCTTGAATATCATGGGACACATCATCATTGTTGGGCAATTTATCTTGACCTTGAGCTTGTTCATTTTGTTGAGAGTCTTCTCTTTGTTCATCGGAAGCGTGTGGGGCTTGTGGAGGTGATGGCTCCATTTGAGTAGAGCATTGTCCTTCTCCTTCGGCCACAAGGGGTTCCTCAATGGGGAGTATTTGACCAATCCCCATTCTTCTTATGACTTGGGGAGGAATTTCATCACCTACATCACAAAGACCACTTTTCTCCACTTGGGAGCCATTATTTTCATCAAACTCCATGTTACACATCTCCTCAATGAGTCCGGTGGACTTGTTGAGGACATAGTAAGCATGAGAGTTTGTAGCATAACCAACAAAGATGCCCTCATGTGCTCTAGAATCAAATTTAGCTAAACATGCACCTTTCTTGAGCATGAAACACTTACAACCGAATACCTGGAAGTACTTGAGATTGGGTTTGTTTCTAGTTAGAATCTCATATGGAGTCTTGTTCAAGCCTGTGCGGATATAGAGCCGATTGGACGCATGACATGCTGTGTTGATGGCCTCTGCCCAAAAGTTATATGGAGATTTGAATTCCGCCATCATTGTTCTTGCAGCGTCTATCATGGTCCGGTTCTTCCTTTCTGCCATGCCGTTTTGTTGAGGGGTATATGGTGCTGAATATTGATGTTTTATTCCCTCATCACCTAGAAACTCATCCAAGGTGTAGTTCTTGAACTCGGTGCCGTTGTCACTTCTAATCATCAAGATCTTTGCTTCATGTTGACGTTGAGCTTCATTAGCAAAGTTGATGACAGTTTGTTGAGTTTCACTCTTCCTTTTGAAGAAATATACCCAGGTGTATCTTGAGTAGTCGTCAACAATCACCAAGTAGTACTTTCTGCCTCCAAGACTATCAAATGATGGAGGGCCAAACAGATCCATATGGAGGAGCTCCAATGCCTCTTAGTGTAGATGAGAGTCGTTGGACAATGAGCAGTTTCATGAATCTTTCCTTCAATGCAGGCACTGCAAGCACGATCTTTAGCAAAACTCACATTTGTTAGTCAACGAATATGGTCCCCTGTTAGAAGACTTTGCAAAGATCTCATATTGACATGAGCTAAACGGCGATGCCAAAGCCAGCCCACATCAACTTTAGCCATTAAACACGTCGCGGTCTTAGTGGGTCGCTTTGAGAAGCTCACCACATAAAGACCATTTTCGACATATCCAACATAGGCTACTTTAAGAGTCTTGCTCCACAGGAGGACCACAATATCAAGATTAAAGAATGTGGAAAACCCATAATTGCAAGTTGACGAACCGAAAGTAAATTGTAGGCAAGTGACTCAACAAGCATGACCTTCTCAATAGATAACTCTTGAGAGACGACCACCTTACCAAATCCCAATACCTTTGATGAGGATGCATCGGCGAATTGGACATGGGTGGGCATAGATGGAGAAGGATGCACATCCACCACTAAGTCCTTGCTTCCGGTCATATGATTTGTTGCTCCACTATCGAGCAACCATGACACCCCACCGGAAGCAAACTCCTGCAATAGATCAAGGCTTGGTTTTAGGTACCCATTTTTTAATGGGTCCTTTCATGTTAGAGACAAGGGTCTTAGGAACCCAGATAGCCCATTCAATGTACTCATCGTAGGAACCAACAAATCTGGCATAAACATGCCCATCACTAGCACGACATAAGACATAAGAAGAATTGAGTTTGTCGGTTGTGTTAGTAGGAATGGTTTTGCCCTTCTTGAGGTTTCCATCGTTCACCTTGTTCCTGTTCACCTTCTGAGTCCCCTCACCCTCTTTGACAAAGATGTCCATGAGGGTAGGAGATCGTTTGTTCCTGTTCCTCCTTTTACCTTTTGACTTGGAGGTAAGTCCAAGTCCCTCCTTTCCTACAACACCTTTTTGAGTGCTCAAGAGGTTGTTCAGGCTCTTCTCACCTTGTATGCATGCCACAAGGCCCTTCTCAAGTTTCTCCTTTATCTTGGCATTTTCCTCCACAAGATGTACATGCTCACAACAGGGATTAGTTGCACAAGCATTATCAATTAACACAAAGGGAGGACAAGTAGAGATCTCATTGGTAAGCTTTGCTTGGAGTTGATCATGAGACTCTTTCAGAGAGAAATGAACACCCACTTTGAGTCTTTCATGGCCAACCCCAAGAGCATACTTTTCAGACTTAAGCATACGAGTAAGAACAACATCATCATCTAGTTTCTTTTGCATTTTAGAGCAGTCATCGTTATATGACTCCTCAAAAGCCAAACGAAGAGTGCGCTCCTTTTCTAGAGCAATAGATAATTCAGTAATTTCATCAGCATAGTCACGACTGTGTCCCTGAAGCTCGGAGATGGTCTCCTCATGAGACTCAATGAGGTCATTGGCCTCACCCAGTTGTTCCAAGAGAGCAACAAAATGCTTCTTGGATTCTCCCTTAATAGTGCACAGAAACTTGTCAAGATCATGCTCATTAAGTTCCCCAACATCACTATCATCAACACAATTTAACAATGAAGGAGCAGTAGAGATGTTGGTCTTAATGATGGGGGTTACCTGATTGATACCTTTTTCCGTGAGGCACTTGGTGATGTGGTTCTCGTTGGGGGCGTTGAAGAGAGACACCTTCTGGGGAGAGGTACGGGCAATAGCAACAGTTGTCGTTGCCACTGTATCATCATCATCATCATCATTGGAAGGGTACTCTTCAAGGGCCACCATCCCTTTTGGGTGGGGTTTCTTCACAAAGTTGTTCTTGATTGGAAATGATTTGGTTTTGTCTTTGCGAATGAGCCTGACCCCGTTGTCTTCCCTTTTCTCATAGGGACATTCGGCCACGAAGTGGCTCACGTTACAACGGTTATAACATGTCCTCACTCGTTGCTTGGGTTTGAATCCACTCGAGTTGTTCTTGGTGAAGGTGGGTCTTGAGTTCCTCTTGTTGCCCCAGAATTTCCTTGACGCAAGAGCCATGTGCTCATGATAGGCATACTTTGTGTCTTCAGGGCAGCTCTCCTCTTCCTCATCCTCTTCTTCTTCTTCAAACATTGCTTTTGCTTTTAACGCAAGGTTGGGTGAAGTTGTCTTTGAGCGAACACGAGCAAGTGCATTGTCAGTTGTTTCGTTCATGATTGACATTGCAATAAATTCATCCAACACCTCACTGGAAGACAAGGAGTGGAAGTCTGGCCGCTGAGGAATGACAGATGACATGGCTTTGTTGAAAGGCATGATGGCTTTGAGAAACTTGCGCTTGACCCATGTATCATCCACATCCTTGCTCCCATGATCCTTGACTGCCACAACAATAGGAGTCACCCTCCGATAGAGATCACGAGGGTCCTCGTCTTCCTTCATCACAAACTCATCGGCCTTATCAAGTATCACTTCATAGTTGGATCGTTGAATGCTTGAGCTTCCCTTGTACAACACCATAATATGCTCCCAACAATCCTTGGCCAAAGTGAAGGGACGTAGGTGAGGAAGATCTTCAGGTGGCACTGCGGACTGGAGAATGAACAAAGCGGAGTGATTGTATTGCTTGTCTGCATCTTCTCTTGGAGTGAAGTTGCTTGGATCATGGGGATAATATCCTTGCTCGATGATTCTCCACAAATTTGTTGAGCTGTGATTCAAATGAGACTTAATAGAAAATACCCAGTTAGCAAAGTCACCTTTCACAAGCTTAGGAGGAGGACCAACAGGGTTAAGACGCGGTGTGGGAACGGATCCTCCATATACTATGGGGGTGGAACTGAGGCATAGGTTCCAGTCCCATCCTTTTCGTGAGATGAGGAAGGTCGCATACCTTTAGCCGCTTCCTTAGAGGAATTGGCCTCCGAATCAGTGATGGTGGGTTTAACCACTAACGCCGGTTCGGGTGGACTTTTAAATCCCTCAATTAACTCTTTAAGCATGGTCTTGACTTCGTTCGTCAAGGACGTCTTGAGGGCGGTCATAGCCGTATTCAAGTCGTCCCTTGTGACTGAAGTCAAGTCCATGGCCTCGGGTTGCCCATGGTTAATTCCCTCTTCGCCTTCCATACTCTTCGGGTGGTGAAACCCTTAATAAAGAGACGTGGCTTTGATACCAATTGAAAGGATCGATATGGTTGACTAGAGGGGGGGGGTGAATAGGCAACGACCACTTTTTAATTAATCTAGGTAAACAACATACGGGTTCACAAATATAACAACAATGGGGTGAACTGTAATGAAGCTAACAACGAGAGCTACTAAGACAAGTAAGAGATAGACAACAACATAAGCATACACAAAGTAAAGGTTAGAGATAACCACAAGTGGAACCAATGAAGACGAGGATGTGTTACCGAAGTTCCTTCCCTTTGACAGGAAGTACGTCTCCGTTGGAGCGGTGTGGAGGCACAATGCTCCCCAATAAGCCACTAAGGCCACCGTATTCTCCTCACGCCCTCGCACGATGCAAGGTACCGTGATTCCACTATAGGTGCCCTTGAAGGCGGCGACCGAACCTTTACAAACGAGGTTGGGGCAAACTCCACACAAAGCTTGGAGGCTCCCAACAAGACCACGGAGCTTCACCACAATGGAATGTGGCTTCGAGGTGACCTCAACCATCTAGGATGCTCAAACACCCAAGAGTAACAAGATCCGCAAGGGATTGGTGGGGGAATCAACTTTTCTCTTGGTGGAAGTGTAGATCTAGGCCTTCTCAACCAATCCCTAAATAATCAACAAGTTTGATTGGCTAGGGAGAGAGATCGGGCACTTTTGAGCTTAGGAAGCAACAATGGAGCTTGGGAGGGTAAGAGATAAGGTTCCACAGCTAGAAGAACCCCTTATATAGTGGGGGTGGAATCCAACCGTTTTCCCACTCAGAGCCCGTGCCTAGCGGTACTACCGTTGGATGCAGCGGTACTCCGCTGGCGCTCCAGCGGTACTATCGCTGGCTGCAGCGGTACTACCGCTGGGCCCATGGTAGTGCATAAGCACTACCACCGCCAAGAAAGTCTTCGCAAAAAGGTCCGTCCAAGTACAACCGCTAGGAAGGCGGTACTAAGCTCGTGGAGCGGTACTACCGCTGACCAGGGGCGGTACTACCGCCAGCTAGCGGTACTACCGCTGGCTGCAGCGTTACTACCACTAGCACTCCAGCGGTACTATCGCTAGGGCTAGCGGTACTACCGCTAGGCCCAGCGGTACTACCGCTGAGGGACCATTTGCAAAGAAGAGAGAAACACAAAGGCGGGAGCCACTCCAAAGTTGCCAGCAAGGGGGAAAGGAGGTGAAGTGTGCGCGTGCAAGATTGATTCCACCCAAACCTTTCCACTACGGTTCCCCTCTTAATAGTACGGCTTTCCTATTACTCAAATAAGGAGAATCGTAGAGTACACCCTGCTTCTGTTCCATGAAAGAGGGGGTGAGTCGTTTTGTGTCATTGACGTGTGATATCTGAAATCTTAACACACACGGTTAGTCCTTTGCGGTACTGTCATCAATCACCAAAATTACTTAGGTATAAACTATGCCCCAACACTTAGGATAAGCATAATTTGTAGCATACATTCTCAAACATGTCCTTCTCATCAAACATAACATGCCTAATATTCCCACCCCCAAAATAAACTAAGTTCATTATAATGTTCATCATAATAAGTTTGCTTATCAAAAGTAGGGAGGTTGAAAAGATCATGTTCAATAAACTTAGCATCCCCAAAACTTAGGACAATCATAATTTGTAGCAAATAAATTCTCAAACATGTCATTATCATCAAACATAGTATCCCCAATCTTCACACCCCCAAAATAGACTAAGTTCATTATAATGTTCAAGGGTGATCAAGTCATTACAATATTTGGCCATGAATTGATCATGAAAATGCATAAATTAAAAATTAAGGAGACCAACATTATTGCAAAGTTCGCAAGTAATGGAATGAAAAGAACATAATTCTTTAGCATATAGATCTAATATATTAATCAACCATTTAGTTATGTCATGTTTATGCTTCTTACAATATTTAGCATCCCTAATTGACACGTCTTCACAAGACTTATGCTCTCCGCAATAATTGACATGCTTATAGGAAATCGTTTTTCAGAAATTTTATCATGACTAGTGCAATCGTCATTAGCATTATGGATATTCGTAGAAACCATACTAAAAATATTGCACTCGTTCTTATCATTCAAGGAACTCCCATTAAACATCTTGTCAAATTCTTCTTCTACCACTTTAGCACAATTTTCAGATTCCATGTTTTCAAGAAAAACATCATAAAGATAAAGAATTTGACGCAACTTCACTTTCATTTTTATAGTTTTATTTTATAAACCAAACTAGTGATAAATAAGAAACTAAAAGATTGAGTTGCAATATCTAAAGAAAATACCTTCAAGCACTCACCTCCCCGACAACGGCGCCAAAAATAGTTTGATGCCTACTACACAACTTTATTTTTGTAGACTTTGTTGGGCCTAGATACGTTTCCAACATATGAATAATTTTTTATTGTTCGATGTTATTGTATTATCAATCTTGAATGCTTTATATGCAATAATATGTTATTTTATATCTTTTTTGGGACCAACTTATTAACTCAGCGGCTAGTGTCAGTTTCTGTTTTTTGTGTGTTTTTAACTTTTGCAGAAAATCAATACCAGACGGAGTTCAAACATGATGAAACTTTTTGATGATTTTTTCTTAAATATTTTGGGCCCACAAAGCTTTGGGATGAGGCCAGAAGATGTACGAGGGAATGACAAGCTCACGGGACTGTAAGTGGTGACTATATATGATGTGACAACATTATAGCTAGCAGTTGACACTATGGGTTGTGGTGCCGCCTTTCTTCACGCGTTTTTTGGGTTTTATCCCCACCACGCGCAAATGAACCAAGCTGACTAGGGTTGAAGATGTCGACACATGGGGTCCGACTGGCTTGACGGGCACTCGGCAACACGGCAAGTGTCGGTCCCGGACAAACACATCATGTACCACGAAAGTTATTGGAAAAACGAGACAAATATTTGCCATCTCCTACCCTCAAACCATTACCTAAAAGATTAAGGTATGACTTTATGGATGAAACCGAGAAAAATCCTATGATTGTTAATGTTGACCTTTCAGGAAAAGACAAACAAATTTTTTTATCGGTGTTAAGAAGACATCGTAAAGCTTTGGGGTGATGCAGATACAAACATCCATCAAACAATTGTTTTTTGATTGTATTAGTTGCTTCCCTTCTTGGTCTTTTCAAATAGTTCACTTGACTTCCATTTTACTAATTATTAAAAAGTATAATTATTCATTAAATTAGACTGATTGATACGAGTGAATTTCATGTTATAAATGATGGAAGAAAGAATGGATAGTCCAATAGCGCCTTCACTAGCCGCAAGGGCTATAACAAAAATTGCAAAAATATCTCCTTTTACTTGACGACTATCAAAGAATTTCACATAGTTCGCTTAACTTGCAGGTTGAAGTCTGTGCGTCAATTGATGCAACAGGTCATCTAGTTTCTATAAACCTCTATATAAGAGACGAAGATCATTTCATGTGCTTCATGTGGGATCGATACTCTTACTAATGCCCTGTAGTGGCTTGGTTGCTATAGTGAGCAAGTTTGTTGCGGCCATTTTTTTCTAGTTTTTCTTAATATTTGTTTTTCAAATTCATGTTTTTGAAAGAAAAAATGAACACTTTTTGAGAATGCAAACACTTAGTTGTGAACATTTTATGAAAATTAAAATATTTTTTAAGGCTTGCGAACAATTATTCAAATTTATGAACATTTTTGGAAAACACAATCCAAGGCAGGGAGAGGGCCTAGAGGACCCGAAGGTTCTCCATCGCTCCGCTGCAATCCAACTCCAACATCAAGTCGACTTGGATTCCCAGAGGCTTACTAGGGACAGTGTGTTGTCTATGTATCCACACATGTATCTGAGTTTCCATTCAATACAATTCTATAGCATGGATAATAAATGATTATCTTCAACAAGGAAATATAATAATAACTATTTTATTATTGCCTCTACGGCATATTTCCAACAAATAGTTTCGAAATCCATCTTCGAAATCTACTCGGGAAGCCATGATGTGGCAGCAACTCCATTAAGTAATCCATCTGATGGAGTCAAAAGCTTTCTCGATATCAAGCTTGAAGAGAAGCATAGGTTTCTTTTTGCGGTGGAATTTTCTGGCCAAGTTTCGGACGTATAGGAAGTTGTCATGTATACTTCTTGTCTTGATGAAGGAGCTTTGCGCAATGGCGACGATCTTCTTCATATGACAAGACAAGAGAGTTGCAAGGATTTTGGCAATGAGCTTTGCAACGGCGTGAATCAAACCGATGGGTCTAAAATCTGAGATATCTTCAGTGCCATCTTTTTTGGGGATGAGGGCAATATTCGCCGAGTTTAGCAAATGAAGGTTGTCCGCGTGTAGGTTAGAGAACTTGTTAATCACGAGCATGACATCCTTTTTGGCAATGTCCCAGCAAACCTTAAAGAATTTCCCAGTGAATCCATCTGGTCCCAGGGCCTTATCGCCAGGGAGAGTGGAGATTGCATTCATGACTTCCTCTTCCGTGTTGGCCTCGCCAAGGTCGGAGAGGTCATGGCCTGTACGCGGGGATGGCAGCCGAGTTGATAGATTTGGAGCGTGTCAGGCCCTTTTTGATGATGCTAGCGAAATGCCACTGGATAATGCCACTCTTCTGGTCATGGCTAGTCACCCAGCCAAGGCCATGCTTGAGCCTTTGAATAAGGTTTACCCGTCGCCTCCCGTCACCTTAGCAGCACAGCCACAAACAGGCATAGCAACATACAATGGTGGATGCATAACATGAGAACTACAATACTTCGGGGCGGCTAAGGTTCATCAGACCGCGTCCGCAGCCCCGCCAGCCGGTTGGCCGACCAATTCCGGCCCTGCATCAACATCGTGCAGCAGCAACGCTTCCTCCAGAGCCACCGCCAGATCGCAGTCCATCCTGAAGAGAGCTCGGAGGGCAGCAACATCAGAACCCGACAGCTGGCCTTGGAACATGGCAACTTAGCGGCTCAGTCGCTCAGAGCTTCTTGAATGACCATTTCCCCATCACCCACAATCCCCATTCTTTGGCAGAGCAGCTGCTCAGCGAGCTGAGCCATGGGCATGTCCCGATTTTTGGCTTGCAACCGAGGGCTGCGCGGGTTGATGTTAAAGCCGGTGACCCTCGCCGGCAGTGTCTTCCTCCTAGCAGTAGGACGCCTTCGTGGAGTGGAGGCTGGGTCAGCAAGGATGGGGGTGTTGCCTGCACGAACAAGGGAGTGGCAACCACACCCGCAACCGGTGAGGCTGCCCCCGAATCGTCCCTGAAACTGACCAGCGGCGAGGCCACCAGGTGTGGCACGTGGACAGGAGTGCGGGGTTCCTCTCCCATTTCAGCAGCAGGGCTTGGCCCCAAGTCAGGTGGCAAGGAGGTAGCAGGACTGGACATAGGTGGCGTGTGCACAAACGTTAGGGAAGGCTGAATCTGAGTTCCAAAACAGGACATAGCCTGCGCAGCCAAACCAGGCTGGAGGAGGTCGTGCGTAGCTCAATAATGTCACAGGAGGTGGTGCGGGGAAAGGAGGAGGAGAACGTCCTCGCTGATCCACCCCCGGGCCACTAGTGGATAACAGAGGCATGCACACAAATAATGGTGATCACATTGCGTTAGCAGATCATCAATACTTCGGAGGAACCGTGGTTGGTGTTAAACATTGAAAGACTTTTGGCCATTAGATGTAGTGATTAGATGGTTGATATGCTTTGGATATGCCCCACTCGTATTTTTATAGGGGTAGTAGATAAGCACTAGTGGGCAGAGTTTAAGCCCGTCATTTGGCAAATTTGTTTGTATGTAATATTCGTTTTTATATATTTTTGGTAATTTTATCTTCCCATTTGGAAGAAATTGTGAAAAATGGTTTGTTATAATTATTGGTTACCTATAGTTATCGTTTACCCACCATTATTTTTTGTAGAAAAGTGAGGTAATATTAGGTGTCGTGCACGGGAGAGCCTTGGCCATAAGTCAGAGAAATGTTTTTTTGTAATTTTTCACCTTTTAATTATTTTTAAAAGGGGGTTTAGATAAAGATAATTTTGAAAAAGGGTGGGGTAAAAAAGGGGGGAAATGCAGGGCATTATTTTGTTTTAAAACTCAAGGAAAAGGTTAAAAAAACAAGAAAGCACTGTTCAACGAAGGGTACTGTTCATGTTTTAAAATGGGGGAAATATTTTTTTTGTAAATTTTAACTATTTAATTTTAATTTCAGAAAAGGGGCGAAATACAGGGAACTATTTCGTTTTAAAATTCAGGGAGAAGGGACAAAAAAAATATCAAGAAAGAACTGTTCATATGGGTTACTATTCATCGAACGTTACTGCTTACATGAATTGTTGTTCATACAGGGTTATTTCGTTTTGAATAAGGTTTACCCGTCGCCTCTCGTTGATCCGAAGATGGACGAAACGGGTGTTTGCATCCCCCTCTTTGATATTTGTTATTCGTGAGTTCTTTTTAGCCCTTTCCATCACAGCCAGGGCGACCACTCTTTTCTTCAACTTTTTACGACCGTGGTTAGGTTGGATGAGGCACTCGAACTGATAAGGGTGATCTTCGCCGAGAGGGAGTATGTTCCAAAGTGCATGTTTTTTCCAGCTTGAGATGATCTTCATCTCAAAGAAGGAGGATTCCGCCACGCATGCCAATAATGTTGGGGAACGTCGCATGGGAAACAAAAAAAATCCTACGCGCACGAAGACCTATCATGGTGATGTCCATCTACGAGAGGGGATGAGTGATCTAAGTACCCTTGTAGATCGTACAGCAGAAGCGTTAGTGAACACGGTTGATGTAGTGGAACGTCCTCACGTCCCTCGATCCGCCCCGCGAACAATCCCGCGATCAGTCCCACGATCTAGTACCGAACGGACGGCACCTCCGCGTTCAGCACACGTACATCTTGACGATGATCTCGGCCTTCTTGATACAGCAAGAGAGACGGAGAGGTAGAAGAGTTCTCCGGCAGCATGACGGCGCTCCGGAGGTTGGTGATGACCTTGTCTCAGCAGGGCTCCGCCCGAGCTCCGCAGAAACACGATCTAGAGGAAAAACCGTGGAGGTATGTGGTCGGGCTGCCGTGGAAAAGTCGTCTCAAATCAGCCCCAATACCTCCGTATATATAGGTGGGAGGGAGGGGACCTTGCCTTGGGGCTCAAGGAGCCCCAAGGGGGTCGGCCGAGTCCAAGGGGGGAAGGCTCCCCCCCCAAACCGAATTGGACTTGGTTTGGTGGGTGGGAGTCCTTCCCTTCCTTCCCACCTCCCTTTTTTTTCTTTCTCTTTGATTTTCCTTTGTATGGCGCATAGGGCCCTTTTGGGCTGTCCCACCAGCCCACTAAGGGCTGGTGCGCCATCCTCATGGCCTATGGGCTTCCCCGGGGTGGGTTGCCCCCCCCGGTGAACTCCCGGAACCCATTCGTCATTCCCGGTACATTCCCGGTAACTCCGAAAACCTTCCGGTAATCAAATGAGGTCATCCTATATATCAATTTTTGTTTCCGGACCATTTCGGAAACCCTCGTGACGTCCGTGATCTCATCCGGGACTCCGAACAACATTCGGTAACCAACCATATAACTCAAATACGCATAAAACAACGTCGAACCTTAAGTGTGCAGACCCTGCGGGTTCGAGAACTATGTAGACATGACCCGAGAGACTCCTCGGTCAATATCCAATAGCGGGACCTGGATGCCCATATTGGATCCTACATATTCTACGAAGATCTTATCGTTTGAACCTCAGTGCCAAGGATTCATATAATCCCGTATGTCATTCCCTTTGTCCTTCGGTATGTTACTTGCCCGAGATTCGATCGTCAGTATCCGCATAACTATTTCAATCTCGTTTACCGGCAAGTCTCTTTACTCGTTCCGTAATACAAGATCCCGCAACTTACACTAAGTCACATTGCTTGCAAGGCTTGTGTGTGATGTTGTATTACCGAGTGGGCCCCGAGATACCTCTCCGTCACACGGAGTGACAAATCCCAGTCTTGATCCATACTAACTCAACTAACACCTTCGGAGGTACTTGTAGAGCATCTTTATAGTCACCCAGTTACGTTGCGACGTTTGATACACACAAAGCATTCCTCCGGTGTCAGTGAGTTATATGATCTCATGGTCATAGGAATAAATACTTGACACGCAGAAAACAGTAGCAACAAAATGACACGGTCAACATGCTACGTCTAATAGTTTGGGTCTAGTCCATCACATGATTCTCCTAATGATGTGATCCCGTTATCAAGTGACAACACTTGCCCATGCCAGGAAACCTTGACCATCTTTGATCAACGAGCTAGTCAACTAGAGGCTTACTAGGGACAGTGTTTTGTCTATGTATCCACACAAGTATTGTGTTTCCAATCAATACAATTATAGCATGGATAATAAACGATTATCATGAACTAAGAAATATAATAATAACTAATTTATTATTGCCTCTAGGGCATATTTCCAACAAATAACAGGTCTTTGCGCGAAGCCATTTAGCCTGTAGTCGCCCAAGAAGGATGTGACCATGGGGTCCACCAGTTCCAGCTTTGTCTCCTGGAAGCACGCTAAGTGGCAAGCCGAAGCTGCGACAGTATCATTGATAGTGGCTCTTCTATTTGGACGGTTCAGCCCTCGAACATTCCAGTTCAGAATATTGAGGTTGTGCCTATTCATGGGTAACTTCTCACAACATCGATATGGCAGCAACCAAGCAACATGACAAGTTTAACTCGCCTCACCGGGGCAACAGGACGCAGCTGAGCAGCACAGCCACAAACAGGCATAGCAACATACAATGGTGGATGCATAACATGAGAACTACAATACTTCGGGCGGCTAAGGTTCATCAGACCGCGTCCTCAGCCCCGCCAGCCGGTTGGCCGACCAATTCCGGCCCTGCATCAACATCGTGCAGCAGCAACTCTTCCTCCACATCCACCGCCAGATCGCAGTCCATCCTGAAGAGAGCTCGGAGGGCAGAAACATCAGAACCCGGCAGCTGGCCTTGGAACATGGCAACCTAGCGGCTCAGTCGCTTAGAGCTTCTTGAATGACCATTTCCCCATCACCCACAATCCCCATTCTTTGGCAGAGCAGCTGCTCAGCCAGCTGAGCCATGGGCATGTCCCGATTTTTGGCTCGCAACCGAGGGCTGCGCGGGTTGATGTTAAAGCCGGTGACCCTTGCCGCCAGTGTCTTCCTCCTAGCAGTAGGACGCCTTCGTGGAGTGGAGGCTGGGTCAGCAAGGATGGGGGTGCTGCCTGCACGAACAAGGGAGTGGCAACCACACCCGCAACCAGTGAGGCTGCCCCCGAATCGTCCCTGAAACTGACCAGCGGCGAGGCCACCAGGTGTGGCACGTGGACAGGAGTGCGGGGTTCCTCTCCCAGTTCAGCAGCAGGACTTGGCCCCAAGTCAGGTGGCAAGGAGGTAGCAGGACTGGACATAGGTGGCGTGTGCACAAACGTTAGGGAAGGCTGAATCTGAGTTCCAAAACAGGACATAGCCCTGCGCAGCCAGACCAGGCTGGAGGAGGTTGTGCGTAGCTCAATAATGTCACAGGAGGTGGTGCGGGGAAAGGAGGAGGAGAACGTCCTCGCTGATCCACCCCCGGGCCACTAGTGGATAATAGAGGCATGCACACAAATAATGGTGATCACGCCGCGTCAGGAGATCATCAATACTTCGGAGGAACCGTGGTTGGTGTTAAACATTGAAAGACTTTTGGCCATTAGATGTAGTGATTAGATGGTTGATATGCTTTGGATATGCCCAATTCGTGTTTTTATAGGGGTAGTAGATAAGCACTAGTGGGCAGAGTTTAAGCCCGTCATTTGGCAAATTTGTTTATATGTAATATTTGTTTTTATATTGTTTTGGTAATTTTATCTTTCCATTTGGAAGAAATTGTGAAAAATGGTTTGTCATAATTATTGGTTACCTATAGTTATCGTTTACCCACTATTATTTTTTGTAGAAAAGTGAGGTAATATTAGGTGTCGTGCACGGGAGAGCCCTGGCCATAAATCAGAGAAATGTTTTTTTGTAATTTTTAACCTTTTAATTATTTTTAAAAGGGGGTTTAAATAAAGATAATTTTGAAAAAGGGTGGGGTAAAAAAGGCGGGAAATGCATGGCATTATTTTGTTTTAAAACTCAAGGAAAAGGTTAAAAAAACAAGAAAGTACTGTTCAACGAAGGGTAGTGTTCATGTTTTAAAATGCGGGGAAATGTTTTTTTGTAAATTTTAACTATTTAATTTTAATTTCAGAAAAGGGGGGAATACACGGAACTATTTCGTTTTAAAATTCAGGGAGAAGGGACAAAAATATATATCAAGAAAGAACTGTTCATACGGGTTACTATTCATCGAACGTTACTGCTTCGAGGAATTGTTGTTCATGCAGGGTTATTTTGCTTTGAATAAGGTTTACCCGTCGCCTCCTGTTGATCCGAAGATGGACGAAACGGGTGTTTGCATCCCCCTCTTTGATATTTGTTATTCGTGAGTTCTTTTTAGCCCTTTCCATCACAACCAGGGCGACCACTCTTTTCTTCAACTTTTTACGACCGTGGTTAGGTTGAATGAGGCACTGGAACTGATAAGGGTGATCTTCGCTGAGAGGGAGTATGTTCCAAAGTGCACGTTTTCCAGCTTGAGATGATCTTCATCTCAAAGAAGGAGGATTCCGCCACGCATGCCAATAACAGGTCTTTGCGCGAAGCCATTTAGCCTGTAGTCGCCCAAGAAGGATGCGACCATGGGGTCCACCAGTTCCAGCTTTGTCTCCTGGAAGCACGCTAAGTGGCAAGCCGAAGCTGCGACAGTATCATTGATAGTGGCTCTTCTATTTGGACGGTTCAGCCCTCGAACATTCCAGTTCAGAATACTGAGGTTGTGCCTATTCATGGGTAACTTCTCGCAACATCGATATGGCAGCAACCAAGTAACATGACAAGTTTAACTCGCCTCACCGGGGCAACAAGAAGCAGCTAAGCAACACAACCACAAACAGGCATAGCAACATACAATGGTGGATGCATAACATGAGAACTACAATACTTCGGGGCGGCTAAGGTTCATCAGACCGCGTCCGCAGCCCCGCAAGCCGGTTGGCCGACCAATTCCCGCCTTGCATCACCATCGTGCATCAGCAACGCTTCCTCCAGAGCCGCCGCAAGATCGCAGTCCATCCTGAAGAGAGCTCGGAGGGCAGCAACATCAGAACCTGACAGCTGGACTTGGAACATGGCAACTTAGCGGCTCAGTCGCTCAGAGCTTCTTGAATGACCATTTCCCCATCACCCACAATCCCCATTCTTTGGCAGAGCAGCTGCTCAGCCGGCTGAGCCATCGGCATGTCCCGATTTTTGGCTTGCAACCGAGGGTTGCGCGGGTTGATGTTAAAGCCGGTGACCCTCACCGCCAGTGTCTTCCTCCTAGCAGTAGGACGCCTTCGTGGAGTGGAGGCTGGGTCAGCAAGGATGGGGGTGCTGCCTGCACGAACAAGGGAGTGGCAACCACACCCGCAACCGGTGAGGCTGCCCCCGAATCGTCCCTGAAACTGACCAGCGGCGAGGCCAACAGGTGTGGCACGTGGATAGAAATGTGGGGTTCCTCTCCCAGTTCAGCAGCAGGGCTTGGCCCCAAGTCAGGTGGCAAGGAGGTAGCAGGACTGGACATAGGTGGCGTGTGCACAAACGTTAGGGAAGGTTGAATCTGAGTTCCAAAACAGGACATAGCCCTACGCAGCCAGACCAGGCTGGAGGAGGTTGTGCGTAGCTCAATAATGTCACAGGAGGTGGTGCGGGGAAAGGAGGAGGAGAACGTCTTCGCTGATCCACCCCCGGGCCACTAGTGGATAATAGAGGCATGCACACAAATAATGGTGATCACGCCGCGTCAGCACATCATCAATACTTCGGGGGAACCGTGATTGGTGTTAAACATTGAAAGACTTTTGGCCATTAGATGTAGTGATTACATGGTTGATATGCTTTGGATATGCCCCTTTCGTGTTTTTATAGGGGTAGTAGATAAGAATGCTTTTTTAAGTTGATGTGTGGATGCATTCACAACGAGAAAATAAGGGAAGTAATCTGATTCCGAAATGAAAAGACACATCAAACTATTCCCTTAAATTTTGTTTTTCTATTTGAAGACCGAACAACTTTTACTTCCTTATCTAGCTGTCTAAATTTTATTTTCTTTGTAACACTTGCATCCATATTTACTACTAACGATTTTAAATGACACCCAAAAACCTATGACAAGGATTATTCACATGATCGGAGAAGCAATAGTTGTACCTGTGACAAGAATTATTCACATGATTGGAGAAGCAATAGTTTTTTCCTATGGTATGTGTTAAAGTAAAACGAGAGGACAAGTAATGGAAACATTATAGGAAGAGGATTTGTGGCTCTCGGGTGTCACACATCCTATAAGTATAACATAAAAAACATATTAGGGATTTTCAAAAATTCTGAAACTTTGAAGTATGAAACATGGGTGTCCGTTGTACACCCGTGTCCAGTTTTCTGGGGAATGGGTGCCCATGGCAATGTCAGTAAAAAGACAAAAAATCATATGTATAAAAAAAATCATATGTCCGATCGTATATTCCAGCGCAACTGATACCATGGGCACCCATTCCCCACGGAAGTGGACATGGATGTAGAATGGCACCCATGTTTCATATCTCAAAATTTTTGTTTTTTTTAAATTTTCTAGTATTCTTTTAATGCTACTTTCATATAGTGGTGTGTGGCACCCAAGAGTTCCAATGCATTTCCCAAATAGTATATCTTTATTGATCATTGAGTAAAGACAGAACAAATTTTATCTACCACCGGTAATTGTTGTTAGGAAATATGCAACTTATCTCTATTACATAGCCCATGAGTCATATATATATATATATATTACACATGGCTTGAGGTCCAAATAAAGGAAATATAGCCTAATAAAACTCCTAGACTAATACTAAAACTCCTTAACAATGGTTATCACCATTTAAGTTTTGTATGTTATATGTATTATTTATCAAATCGAAAAGTATGTATGCGTAGTATGTATTATATAAAAATATTTAGATAGTACTTATACTACTTTTTAGGTAATATGCATCATATTTTGAGTATGCTTATTTTTACGTACAAATATATACGTATTTTAAAAATATAATAAAACCATTGGCTAACTTACATTTTTTTTCTTATAACTTACTTTGGTGTATCTTATAATAGTATATCAACATATTTATAATGATAAAATAGTATATATACTATCACATTATAGGTGTGGTGTTTCAGTATTTTTTTCAGAATTTTTAGAAGCTTCTACACCGTCGAAAACCTTAACTACTTTTGTGGCAAGCTATGATAGAAAATCCTACTCCTATATATATAGGTAATCATGAACCATTATTGTTGACATCATCCTTGAGGTAAATAAGTTAGGTGACAAAATAATAAACCCCGATCCTCCTATGTGTGTGATGAAAACATTAGCTCCAAAAATATACAATGAGCGTGAACAACCATAGAAGAATAAATGATAGTTGAGTATGTTAACTTGCTAATATGAAAGCTCTTACACAAACTCTTCTCTGAATGTAATGAATTATGATTGTCTCAATGACTAGGACATAATTTGTTGTTTACCAATAAAGTTTATGCTTCACACTACAATGTTGTGGATAGATTGTTACTTGTTTATGAAAAGCTATATGATGAAAAACTTGTTGTTATGTTAATATTCATGATGCTCTCATATTTATTCTGTTTTTGTCGACACCTCTCTGTCAAATTATGTGATCATTATTATCAAGTTCGGCTTTCGCTTGAGGACAAACAAGGTCTAAGATTGAGGGAGTTGATACGTCCATTTTGCATCATGAATTCTTATTGATATTTCTGACATTCTTGTCTATTATTCCTCATTATGATAGAATTCTGAATATACAAGGTACATCACAAAAGGGAGATTACTCGAAACTGGAATTCTGGACTTGAAAACCAAGAAAAAAGCTAAAAATCACTCGACTCCAAATGACGTGAAATTTTATGAAGATTGTTTATGGAATATATGAGAATTATTGGGCCAAAAATATATCATAGGGGGCACGTGTTGGGAGCAAGCCAACGATGCAAGCCCACCCCGTGGCGCGCCTTGATGGCTTGTGGGCTCCAGCAGGTTTTCTGACCCCTCTCTTCTCCTATATGATGCGCTTTACCTTAGAAAAAATTTCATAAGGATACTTTCAGGATGAAGCGTCACCATCTAGAGGCGAAAACCTGGGCACATGCCCTTTTTCTCTCCGACAAAGAAATTCTGCTAGGGGAATTCCCCTCCGGGAGTGGGAAATCAAAGACATTGTCATCATCAACGCTTCCTCCTTCGTCGGAGGACCAATCTTCATCAACATCTTCACCAACACCATCTCATCTCTTGTATTCAATCTTTGTCTCAAAATCTCATATTGGTATTTGTGGGTTAGTAGTAGTGTTGATTACATCTCGTAGTTGATGCTAATGGATTTACTTGGTGAAAGATATTATGTTCAGATCCTTGATCATCATTATTATACCTCTAACCTTGAGCATGTTTATAAGGTGTGAGTAGTTACTATTGTTCCCGAGGACATGAGAGAAGTCTTGTTATAAGTAATCATGTGAAATTGATATTCATTCGATATTTTTCCTAAGGACATGGAAGAAGTCTTATTATAAGTAATCATGTAAAATTGATATATTTGTTCAATATTTTAATGATGTGTATGTTATTGATTTTCTTAGTGATGTCGTGTGAATGTCGACTACACGACACTTCACAATATTACGAGTAGGACAGTAGAAACCAAAAAATCGGTTTATACTGTTCAGTATTTTGTTCAATTCAGTTAGCAAAACTAATAACCAAAAATAGCAACTCAAAACAGCTCATTGAAAATCCAGTTCGGTTTTTAGTTTTATACCGAACGATTTGTTGTAGTACAACACAGCTGTCAGTGCGTCTATACATACCACCCATGACCTCTTATATTAGCGAGCACCTCATCCCATCGAGCGTAGCTACTCGATGTGGTACTAAAAATAAGTCTTTTTCTTTCCGTGCACATTCCACTAACGCGTTTGGGCCTTGTAGTTTATGTGGAGGCCCGATCCTAGACATAGAAGGCTCTAATCGGCTGGCTTAGCTCGCACTGGGCATGTCGCCTATGCAAAAGCTCGCGCGTTGACGGAAACACGTGTGTGGTCCTGTCAACACGAGCGACCGGCGACATGAGCCTGACATGCGACGTGAGGAAGCCTATTTTTGCGAGGAAGGCTAGATCCCTCGTGCTTTGGTTTTTTGTTTCGGTTGCACGGTTTTCCATCGAACCGATGAATTTTAATTTGATTATTAAAAGGGGAAATTGGATTTTACTGTAGCACTTACAAAAACCAAAAATTCGGTTTTATCGGTTCGGTGCTCAGTTGGTCGGTTTTTATGCCCGGGCCAAGTTATGAGTATGTAGAAAGACATTATGGAGTAACAATAAGATGATGGGTTGCGAGAGTGACAGAAACTTAAACCCCAAATTATGAGTTGCTTCATGAGAGGATGATTTGGATCCATACATTTTATGTTATGAATAGATTTATCTTAATTTCTTTTCGTAGTTGCGGATACTTGCGAGATGAGGTAATCATAAATGGGGTGCTTGTTCAAATGAGAACATCACCTTAGCACCGTTCCATCCACATATTAAATTATCAAAGTAACGAACTGTAACGATATTCATTCTTGCGAAACGACGAGATGCGTTTCTATCCCTATCGAGGCCCTTGCGCCAAAATAAGGATAGGACCGCATCTTGGGCGTTAGAAGTCTGCTTTGAGTCTAGTTATATATCGGAGAGAAGAATTCTTTTTTCTCCTCTTGTATGCTCTGATATCAACTTGTAACGATATCCATTCTTGCAAAATGACGGGATGCGTTTTTATCCCTGTCGAGGCCCTCGCGCCAAAATAAGGATAGGACCACATCTTGGGCGTTACAAGTCTGCTTTGAGTCTAGTTATATATCAGAGAGAAGAATTCTTTTTTCTCCTCTTCTATGCTCTGATACCAACTTGTAACGATATCCATTTTTGCGAAATGACGAGATGCGTTTTTATCCCTATCGAGGCCCTCGCGCCAAATAAGGATAGGACCGCATCTTAGGCGTTACACGAACGCGAATCAACTCAATATGATGAACACGAGTAAACAAAAAATTTCATGTGTCCTTGGAAGAGCTTGCCTCATATAAGGGTATTCTCAGGCCTGTCCTTTGCTATAAAAAGGATTGGACTATCTTATTACATACTTTTTTTGAGAGTTTTTTTCATTCATATCACGAATCAGTACAATGAAGTCGACCCTTACAAGCACACTGAAACGCAAACACGGAGGACCTTGAACACCTAGAGTACCTAAGACAACCATAACAAGAGGATCTTCGGAGCCCTGTGTCATCATCCCTGAATCTTGAGAGAAGACCCCTGCAGTAAAAGGATCTACAACTAGTCGCAAGCAGGTCATCATCTTCGACCATGGTACAATTGCCGCCACGCTGTTTCCTCCTTACTTGACACCAGCGCTGAGAGGGCATGGACATCAATCCAACACACCTGCAACAACTGTCGCCATCTTTTGGCTTTGAGTACCGCGAAAAGTGTCCCTTCCGAAAGGAAGAGAACTCGAGTCATCCGACCGGTCCAGCACCGTGGCCGGGCCATCCGCCCGGACAAAGCAAGATCTCCCACCAGCATCAACGCAGAGGAAGGAGAAGAACAACATCAAAAAATCGTACCAACAAGGAAGAAGAAGGGTCTTTGTCTTCCTGCATCCATCGCCCATCTGAGGACCCAAACGGCCAGCGCCAATGGACCTCCAACCACCATAGCCCGCGACCTCGACGAGATCCGGGGATCCCCAACCCCGCTGGCTCCTAGACGAAGGCAAAAGCCTCGCCTGACCGTGAACGGAGCCCGGAGAAACTTATTCCGACGCGACACCACCGCAACGGCCTTGACGGCGTCTTGCTACCTCTTGAGCTTGCGTTGGTTTTTCCCTTGAAGAGGAAAGGATGATGCAACACAGTAGCAGTAAGTATTTCCCTCATTTTTAAGCACCAAGGTATCGATCCAGTAGGAGAATCAAGCCAAGTGTCCAGAGTACCTGCGCAAACACAAACAAGCTTGCACCCAACGCTATAAAGGGGTTGTCAATCCCTTCAAGATTGATTACAAAGTGAGATCTGAAGGCGGAAAGTGCAACGAAGTAAAAGTGTAAGGCTACAAATATGATGTGAAGTAGACCCGGGGGCCATAGTGTTCACTAGAGGCTTCTCTCAAAATAGCAAATATTATGGTGGGTGAACAAATTACTGTCGAGCAATTGATAGAACCGCGCAAAGTCATGACGATATCTAAGGCAATGATAATACATATAGGCATCATGTCCGAGACAAGTAGACCGATACTGTCTGCATCTACTACTATTACTCCACACATCGACCGCTATCCAGCATGCATCTAGTGTATTGAGTTCATGACAAACGGAATAACGCCTTAAGCAAGACGACATGATGTAGAGGGATAAACTCAAACCAATGATGTAAACCCCATCTTTTTACCCTTGATGGCAACAACACGATGCGTGCCTCGCTACCCCTTCTGTCACTGGGTGAGGTCACCGCACGGTATGGACCCTAAACCAAGCACTTCTCCCATTGCAAGAATCATAGATCAAGTTGGGCAAACAAAACCCACAACTCGAAGAGAATTACAAGGATATGAAATAATGCATATAAGAGATCAGAAGAAACTCAAATAAGATTCATAGATAATCTGATCATAAATCCACAATTCATCGGATCTCGACAAACACACAGCAAAAGAAGATTACATCGGATAGATCTCCATGAAGATCATGGAGAACTTTGTATTAAAGATCCAAGAGAGAGAAGAAGCCATCTAGCTACTAGCTATGGACCCGAAGGTCTATGGTGAACTACTCACGCATCATTAGAGAGGTCATGGTGTTGATGAAGAAGCCTTCCGTATCCGAATCCCCCCTCCGACAGGGGACCAGAACGTGCCCCAGATGGGATCTTGCGGAGATAGAAGCTTGCGGCGGCGGAATTTTTTTTCGTGAATATCTCTCGTGGTTTTGGATTTTTCGTGGATTTATAGGCGGAAGAAGTAGGGCAGACGAGCCACGGGGGGGCCACAAGCCTGCTAGGCGCGCCCCCCCGTCCGCACCTAGAGGGCTTGTCCTCCCTTGGTGGCCTCAGCTTTGGTTCTCACGTCCCTTGCGTATCTTCTGTTCCGGAAAAAATCTTTTCGAAAGTTTTATTCCGTTTGAACACCGTTTAAAATTCTTCTTTGAAAAGGGTCAATAGCACGGAAAAAACAGGAACTGACACTTGACACCGAGTTAATAAGTTAGTCCCAAAAAATATATAAAAGGCATACAAAATATCTAAAGTTTGACAAGATAATAGTATGGAACCATCAAAAATTATAGAAACGTTGGAGACGTATCAAGCATCCCCAAGCTTAACTCCCGCTCGTCCTCGAGTAGGGAAGTGATAAAGACTGAATTTTTGATGTGGAATGCTACCTAGCATAGTTGTCCTTTGTAACTACTTTCATGTGACATCAATAAAAAGATCCGTAAGATTCAAAACAATAGTTTGCTATTGACATGAAAAAAATAATACTTCAAGCAAACTAGTAAGGTAATCATGAACTTTCGAAATAACAAGGCCGAAGAAAGTTATCCCTATAAAAACATATAGTCTTGGCTATGCTCCATCATCCCCACACAACTAATTTAAATCATGCACAACCCCGGTATTGGCCAAGTAATTGTTTTCGCACTCTTATTTTCTCAGACCTTTTTCCACTCTCACGCAATACATGAGCGTGAGCCATGGATATAGCACTATAGGTGGAATAGAGTGTGGTGGAGGTTGTGAGCAAAAAGGAGGAGATGGTCACATCGACTCGGTGTATCAAAGGGCTATGGAGATGCCCATTAATAGATATCAATATGAATGAGTAGGGATTGCCATACAACGAATGCACTAGAGCTATAAGTATGTGAAAGCTCAAAAGGAGAACTAGTGCGTGTGCATCCAACTTGCTTGCTCACGAAGACCTAGGACAATTTTGAGAAAGCTCATCATTGGAATATACAAACCAAGTTATATAATGAAAATTTCCACTAGCATATGGTGGTGACAAAACGAGAGGCTCTCAATCATGAAGAACATTGTGCTATTATGAAGCACAAGTGTGGAAAGAAATAGTAGCATTGTCCCTTCATTCTTTTTCTTTTTTTGTTTGGGCACTTTGGTCTTTTTCCATATTTTTTTTGTGAGCAACTTTGGTATCTTTTTTAATTTCCTCACATGAGATAATGCTCTAATAATGATAAAATACAAAGTTTGACAAGATAATAACATGTAACCATCAAAAAATTATAGATACGTTGGAGACGTATCACGTCTCCCTCCTTCCTAACCGTACCACACACCCACCTAGCGAACAGAGCCGAGGTTCCCCCTCCCTCCCACCGCCGGAGCGGCCGACGAAGAGAGAGGGAATCAGAGGCGTCACCGGTGGCACGCAAGGGAACCTTGGTCGCCTCCCTTGATCACCTCGTGCGATCCTACTTTTCCGAGGGAGTTCGTGAGAAGTAGTAGGATCTTATTACATACTTATTACTATTGTTATTTGTCACTTGTTATAAATTATCTTGATATAAAATTATCTATCATTGTTACTTATAACATTTGCGAGAATAATTTGTCGAAACTGTTTATCATCTCTTTGACCCGTTTACTAAATGTGCTACGGCGGGCCGGGCGATTAAGACGATCTGGTCCGTTTCCGTATCGCTTGTGACCACGAGTGTGTATACCTTGGAAAAAAATAATCCCCAAGCTCCATTCCGATTTTTTTTTCTATCTCCCGCAGGCTGCCTCCCGTCCTCCCTTCCCAGGCTGTCGGCGGCGACCCAGCCCTAGCTCGCCGCCGAACCACCGGCGCCCCGCCCATCCCCGCCGCTCTCCGCTGCTCCTCCGGACCCTCCCCTCAACACCCCCGCGCTTGTCCGCTGTTTTTTGTTCGGATCCCGCGCCTCCCCGGTCCCTTCCATCGTCCTGATCCGCGCGCCCCCTTCACCCTTCGCCGACGGCGACGCCCTCCGCTGCTCCACGTCGGGATCCCGCGTCCTTCATCCGTGTGAGGGCGGATCCGCTCTTCACCGGCACCAGCAGATCTTCACCAGCGACAGCGAGGTGAGCTCCTGACCCCGCCTTCTGCTCGACCCTAGCTCCATGGCCGGCTCGGTTTTGACAAACAGCAACAGTTTTGTAATAATTTGCTGTGATATTGTTGTATGACTTTTGGTTTGAAATCGACGACCGAGTACACTTGTTGTATGATTTTGTTGGTTCAGTGTTTTGTAATGCCAAAGATTCTCATGATCATTCAATATTCGGCATATCATTGTACTGTGACATTTGTGCTATTTAAATCTGTATCCACTTGAAATATTTGCAGTGTTCCCTTGTGGCGAAATTTGTACTATTTGAATATGTTGGGTACATATATTTGCAAAGTGCACTTGCAACCTTGCCCGTACAACTTTGTCTGTCCGACACCAATGGTTGTTCATTGAGAAAAACTCTGTAATATACAGAGGGGGTGGAGCTGGCGGCCGAATGTTTTGCCAAATTCCAAAATGGAAAGTGGAGTGGAGATTTTAGAATTATGAGGAGTGGAGGGTTGCTGAACTGCCTGTTAGTCTGCTCCTATTCGTAGATGGTAGGAAAATTTCTGCTTTGTGTCTTTTGCTGTTCTAAATCCTGCAGATTGTTGAGGTTGAGCAGTTTCTTTTTTAGTTTGATGGATGTCCATCTTACAATAACTAATTGGTCAGATTCGTTAGCTTGTAGGATTGATTTTGTTAGAATGGGCTCATTTTTGTGTGGGACCGATTGGCACAACAGTTAATCATCGCGGCTTTGTTTATATGCAAGAGAGCCCACATGTGAGCATTACCTGCACCTTGTCGTTTTGAACGGACCAGATCCATGCTGCTTGTCCTGTTGCATCTTTACTTGCACTACTGGCCTGTCTTGAATCATGCAGCTTGCTTCTGATCGAACCTATGCTATGGCATAAATGTGGGCCAAACTCTGCATGGTGTACACAAGGATTTAAAATTTCTTCATAACTATAGGCAGTTTATTAATCCAGCCGAACAGGTAGTAACATTTAAAGTGGTAATCTAAGGCCTCTTCCAATGCGAAGGTGCTTACATGAGGTGCTAAGCACATTAAAAAGTGTAGCAACTAAAGCCCCCAATGCATCCGTGTTTAACTTGTTGCTAAACATCCTTCATTTAATGATTTTGCAACTAAAGTTGTTCATGCATTGGTGGGCTTCTTTCATTTAAGTGTTTTGCCTAGGTTCATGCACTTAGCGTTGTTTCTTCCTGGGGTCACCACACTCATCTTTTTCCTATTAATTAGCTTGCCACATCGGCTTCTTTGCCTACATGACAGCCTTAGCACCTGTATAAGGTTGATCATTGGGAGGGGCCTAACGTAGGAGGCTAGTCCAAAATCCCCACTTTTGTTAATAATTTATACTCCCTCTGTTTTGTATACAAGACCACTATATCGTTTTTCAGATACCAAGAAAACAAAACCAACTAATAAATAGCACAGTTAATTGTGTGGAAAACCTCCCATGTTCTTGGCTAATTAAACTTTTTGCATGTGGTGCCTCTTTCTCTATGGCTGCATGCAATGTTTTCACTAATAAGGATAAGCACCATCATACGAGGCAAAAATCTAATCAATTCTTCTCGGGAAGAGATAGTGGCCTTGTATAGATACAAATTGTATTTTTGATAGTGGCCTTGTATTTAAAGGCAGATGGAGCAGTATTTTTTTTATCAAACATTAAATATGGTGTGAAAATTGGATTTTTGTTGTAAAATTCAGTTTGTAGAACCTCACTATCAATACTTGTGTGCTGAAAGCTCCCACACAAGGTGTGGTCTGGGGAAGACAATTTCTGGATGCCTTACTCTTGCATAATAATTCTGCAAGGAGGCTGGTTCGAACCCAGGACCTCCTGGTCCAGGCCACAAGCGGAGAGACTCTACCCACCGCGCCATGTCCGCCCTTCTGTCAAACTTGTGATTTCACAGCTAATAAATTGTTCATTTGATGTTGCTTTAGATCAGAGTATTGTTTAATGTACTAAATATTTCATTTCTGTCTTCATAGTTGCTGAAGTTCAAATTGGGCAATGGATCTTGACACAGAGAATCGTCTAGCTTCATTACTCCTTGAAGAAGCACGGAGATTACAGTCCGAGGCTGACAGGGAAGGTGTTCATGCATATTTGCGGAAGCCCAATGTCAGGCATCGTCCAAACTCCCGGTTCCTCACAGCCACAGTTCGTGGAGTTCAACAAGGTTAGCATCATGTTTCTTTTACAGTATCCTTGTCTCCTTGTGTTGATTACCTGATCAAAGCAGCTGTAATCATGCTTTTTTACTGAAGAAAATGTTTTTTATGTCCTTGAAACCTTCTCATTAGGAGAATTCATCCAAAACTAATCACAACAATTGAAGGCAGTTACAAATTTGCAATCATGTAGGCACCACTTTAAATTGCTTCCTCTAACTCGGCGTGGTTAACTAAATAAGCATTAATGACTACTCCCTCTGTCCGGAAATACTTGTCTTAGGAATGAATGTATCTAGATATATTTTAGTTCTAGATACATCCATTTTTATACATTTGTGCGACAAGTAATTCTGGACGGAGGAAGTACTTTATAAGTATTTTTGAACTGGAAGTGTAAATTTGTGGGCGAGCACAGATGCTCCGCTTATCTCGTATGTTATTTCTCCTAGATCCATGGACGTTCTGGCACTATACCTTGTATAAAGATCGGTATTTCCTCCTTCACTGTTGATCTGGCCCACACTGGTCGCTGAGTTATTGTGCTAGATACCTACAGATGTCTTCTGGCTCAGACATCGTTTCACGGTGGGCCATCTGCACCTTTCTCCATCATCCTGAGCAGTCCCATTAATGCAATCCATTTAGAAACTTCCATAAAAAATATCACAGAAACAAATTCACTTCCAGTAGCAACTTCCCCCTTCAAGATTCTTCTCCTACCTATATATGACGGGGGGATAACCCCGGGCTAGGCAAATTCGAGCACTTCCCCATCCGCCTTAAAAAAACAACACAGGGTGGCCTCTTCTCCCCAGAAGGCCGGTTGCCCCTGGCCGGCTGCGTAGCCGAGCCGGCTCGTGGCTGAGTCGTTCTCCATCCGGCTCGACTACGTCCCGCCAGCCGGATGGGTCAGCCCTAGTCACATCACCCTGACAAGCGCGTCAGGGACGCATCATCAAAGGCGTGGCTACAGTGGCCCAGGTACCGCTAACCTGACCGTGCTTGGCTACAGTAGTGGCGGTCGTACCACTGACCCTCGCCGACTGCGACCAGTCGAGGTGGCACAGTGGCAACACGCCTCCCATCCACTCCATTACCTGCCCCGGCGTGGCTACAGTGCAGCCGGCCGTACCGCTGACTGCAGCCGGCTGCCACAAGACGATGACACACGGTGCGGCCCGTATCACTGCGTGACGAGCACGCACCAATAGCAGCAACTGGCCGGCGAGCCCCGGCTCCCGATGGGACCCTGCAGCCGGCGGGCCCTACACGCGACATGACCCCTCAATCGGGGGCCCCCGTGGCCGGCTAGAGGTTGCCAGCCGGGTCCTGCCGGTACCTTTTATGCTTATTGCAAGCCAGGGGGTTGGCCTATAAAATCCCTTGGTATCGCCCCATGCAAGGCGTCGACCAATCACACACACACACACACCCATACAGGAGAGGTAGAGAAGGCTACCAGCTTCTTCCTCCTCCGTCGCACAACTCAAGGAGCACCATTGTAATCCCATTCGGTTTAGCAACCAAACCAACAGGACTAGGGGTGTTACCTCCCACGGAGGGCCCGGACCTGGGTACATCGTGTGTCTCACACCGCTTGTCCCCGATCCCATTTCCGGAGCCTGCCGGCGCTTACGGCCCCAACCACTCTCAATTTGCCACCCATGGCATCTGTCGTGAGAAAACGACGACAGTTGGCAACCACCATGGGGTCGTCCACGGCGATGACCGGAGTCACGCTCCGGGCGGGACCCTCAGCCTACTTTGCCGGGCGCATCGCGTCCGGACTAATCAGCACGCTTGTGGAGCTCTCCTTTGCGGAAACTTCCGTGACGCTCAACCCCGGCTTCACCTGCTCCGCAGGCCTCGCCATCGGTTCCTCCGACAAGACGTGCTGAGGTCACGCCTCGCTCGATGTCGGCGATCTCTGCGTGCTCTTCAACAAGCCGCGGCTCGACGCCGCGTCGACGTTCGACGAGTACCCCAACGAGGTGCTCAACTGCACCGATCCGCCATCCTTCGCAAGGGCAACCGTCTCGAGAGGTGCCATCGACCTCCGCGTCCTCGCGGAGGTAATGGCTACTCCTCCACGAGCTCCAATCGCGCTAGGGCGCAGGCGGACGCAACTGCCGTTGCGTCTCGCGCCAGGGGTGACGCGCATGCAACCGTCATCGTGGCTCGTCCTGGTCCTTTCCGATCCTCTCCGCTCCACTCTTCAGGGGCTGAGCACCCTCATCGCGCAAACGGCCAACCCGGCCGCAGCCACAACCGAGCTGGAGATGGCTCGCAAGCAGCTGCTCGCGGAGGCCACCTCCCTCGCGAGCGGCCGACGTTGGATGGAGTCTGCAGCTTGAGTACAACTCCGCCTATAGTCTCACCTCGGCTGGCGACGAGCCCAGCCGGCGCGGTGAGGTTCATAGCCGCGGCCGCGTAGTCGTCGAGATCCTAGGCGGCAGGCTGCCCACCTACGACACCCCTGCGGCCAACATGAGGGCCGCCCAAGTGGCCTACGAGGATTTGGCCACCATGGAGGGCGAGGGGCGTGGGCAGCAGGAAAAGCACATCCAAGACCTCATCATCGCTGCCAATTGCAGGAGGCTTGCCTCGACCCGACCCATTCTGGCTTCGAGTCTCCCCACCTCGAGGACGAGGACCAGCGGGCTGCCAGTGGCCGATAGCAGGCCCAACACTCTTCCTCCCCTCGTGGCTCCGGTCGGCGCGCCGATGGGAGCTGCGGCAGGCGCTCCCAACGCGGGATCGAGCAGCCGACAGTCTCCATCGGGCGCAATGACGCCCCCGAGGGAGGCGGCCGGTCAGCTCGCGCCTACACCGCACCTCCACGGCAAGAGCGGGCACGCTCGTCGGCTCCATCTGTCCGGGCCGAGCTGCGGGCTGCCAGTGGCCGATAGCAGGCCCAACACTCTTCCTCCCCTCGCGGCTCCGGTCGGCGCGCCGATGGGAGCTGCGGCAGGCGCTCCCAACGCGGGATCGAGCAGCCGACAGTCTCCATCGGGCGCAATGACGCCCCCGAGGGAGGCGGCCGGTCAGCTCGCGCCTACACCGCACCTCCACGGCAAGAGCGGGCACGCTCGTCGGCTCCATCTGTCCGGGCCGAGCTCATGGCTCGGCTCCGACCGCGCGTCCCCTAAGAAAGAACAAAGCCCGCCTTCGTCTCGACCGGCTGGGCCCAATCCGCCCTCCTCAAGGAGGGCCAGATCGGTCTGGCGTGCTTCGGCCCCCGGATTCACGAGGAGCCGTTTCCCACCGGCTTCACGCTTCCTCGAGACACTCCAAAGTACAACGGTACGACTAAGCCTGAAGATTGGCTGATCGATTGCACCATCGCAGTCTGCATCGCCAGGGGAAACAAGCTGTTGCGGTGCGCTACGTCCCCCTCATGTTGACCGGCTCGGCCCGAACTTGGCTTAACAGCTTGCCGGCCGGCAACATCAATGCTTGGGTAGACTTTGAGGAAGCGTTGGTGCGCAACTTCACCGGCACCTACAAGCGCCCCGGTGGTCCCTGCGAGCTAGCCATGTGCGTCCAAGCGGCGGACAAGCCCTTTTGCGACTACCTCACGCGTTGGATCGAGCTGCGTAACTCTTGCGAAGGGGTGCACATGTGCGTCCAAGCGGCGGGCAAGCCCTTTCGGCCATCCAATACTTCATCGAGGGTGAAGCTCATGGCCAAGGCGGACAAATACGCCACGGTCGACTCCGTGATGCGGATCAAGGTCACCGCAACCGGCAAGGCCACCCCACCGCCGGCTACCCCACGACCAGTTGCCGAAAGCCGGCGACAGCAGAACAACAAGCGGAAGACTGACCAGCCGGATCCCCGGTACGGGAACAAGCAGGTCGCTACCATTGAGGAAGAGCAACCGGCTGCCCAGGCCGCCAGCCAGCGCCAGCGAGCCGGAAGGGCACCTGGCAGCCTAAGCTCACCTTCGAGCAGATGCTCGACGCACCTTGCAAGATGCACTTCGGGGCGAAGCCGGCTACACACACGCTCCAGCAGTGCAGCTTCTCCCAGCGACTGGCCCGAGGTGAGGGCCTTCCGACCGCTCCACCTCCGGCTCAAGTTTCGGCTCCTGCGTCGGTTTCGGCGCCGGCTCCCCCCAACGACGGCCGCCTCCGCGACTAGTTCCTCGACCAGGACGGGGCCTATGTCGTCTTCACGAGTGAAGGCAGCGACAAGCACAACTAGCGATAACGTCGGAACGAGGTGGACACCACCGTGCCCTTGGTCCCCCAGTACATGCACTGGTCCGAGAAGCCGCTTACCTGGAGCCTGGCGGACCACCCGACCGTAATGCCAAACCCTGGCAGCTACGCCCTCGTTCTTGCGGGCTCATCTGCCGGTTCTCGCGGGTGCTGGTCGACGGCGGCAGTAGCATCAACATTCTCTACTGCGACACGTTGCTCAAGCTGGGGCTCAGGGAAAAAGACATGAAGCCGACCCGGACGGTTTTCCACGGCATCGTGCTAGGGCAATCCTGCTCCCCTAATGGCAAAATCCAGCTCGATGCCCTTTTCGGCGACAAGGCCCACTTCCGCCGCGAGCTGGTATGGTTCGAGGTGGTGGAGCTCAACAACCCCTACCATGCGCTGCTGGGTAGGCCGACGCTTGCCAAATTCATGGCGATCCCCCAGTACGCCTACCTCAAGATGAAGATGCCGGGTCCCAAGGGCATCATCACCGTAGCCGGCGAGTACAAGAAATCAATCGAGTGCGTGCGTGACAGTAGCCGGCTGGCCGAGGCGTTGGTGATCGCGGAGGAGAAACTCTCGACCGACTCATGGCCCAGGCCATCGAGCAGCCGGCCGTGCCGACTCCCCCGTCCTAGCCGACCAGCGAGGAGACGTTCCAGCCGTCCAAGGACACCAAGCAGGTGCCACTCGACTCGGTCAACCCGAAGCAGTGCATCACCATCGACGCCACCCTCAGCAGCAAATAGGAAGGCGAGCTCGTCGACTTCCTCCTTGAGAATCGGGACATCTTTGCATGGTCACCCAAGTACATGTCTGGTATTTCGAGGAAGTACGCCGAGCACAAGCTTCATGTGCGACCGGATGCAAAGCTGGTCAAGCAACCCCTGCGCCGTTTCTCTGAGAAGAAGCGGCGTACTATAGGAGAACAGATCGCGTTCGCAACCGGTTTCGTCATGGAAGTTTTTCACCCGGACTGGCTGGCCAACCCAGTCTTGGTGCTGAAGAAGAACAAAACATGGCGCATGTGTATCGACTACACTAGGCTGAACAAGTCATGACCAAAGGAGCCATTCGCCTCGCCCCGGATCGATCAAGTGATCGACTCCACAGCTGGCTTTGATTTGCTGTCCTTCTTGGACGCCTATTTCTGCTACCACCAGATCAAGCTGGATCCGACCGACCGGTTGAAGACCTCCTTCATCATCCCATTCGGAGCCTACTGCTATGTCACTATGTCGTTCGGCTTGAAGAATGCATGCGCCACCTTCCAGCGTTGCATGCAGAAGTGCCTCCTACCCCAAATCAGCAGAAACGTGCACATCTACGTCGACAACATCATCGTCAAATCCAAGAAGCACTTTAGCCTCCTCGACGATCTCCGGGAGACTTTCGCCAACCTGCGCGAGTAAAAGGTCCGGCTCAACCCGGAGAAATGCGTCTTCGGCATGCCAGCCGGCCAGCTCCTGGGTTTCTTCGTGTCCGCGCGCGACATCGAAGCCAACCCGGAGAAGATCAAGGCCATCGAGCGCATGCACAAGCCCACGAAGCTCCGCGACGTCCAGAAGTTTGCTGGTTGCCTGGCCTCGCTCAGTCGGTTCGTCAGCCGGCTCGGTGAGAAGGCGCTGCCCCTTTACCAGCTCATGAAGAAGACGACCAAGTTCGAATGGGCCGACCAGGCGGATAAATCATTTCGCAACCTCAAACGCGCCCTATCCAGCGCGCCCGTCTTGGCCGCGCCAGCCGAAAAGGAGCCTATGCTCACGTACATCGTGGCAACCACACGCGTGATCAGCGTCGTTCTAGTGGTGGAGCGGCCTGAGGAGGGCAGGGCGTTGCCTGTTCAACGCCCTGTCTACCATCTGAGTGAGGTCCTTTCCGCCTCCAAGCAGAACTACCCTCATTACCAGAGGATGTGCTATGACATATACTTTGCCGCCAAGAAGCTGAAGCAATACTTCCAGGAACACACCATCACCGTGGTGAGCACGACTCCGCTTTCAGAAATCATGGGCAACCGGGACGACACCGGCCGGATCACCAAGTGAACCATCGCCATCGCCAAACACGACATCCAGTATGAGCTGTGCACTGCCATCAAGTCTCAGACGGTGGCCGACTTCCTCGTTGACTGGGCCGAGACCTAATTTGTGCCGTTGCCTCCGGACTCCACGCACTGGCGCATGCACTTCGACGGCTCCAAGATGCGAACCGGCTTGGGAGCCGACATCGTCCTGTCGTCCCCAAAAGAGGACCAGCTCAAGTACGCTCTCCAGATCC
Source organism: Hordeum vulgare subsp. vulgare (assembly GCF_904849725.1). Lineage (NCBI taxonomy): Eukaryota > Viridiplantae > Streptophyta > Magnoliopsida > Poales > Poaceae > Hordeum > Hordeum vulgare. Next base: position 39,850,957 of record NC_058524.1, read on the forward strand.
ACTTCGCCGTCTCCAACAATGTGGCCGAGTATGAGGCGCTCGTCCACGGCCTCCGACTCGCCAGGGAAATCGGCATCCGGCGAATCCTTTGCTTTGGGACTCGGACATCGTGGTGCAGCAAGTCTCTGGCAAATGGGACACCAGAGACGCCAACATGGCCGGCTACTGCTTCCTCGTCTAACAGCTCACCGGCTCCTTCGAGGGCTGTGAGTTTCACCACGTCCCCCGGGCGGACAACAAGGCGGCGGACGCAATGGCAAAAATCGGCTCCACCAGTTAGGCGCTCCTAGTCGGCGTCGCTCTCGAGTAGTTGCACAAACCATCAACCAATCCGTCTCCGGAATCGGCGTCGATCTTCGTGCCCGCGGATCCCTTTGGCTCCTTAGGCTCGGGGGCTCCGCCGGCTCCCCCAGCGTTGCCCCCGATCAAAACCAGCAGGACTAGGGGTGTTACCTCCCACGGAGGGCCCCGAACCTGGATACATCGTGTGTCTTGCACCGCTTGTCCCCGAGCCTGTTTTTAGAGCCCGCTGGCGTCCTTACGCCCCCCCCCCCCCCCCGCCCCCAAAAAAAAACTCACTCCCTTCCTAATCCTCGATTGTCCTCCCTGCCACCCACCGCAGATGTCAACTGCTGCCTCGTCCTCAGCTACCAACAAAATCCTCCCGCTGATTTCTTGCCGGGACAAGGTCATCAACTTCGTCTCTAGCACCCGGATCTACAAGTGCATCAAGAAAGATCCCTTGCCACAAATCTATATGTAATAACTCGACTATAGCCTAAATCTAATTCCTGCTAGCCTTATCAGTACATGCACTCCGTAAGGCTACGTTGCCGAGCTCGAATACCATCCCGTCGCCCAGCAAGACCAAGCTCAGCAGCCTCCGGTAGGTGCACATCAAGCTGCACCTTCGAACTGCTTCGCGTCTCCAATCTCCTGGTTCGCAATGGAAAAGTTGAGGAACTCTCTCCATCCCTACTAACCAGAAAACTGTTTTTTCTGTTCCATGAATTAGATTAAAGCAAACGTTACGAGCCGTGGCTCACCACCAAAGTCTCCAACGGAAGTAACAATGACTCGCATGCCCCACGGACGTCTGCCGTTTCCCTGCCCCACAGAATATGACACCCTTAATACCGCTCAGTATTTCCCAGGTAAAAGAACCGGAGCAGATTGCGAGACAACATTCAGTGGTGCAGATATAGTGACCATATATGCTTGGAGGAGAAACCCCACGTCCTTTTTTGAACTCATATTGCTCATTATATCGTGAAATTGAATTTTATTATTAAATTGACACTTGATTGTCCCCCCTGCAGCAAACCGTGTTGTGGAGGTTGATGAAATGTGGCGTGCCAGGGAGAAGGAACTTGAACTTGAGTCTAGGCTGAAAAGAAGAAATAAAGAGCATGGTGACTCTAGAGGGGAGAAACGCAAAGGTGACTCGAGAAATATGAGTTCCAGCTCAAAGATTGAAGAAGGAACTGCTTATAGTAGTTCTTACTCAGACCAGGATGTTGGTCTAGGGGACGATGAAGTTGAAAAGTTTCTGCATTCAAGGTTAGTTTAAATGTCTACTAGTTTCTTCATAGAACAAGCGGGCGGGCAATATATTGATCAACACCTGCCAGATAACTAAGAATTTCTCTGCTTATGACAAACTATTGATGCAAATTATCTACAGTATTATAGTCGTAGTATCACATTATTCTGTTGAGATTGCCATATCCTATCAGGTGATGTTTTTCAAGGGGAGTGTTATGTTTCACTTGCGCACATTTGCATCAGTTACATATTTTCATTTTTGTTGACAAAATATGTAATTTGGTGCTATGTTAGGGTAAAGCGAGGAAGAGGGGCCATTGGCTCTAGGATGGATGAACCTGGTCCATACCTCAAGACTTCACCGCATTGTCGAGACAGAGAACCTAGCCCCGATATACGTTTGGAAGAAAAATGGGAACGACGGGTACAAGGTCCGGAGAGGCCACTGTTTCTGAGATCTAAGTCTACTGATGATTCTTGGCATAGGGAAACATTTTTGGATAATAAGGCATCCAGCTCTTCTGAATCACACAGGAAGAAGGAAAATAAAAAGGAGAGGAAATCGGAGAAAAAAGAGAGAAAGGAGAGGAAAGATAAGAAGAAATCCAAGCATCACCACCGCCACCACCATCACAAAAGCCGAAGAAGGGAGTGATGTGCCCTATTACTTAACTACAATATGTACACAAGAAAGGGTGTTACTGAAAGCTGCTGCCAGCTGCTGCTATTACTTGTTCACTGGGAACCTATGTTGTAAATAAAACTCCACCAGTGCACACAAGGGGATACGGTTGGCACCGTGTCCCATGTTTAAACATGTCATATGTGTTGCTCGAGTTGAACTTTCTTTGCCTATAACATGACTTGACATCTGATGAAAGTGATCGATTTTGCTTTTGTGACATGATCAAAGGTTCACATTTGCAATGAGCAACCCCTGATCCACGAGGATTTGTTAGCTATGAGGTTTGATTCTGAGAACTGTCCACCACTGTTCCAGAGGAGAGATTTTAGTCGGAAATCATACAGCCTGTGCTTATTTCTGATTTGAAATGTCAAGTTGAATTGAGGTACAAGGTTCAGTATCAGGAGTTTGAGGTTTCTTGGAGTTGCTCTTTGGTTGTACCGTCGAATTTGTGCATATCATATTGGCTTTTCTCTCTGTCCTTTTGGTTTCTCGTGACATTGGTTCTAAAATGGATAAATCAGATTTCAAATTGATCATCCATGGCGACAAATAAAGCAGTACATCAATCGGTGGGGTCAAAATTAACAGAGCTACCAATATCTTTAAACCTACTCCCTCCGTTCCAAAATATAAGACCTTTTAGAGATTTCAAATACGAAGCAAAATGAGTGAATCTATACTTTAAAATATGTCTATGTACATCCGTATGTAGTTTAGAATACAATCTTTAAAATGTCTTATATTTAGAAACGGAGGGAGTACTTGGTAAATGCAAAAAGACTAGTCCTTTGAGGTGATAAAATCTATTGACGTGTTACTTGTCACGCGAAACTAAAATTTGTAAGGACATGACAGCCGTATGTAGTTTATAGTACAATTTTTAAAAGATCTTATATTTAGGAACGGAGGGAGTACTTGGTAAATGCAAAAAGACTAGTCCTTTGAGGTGATAAAATCTATTGCCGTGTTACTTGTCACGCGAAACTAAAATTTGTAAGGACATGACAGCCTCCTCACCTACGCCCATGCCATGCCTCGCGATGAAGAAAACAAGAAATAACTGTTATGTTTTTTCTGTTTGCATATGTATCTTTTCATTTCTCGTCATGTCCGAGGGCACACAATTAAAACCAGGGTTCCTATTCTGACGCCCCAACAATCACGGACAAATTCTTGGATACCTATTTGTTTTGGATACCTATCTGTTCAACCAATTGCATCTAGTGCATGCCTTGGATTCTCTATTACCTAGGAACAAAACCCACACGGGCGTCGGCTGAGCCATGAACCCTTCATCATGATGACGATTCGACAAATGGGAGGAGGTCCATAACCCATAGATATGCGAAGGCAAGTCTCAAAGGAAAAACACATGCAGTAAGGTTGAGGACAACAAGGAGAGAGTGGCTCATGAGAAATAACATCGCTAGAACATTGCCCGAGCCATCGACAAAATCTCCACTATATGACCTCCCATCCTTTGTGTTCTTCCATGCATAACTCGTGGTTATTGAGTCTCTCATGCACATTCAATCATGTCGACAACCCCTTGATCTCATGGTAACAATGACATAACGATAATGCTTTTATTTAGGTTTAATGTGGTGGTGAAGGAGGCTGGCCACATTAGGAGAGTTGCTCGAGGGGTGCCAAAAGGTGCTAGTCCAAGTTGTGGGTAGCCATTTGCTTACACAACATGGCTAAAAGCCGCATCGTAGTAAAGGAAAGGAAGAGGGTAGTTCCCCCCTCTTTGGCTCTTGTCCCTCTACATAAACTTTGTACACTCTCTATGAAATAAGTACGTCTAGATTCTATGATAAAAAGGCTTCCATGCATGTCGAAATTGCCAGAGTTTCAACATTTCAAATTCTTGGTATTAAAAAATATGTTTTTCATAACCTTAGAGAAATGAAATAAGGTTTGCTTATAATTTTGCGTGGAGAAATCTGACTCGTCCTTATCCTATGAGAAGAAATAAACACTTGGACATTAGACCGATAGAATTTTCATTGATGACGATGGGAAAGGAAAGAAACATGAAAGATCTTTAATCTAAACATATCCAAAGTCGGTTGATAAGTTTTCCGTAACAACAATCGATCAAAACTTTGTTTCTTGCCTATTCCGTATGCGGACAACTTTCACACCAATAGCAGTTCAAATTTAAGAATGAATACATGTACACATCAAGATAAGTCATCAATAAATATTTACCTTTTCCATCCCTTAATCCAACTAGAGATTGGAACATGAAAGATACTAGTATATATATGACCCCATATGTGGATATCATTCAAAGATTCACCGATCAATCAAACAAACACTCCAGTCTGCTACCACCACACCTATCCCACAACTTTTTCAACTCTTGTGTTTGAAATGGAGAATGTTGTATTGTTGATTGTTGGTGCTAGACCAGGAGACCTCTCAATAGCAGCATGCCTTAGCCAATTTTCAATTACCTATGTCATCCTCGAGCGTGAGAGCTGCAACGCTTCACTTTGGCGCAACCGTGCGTATGATCGCCTCAAGCTACATCTTGCAAAGGAGTTCTGTGAGTTGCCACACATGTCGTACCCAGTAGATGCACCAACATACATACCAAAAGCCTTGTTTGTGAAGTACTTGGATGACTATGTTGAGCGTTTCAATATTCGCCCGAAGTATCACACTAGCGTGGAGTCATCCACATATGACAATGATAAAAAATGTTGGTCCATTGTTGCAAAAGACATGACAAAGTGCACAACAATCAAGTTCACGACAAAGTTTCTCGTTGTGGCAAGTGGTGAGAATAGTGCAGAGAATATTCCAACGATCCCTGGACTCGAAAGTTTTTCTGGTGAAATCATCCACTCCTCAAGCTACAAGTCAGGAAAGAGCTACTCTCGCAAGAATGTATTGGTCGTTGGATCTGGCAACTCCGGGATGGAAATTGCTTATGACATTGCGACCCATGGTGCTAATACTTCCATTATTATACGAAGCCAAGTATGTACATGCATTATATATTTTCGTTGGGTATAGGGACACAATTCCTGTTATAGTTCCAACTGAAGGGATGCAATTTTTCTGTGTTATTATTAATAGAAAGTATTTCATATAATTGAAGGATGGGCTGTTTTATATCTCACACAAATAACTATACAACTGAAGGGAGTACAAGACAAAAAAAAGAACTCTTGAAAGAACATAATTCTATGAAATTTTATTTTATCATGCATGCTTCATAAGAGGTGTGACATGTTTTGTGGTTGCAGATCCATGTAATGACGAAGGAATTAATTCGGTTGGGTATGACACTTGCTCACCGTCCTCCACTAAATCTAGTGGATAATATCCTTGTGATGGCTGCAAATTTCATATTTGGAGATCTATCGAGGCATGGCATCACAAGGCCAAAAATGGGTCCAATGGCCCTGAAGTCAAAAACTGGCAGATCCGCAGTGATTGATGTTGGGACTGTTGGTTTAATCAAAAAAGGCATAATAGAAGTGAGTATATCCTTGAAATGATATAAATTTGTAGTCTATGCTGATTTGATATGCCAAATTATCAATAATTCATCTACCTCTTATAGGTTCAAGGGTGCACTAATAAGATCTTTGGCAACATAGTTGAATTTAAATGCGGTAAAAAAATCTCCTTTGACATGATTGTATTTGCAACTGGATACAAAAGCACGACAAATATATGGCTCAAGGTAATACTTTTGATGTTTGAATGTGTTTGGGTTTGTTTTCCTGGTGTAATGATTGTTAAATCAACTAACAAGCTCTATGTTATTTTTGAATCCAGAATGGTGAGAGCATGTTAAATGACAATGGATTGCCCATCAAAGAATATCCAAATCATTGGAAAGGTGAAAATGGCCTCTACTGTGCTGGGTTAGCGAGGAGAGGATTGGCTGGTATTGCAGCAGATGCCAAGAATATTACCAATGACATCAAATCTATGATAGGCTCCATGTCGAGCTAAATCATCTTCTACATGTAGTTTACTAGGGCAAGTGTCCTACTTGATTGATTTTTATTTATGGAAGGTTCATATGTGGCATGGATAAGTTGTACTGTTATACTATAATGAAGGGCTCTGTACTCTTATTGTCCAAAGAGCTTTGTTGCTTTTGTTTAACTTTCATTTGTCTATCGCATTTTTTACCTGAATTTATATATGCAAAAGCATGCACTTAGTACTGTATTATATATCTATACCAAAAGCTCCCGTGGCATGTTTACCCCAACAACCTACGATCGCACGAGGAGGTAATCACATCAGGCCCAGATTACTGCATTGTTCACTACATCGATTATAGGTACTTACTGTAGTGCTATTGAATCCTAGAATGGTATTAGTCATGAACCTATGTACCTACATGACCTAGTGGGCATATTACAAATCTTTAACAAAGGCTGCTCCCAGTTCTTCCTTGCTGCAAGCAACTGCTTAAAAATACTTTGGTAACACCATAATACTCACCTCGTCCGGAAATATTTCCGAGACAAGTTTTTCTGGATGGAGGGAGTACTACGTAATCTGGAGGAATGTTATATATGGTCAAAAGTTAGTGAGATTTGGCTGCTAGTGGAGAATGTTAACTGTATCACAAATAACATGAATAGTGCATTTTCCCGGTGTTTGAATTATCACAAGAACTTTACATGGTAGCGTGATAGTGAGCTAGTTAGCAAATGGAACTTAACATCAGTGTTACTGCTACTCTGAGATAATATATGCAATGTGAATGATGGAAGGACAAGCCATCATTACTGGCAAGTCAACATCCCATGAGGAGTTGTAGTTACCATTGGTCAAATCTATAACCTGTTAGTATGAGCATCGTTTTAGTAAGATAATGGGGGAAATTTCACAAGAAAAGAAATCAAAAGACACCGTTCGATATACATTAATTCACTACACATTGGAATTCGTTTGTATTTTGGCATGAGCATTTTACCTTGTTGGCGTGAGAATTGGGGATACAGTGGAAGAGATAGGAAAATAGTGTAACAAAATTAGAAACTAAAAGAAGTTCGAATTCATCAAGAAAAGAAACTAAAAGCAAATGCATATGGCAACACTAGAATCAAGGGAAGCCTATATATGGCAAAAAAGATCCAGTTGTATCTAGCTATGTTGACCAATTTGAAGCCTCCAAGAAAATCTGTAGAACCCTTGGAGCAATTTGTAAGCATGTTATAATGGCCCGTGTATCATAAATAGTAAATCATTAAGGTATCCTATAAGAGCATCGACTTCTGTAAGAGAGGGTATTTCAAGTACAAGTACAAAGGTGAAATAATATCGTGCTAACTTTCAGTCCCTTAAATAGAAATTCTACAGGTTAAGAAATCTGAAAATATTTTACCTACCCACTTCTCGCTGGAAGGTGGTGAAATTCTTCTAGTGTGAAGAGATGAAAAGAAGATAAAACTCCACATTCATAAACAGAAACTCCATGTAGTAATGCACAAGTAATTAGTATGTCAGATCTTAATTTTTTCAACGCTAGGCTACTCAATTTGATGTAACATGGAGTGCTTGATATCCAATTGCAAATGGTAAGAGTTGGATTGATAAACTTTTATATTCAACACGTGATCTATGCTTAACAAGTTGCATAGAGTAGCACTATCATATAGGAGGATTTTTGTTTCTTCATTGTTTTTTGCATAAGCAGCCCGGTTTGGGGAAAACTGACGAGATTGAAATTTGCTACGAAGCCAATTTCGTGCATTAATAATTACAAAAAAGATATAATTTCTTTCTACTCACACAAAAAATTAGTCCAAATCAGATAGAGACGAGAGAGGATACCTGCTCTGTAGCAGAAGGGGCCCAGGGAGCTCGCTCCTACTCAGTGAGCTTGAACGCAATACACATGTGTACAAAGGAAGACAACGGTGATGAGACATAGGAGCGCGCCAGGCGTCACACACTACAAGAAATATGCTCATACATGACGTTCTTTAAGATGTCGTTGATGAATTCGTCATAAATCTATGACGATTTCATCCGAGGTTGTCGTAAGCCGTTTGAGGGGATCAAATCTACATATAAATTACGATGATGTGAGTCAAAAAACGTTGTAACCGCATAAGATGAGATCGTCATAACTTTTATGACGATTATAATAATGTCGTAACATGTTCTAACTATGTTGATATGTCACTCGTGGGTCAATTCTATCCCACCTCATCCTAGTTTGTGAAGCAACCTACTATTCTGTCATTCCAAAAAATCTCGAAAAATTCTCATAAATAATTTTGATCATATATTCCTCAAATATGTGAAAAGGTGAGGAACTCTCTCCATCCCTACTAACCAGAAAACTGTTTTTCTGTTCCATGAACTAGATTAAAACAAACGTTACGAGCCGTGGCTCACCACCAAAGTCTCCAACGGAAGTAACAATGACTCGCACGCCCCACGGACGTCTGTCGTTTCCCTGCCCCACAGAATATGACACCCTTAATACCGCTCAGTATTTCCCAGGTAAAAGAACCAGAGCAGATTGCGAGACAACATTCAGTGGTGTAGATATAGTGACCATATATGCTCGGAGTAGAAACCCCACGTCCTTTTTGAACTCATATTGCTCATTATATCGTGAAATTGAATTTTATTATTAAATTGACACTTGATTGTCCCCGTGCAGCAAATCGTGTTGTGGAGGTTGATGAAATGTGGCGTGCCAGGGAGAAGGAACTTGAACTTGAGTCTAGGATAAAAATAAAAAATAAAGAGCATGGTGACTCTAGAGGGGAGAAACGTAAAGGTGACTCGAGAAATATGAATTCCAGCTCAAAGATTGAAGAAGGAACTGCTTATAGTAGTTCTTACTCAGACCAGGATGTTGGTCTAGGGGACGATGAAGTTGAAAAGTTTCTACATTCAAGGTTAGTTTAAATGTCTACTAGTTTCTTCATAGAACAAGCGGGCAATATATTGATTGACACCTGCCAGATAACTAAGAATTTCTCTGCTTATGACAAACTATTGATGCAAGTTATCTGCAATATTATAGTCGTAGTATCACATTATTGTGTTGAGATTGCCATATCCTATCAGGTGATGTTTTTCAAGGGGAGTGTTATGTTTAACTTGCACACATTTGCATCAGTTACATATTTTCATTTTGTTGACAAAATATGTAATTTGGTGCTATGTTAGGGTAAAGCGAGGAAGAGGGGCCATTGGCTCTAGGATGGATGAACCTGGTCCATACCTCAAGACTTCACCGCATTGTCGAGACAGAGAACCTAGCCCCAATATACGTTTGGAAGAATAATGGGAACGACGGGTACAAGGTCCGGAGAGGCCACTGTTTCTGAGATCTAAGTCTCCTGATGATTCTTGGCATAGGGAAACAATTTTGGATAATAAGGCATCCAACTCTTCTGAATCACAGAGGAAGAAGGAAAATAAAAAGGAGAGGAAATCGGAGAAAAAAGAGAGAAAGGAGAGGAAAGATAAGAAGAAATCCAAGCATCACCACCGCCACCACCATCACAAAAGCCGAAGAAGGGAGTGATGTGCCCTATTACTTAACTACAATATGTACACAAGAAAGGGTGTTACTGAAAGCTGCTGCCACCTGCTGCTATTGCTTGTTCACTGGGAACCTATGTTGTAACTAAAACTCCACCAGTGCATACAAGGGGATACGGTTGGCACCGTGTCCCATGTTTAAACATGTCATATATGTTGCTCGAGTTGAACTTTCTTTGCCTATAACATGACTTGACATCTCATGAAAGTGATGATTTTGCTTTTGTGACATGATCAAAGGTTCACATTTGCAATGAGCAACCCCTGATGCACGAGGATTTGTTAGCTATGAGGTTTGATTATGAGAACTGTCGACCACTGTTCCAGAGGAGAGATTTTAGTCGGAAATCATACAGCCTATGCTTATTTCTGATTTGAAATGTCAAGTTGAATTGAGGTACAAGGTTCAGTATCAGGAGTTTGAGGTTTCTTGGAGTTGCTCTTTGGTTGTACCGTCGAATTTGTGCATATAATATTGGCTTTTCTCTCTATCCTTTTGGTTTCTCGTGACATTGGTTCTAAAATGGATAAATCAGATTTCAAATTGATCATCCATGGCGACCACAGTGAAACTGGGAGAAAATAAAGCCGTACATCAATTGGTGGGGTCAAAATTAATAGAGCAACCATTATCTTTAAACCTACTTGGTAAATGCAAAAAGACTAGTCCTTTGAGGTGATAAAATCTATTGCCGTGTTAATTGTCAGGCGAAACTAAAATTTGTAAGGACATGACAACCTCCTCACCTACGCCCATGCCATGCCTCACGATGAAGAAAACAAGAAATAACTGTTATGTTTTTTTCTGTTTGCACATGTATCTTTTCATTTCTCGTCACGTACGAGGGCACACAATGAAAACCAGGGTTCCTATTCTGACACCCCAACAATCACGGACAAATTCTTGGATACCTATCTGTTTTGGATACCTATCTGTTCAACCAATTGCATCTAGTGCATGCCCTGGATCCTCTGTTACCTAGGACCAAAACCCACACGGGCGTCAGCTGAGCCATGAACCCTTCATCATGATGACGACTCGACAAATGGGAGGAGGTCCATAACCCATAGATATGCGAAGCCAAGCCTCAAAGGAAAAACACATGCAGTAAGGTTGAGGACAACAAGGAGAGAGTGGCTGATGAGAAGTAACATCGCTAGAACATCACCCGAGCCATCGACAAAATCTCCACTATATGACCTCCCATCCTTGGGTTCTTCCATGCATAACTCGTGGTTATTGAGTCTCTCATGCACAAAGACACCGAGGGGATCCCCTTTGTCAAAGCTTAATTCAATCATGTCGACAACCCCTTGATCTCATGATAACAATGACATCACGATAATGCTTTTATTTAGGTTGAATGTGGTGGTGAAGGAGGCTCGCCACATTAGGACAGTTGCTCGAGGGGTGCCAAAAGGTGCTAGTCCAAGTTGTGGGTAGCCATTTGCTTACTACAACATGGCTAAAAGCCGCATCGTAGTAAAGGAAAGGAAGAAGGTAGTTCCCCGCCTCTTTGGCTCTTGTCCCTCTACATAAACTTTGTACACTCTCTATGAAATAAGTACGTCTAGATTCTATGATAAAAAAAGGCTTCCATGCATGTAGAAATTACGAGAATTTCAGCATCTCAAATTCTTGGTATTAAAATATATGTTTTTTCGTAACCTTAGATAAATGAAATAAGGTTTGCTTATAATTTTGCGTGGAGAAATCTGACTCGTCCTTATCCTATGAGAAGAAATACACACTTGAACATTAGACTGATAAAATTTTCATTGATGACGATGGCAAAGGAAAGAAACATGAAAGATCTTTAATCTAAACATATCCAAAGCCGATTGATAAGTTTGCCGTAACAACAATCGATCAAAACTTTGTTTCTTGCCTATTCCGTATACAGACAACTTTCACACCAATAGCAGTTCAAATTTTAGAATGAATACATGTACACATCAAGATAAGTCGTCAATAAATATTTACCTTTTCCATCCCTTAATCCAACTAGAGATTGGAACATGAAACATACTAGTATATATATGACCCCATATGTGGATATCATCCAAAGATTCATCGAGCAATCAAACAAACACTCCAGTCTGCTACCACCACGCCTATCCCACAATTTTTCAACTCTTGTGTTTGAAATGGAGAATGTTGTAGTGTTGATTGTTGGTGCTGGACCAGCAGGCCTCTCAATAGGAGCATGCCTTAGCCAATTGTCAATTCCCTATGTCATCCTCGAGCGTAAGAGTTGTAGCGCGTCACTTTGGCGCAACCGTGCGTATGATCGCCTCAAGCTGCATCTTGCAAAGGAGTTCTGTGAGTTGCCACACATGTCGTACCCAGTAGATGCACCAACATACATACCAAAAGCCTTGTTTGTGAAGTACTTGGATGACTATGTTGAGCGTTTCAATATTCGCCCGAAGTATTACACTAGCGTGGAGTCATCCACATATGACAATGATAAAAAATGTTGGTCCATTGTTGCAAAAGACATGGCAAAGTGCACAACAATCAAGTTCACGGCAAAGTTTCTCGTTGTGGCAAGTGGTGAGAATAGTGCAGAGAATATTCCAACGATCCCTGGACTCGAAAGTTTTTCTGGTGAAATCATCCACTCCTCAAGCTACAAGTCAGGAAAGAGCTACTCTGGCAAGAATGTATTGGTCGTTGGATCTGGCAACTCCGGGATGGAAATTGCTTATGACCTTGCGACCCATGGTGCTAATACTTCCATTGTTGTACGAAGCGAGGTATGTACATGCATTATATATTTTCGTTGGGTATAGGGACACAATTCCTGTTATAGTTCCAACTGAAGGGATGCAATTTTTCTGTGTTATTATTAATAGAAAGTATTTCATATAATTGAAGGATGGACTGTTTTATATCTCACACAAATAACTATACAACTGAAGGGAGTACAAGACAAAAAAAGAACTCTTGAAAGAACATAATTCTATGAAATTTTATTTTATCATGCATGCTTCATAAGTGGTGTGACATGTTTTGTGGTTGCAGATCCATGTAATGACGAAGGAATTAATTCGGTTGGGTATGACACTTGCTCACCGTCTTCCACTAAATCTAGTGGATAATATCCTTGTGATGGCTGCAAATTTCATATTTGGAGATCTATCGAGGCATGGCATCACAAGGCCAAAAATGGGTCCAATGGCCCTGAAGTCAAAAACTGGCAGATCCGCAGTGATTGATGTTGGGACTGTTGGTTTAATCAAAAAAGGCATAATAGAAGTGAGTAGATCCTTGAAATGATATAAATGTGTAGTCTATGTTGATTTGATATGCCAAATTATCAATAATTCATCTACCTCTTATAGGTTCAAGGGTGCACTAATAAGATCTTTGGCAACATAGTTGAATTTAAATGCGGTAAAAAAATCTCCTTTGACATGATTGTATTTGCAACTGGATACAAAAGCACGAAAAATATATGGCTCAAGGTAATAATTTTGATGTTTGAATGTGTTTGGGTTTGTTTTCCTGGTGTAATGATTGTTAAATCAACTAACAAGCTCTATGTTATTTTTGAATCCAGAATAATGAGAATGGATTGCCCATCAAAGAATATCCAAATCATTGGAAAGGTGAAAATGGCCTCTACTGTGCTGGGTTAGCGATGAGAGGATTGGCTGGTATTGCAGTAGATGCCAAGAATATCGCCAATGACATCAAATCTATGATAGGCTCCATGTCGAGCTAAATCATCTTCTACATGTAGTTTACGAGGGCAAGTGTCCTACTTGATTGATTTTTGTTTATGGAAGGTTCATATGTGGCATGGATAAGTTGTACTGTTATACTATAATGAAGGGCTCTATACTCTTATTGTCCAAAGAGCTTTGTTGCTTTTGTTTAACTTTCATTTGTCTATCGTATTTTTTACTTGAATTTATATATGCAAAAAGCTACTGTATTATATATCTATACCAAAAGCTCCCGTGGCATGTTTACCCCAACAACCTACGATCGCACGAGGAGGTAATCACATCAGGCCCAGATTGCTGCATTGTTCACTACATCGATTATAGGTACTTACTGTAGTGCTATTGAGTCCTAGAATGGTATTAGTCATGAACCTATGTACCTACATGACCTAGCGGGCATATTATAAATCTTTAACAAAGGCTGCTCCCAGTTGTTCCTTGCTGCAAGCAACTGCTTAAAAATACTTTGGTAACACCATAATACTCACCTCGTCCGGAAATATTTCCCACACAAGTTTTTATGGATGGAGGGAGTACTACGTAATCTGGAGGAATGTTATATATGGTCAAAAGTTAGTGAGATTTGGCTGCTAGTGTAGAATGTTAAGTGTATCGCAAATAACATGAATAGTGCATTTATCCCGATGTTTGAATTATCACAAGAACTTTACATGGTAGCGTGATAGTGATCCAGTTAGCAAATGGAACTTAATATCAGTGTCATTGCTACTCTCAGATGATTTATGCAATGTGAATGATGGAAGGACAAGCCATCATTACTGGCAAGTCAACATCCCATGAGGAGTTGTAGTTACCATTGGTCAAATCTATAACCTGTTAGTATGAGCATCGTTTTAGTAAGATAATGGGGGAAATTGCACAATAGAAGAAAACAAAATACACCGTTCGATATACATTAATTCACTACACATTGGAATTCGTTTGTATTTTGGCATGAGCATTTTACATTGTCGGCGTGAGAATTGGGGATACAGTGGAAGAGATAGAAAAGTAGCGTAACAAAATTAGAAACTAAAAGAAGTTCGAATTTGTCAAGAAAAGAAACTAAAAGCAAATGCATATGGAAACACTAGAATCAAGGGAAGCCTATATATGGCAAAAAAATCCAGTTGTATCTAGCTATGTTGACCAATTTGAAGCCTCCAAGAAAATCTGTAGAACCCTTGAAGCAATTTGTAAGCATTTTATAATGGCCCGTGTATCATAAATAGTAAATCATTAAGGTATCCAATAGGAGCATCAACTTTTGCAAGAGAGGGTATTTCAAGTACAAGTACAAAGGTGAAATAATATCGTGCTAACTTTCAGTCCCTTAAATAGAAATTCTACAGGTTAAGAAATCTGAAAATATTTTACCTACCCACTTCTCGCTGGAAGGTGGTGAAATTCTTCTAGTGTGAAGAGATGAAAAGAAGATAAAACTCCACATTCATAAACAGAAACTCCATGTAGTAGTGCACAAGTAATTAGTATGTCAGATCTTAATTTTTTCAATGCTAGGCTACTCAATTTGATGTAACATGCAGTGCTTGATATCCAATTGCAAATGGTAAGAGTTGGATTGATAAACATTTATATTCAACAGGTCATCTATGCTTAACAAGTTGCATAGAGTAGCACTATCATATAGGAGGATTTTTGTTTCTTCATTGTTTTTTGCATAAGCAGCCTGGTTTGGGGAAAACTGACGAGATTGAAATTTGCTACGAAGCCAATTTCGTGCATTAATAATTACAAAAAGATATAATTTCTTTCTACTCGGACAAAAAATTAGTCCAAATCAGATAGAGACGAGAGAGGATACCTGCTGTGTAGCAGAAGGGGCCCACGGAGCTCGCTCCTAATCGCTGAGCTTGAACGCAATACACATGTGTACAAAGGAAGACAACGGTGATGAGACGTAGGAGCGCGTCAGGCGTCACGCACTACAAGAAATATGCTCATACATGAGTTCTTTAAGATGTCGTTGATGAATTCGTCATAAATCTATGACGATTTCATCCGAGGTTGTCGTAAGCCGTTTGAGAGGATCAAATCTACATATAAATTACGATGATGTGAGTCAAAAAACGTTGTAACCGCATAAGATGAGATCGTCATAACTTTTATGATGATTATAATAATGTCGTAACATGTTCTAACTATGTTGATATGTCACTCGTGGGTCCATTCTATCCCACCTCATCCTAGTTTGTGAAGCAACCTACTATTCTGTCATTCCAAAAAATTCTCATAAATAATTTTGATCATATATTCCTCAAATGTGTGAAAAGTTGAGGAACTCTCTCCATCCCTACTAACCAGAAAACTGTTTTTCTGTTCCATGAACTAGATTAAAGCAAACGTTACGAGCCGTGCCTCACCACCAAAGTCTCCAACGGAAGTAACAATGACTCGCACGCCCCACGGACGTCTGCCGTTTCATTGCCCGACAGAATATGACACCCTTAATACCGCTCAGTATTTCCCAGGTAAAAGAACTGGAGCAGATTGCGAGACAACATTCAGTGGTGTAGATATAGTGACCATATATGCTCGGAGTAGAAACCCCACGTCTTTTTTGAACTCATATTGCTCATTATATCGTGAAATTGAATTTTATTATTAAATTGACACTTGATTGTCCCCGTGCAGCAAATCGTGTTGTGGAGGTTGATGAAATGTGGCGTGCCAGGGAGAAGGAACTTGAACTTGAGTCTAGGCTGAAAATAAGAAATAAAGAGCATGGTGACTCTAGAGGGGATAAACGTAAAGGTGACTCGAGAAATATGAGTTCCAGCTCAAAGATTGAAGAAGGAACAGCTTATAGTAGTTCTTACTCAGACCAGGATGTTGGTCTAGGGGACGATGAAGTTGATAAGTTTCTGCATTCAAGGTTAGTTTAAATGTCTACTAGTTTCTTCATAGAACAAGCGGGCAATATATTGATTGACACGTGCCAGATAACTAAGAATTTCTCTGCTTATGACAAACTATTGATGCAAGTTATCTGCAATATTATAGTCGTAGTATCACATTATTCTGTTGAGATTGCCATATCCTATCAGGTGATGTTTTTCAAGGGGAGTGTTATGTTTAACTTGCACACATTTGCATCAGTTACATATTTTCATTTTGTTGACAAAATATGTAATTTGGTGCTATGTTAGGGTAAAGCGAGGAAGAGGGGCCATTGGCTCTAGGATGGATGAACCTGGTCCATACCTCAAGACTTCACCGCATTGTCGAGACAGAGAACCTAGCCCCCATATACGTTTGGAAGAATAATGAGAACGACGGGTACGAGGTCCGGAGAGGCCACTGTTTCTGAGATCTAAGTCTCCTGATGATTCTTGGCATAGGGAAACAGTTTTGGATAATAAGGTATCCAGCTCTTCTGAATCACACAGGAAGAAGGAAAATAAAAAGTAGAGGAAAACGGAGAAAAATGAGAGAAAGGAGAGGAAAGATAAGAAGAAATCCAAGCATCACCACCGCCACCACCATCACAAAAGCCGAAGAAGGGAGTGATGTGCCCTATTACTTAACTACAATATGTACACAAGAAAGGGTGTTACTGAAAGCTGCTGCCAGCTGCTGCTATTACTTGTTGACTGGGAACCTATGTTGTAACTAAAACTCCACGAGTGCACACAAGGGGATACGGTTGGCACCGTGTCCCATGTTTAAACATGTTATATGTGTTGCTCGATTTGAACTTTCTTTGCCTATAACATGACTTGACATCTGATGAAAGTGATTGATTTTGCTTTTGTGACATGATCAAAGGTTCACATTTGCAATGAGCAACCCCTGATCCACGAGGATTTGTTAGCTATGAGGTTTGATTATGAGAACTGTCCACCACTGTTCCAGAGGAGAGATTTTAGTCGGAAATCATACAGCCTATGCTTATTTCTGATTTCAAATGTCAAGTTGAATTGAGGTACAAGGTTCAGTATCAGGAGTTTGAGGTTTCTTGGAGTTGCTCTTTGGTTGTACCGTCGAATTTGTGCATATAATATTGGCTTTTCTCTCTGTCCTTTTGGTTTCTCGTGACATTGGTTCTAAAATGGATAAATCAGATTTCAAATTGATCATCCATGGCGACCACTGTGAAACTGGGAGAAGATAAAGCAGTACATCAATCGGTGGGGTCAAAATTAACATAGCAACCAATATCTTTAAACCTACTTGGTAAATGCAAAAAGACTAGTCCTTTGAGGTGATAAAATCTATTGCCGTGTTACTTGTCAGGCGAAACTAAAATTTGTAAGGACATGACAACCTCCTCACCTACGCCCATGCCATGCCTCACGATGAAGAAAACAAGAAATAACTGTTATGTTTTTTCTGTTTGCACATGTATCTTTTCATTTCTCGTCACGTCCGAGGGCACACAATCAAAACCAGGGTTCCTATTCTGACGCCCCAACAATCACGGACAAATTCTTGGATACCTATCTGTTTTGGATACCTATCTGTTCAACCAATTGCATCTAGTGCATGCCTTGGATTCTTTGTTACCTAGGAGCAAAACCCACATGGGCGTCAGCTGAGCCATGAACCCTTCCTCATGATGACGACTCGACAAATGGGAGGAGGTCCATAACCCATAGATATGCGAAGCCAAGCCTCAAAGGAAAAACACATGCAGTAAGGTTGAGGACAACAAGGAGAGAGTGGCTGATGAGAAATAACATCGCTAGAACATCACGCGAGCCATCGACAAAATCTCTACTATATGACCTCCCATCCTTGGGTTCTTCCATGCATAACTCGTGGTTATTGAGTCTCTCATGCACAAACACACCGAGGGGATCCCCTTTGTCAAAGCTTAATTCAATCATGTCGACAACCCCTTGATCTCATGATAACAATGACATCACGATAATGCTTTTATTTAGGTTGAATGTGGTGGTGAAGGAGGCTCGCCACATTAGGACAGTTGCTCGAGGGGTGCCAAAAGGTGCTAGTCCAAGTTGTGGGTAGCCATTTGCTTACTACAACATGGCTAAAAGCCGCATCGTAGTAAAGGAAAGGAAGAAGGTAGTCCCCCCCTCTTTGGCTCTTGTCCCTCTACATAAACTTTGTACACTCTCTATGAAATAAGTATGTCTAGATTCTATGATAAAAAAGGCTTCCATGCATGTAGAAATTGCGAGAATTTCAACATCTCAAATTCTTGGTATTAAAATATATGTTTTTTCATAACCTTAGAGAAATGAAATAAGGTTTGCTTATAATTTTGCGTGGAGAACTCTGACTCGTCCTTATACTATGAGAAGAAATAAACACTTGAACATTAGACCGATAAAATTTTCATTGATGACGATGGGAAAGGAAAGAAACATGAAAGATCTTTAATCTAAACATATCCAAAGCCGATTGATAAGTTTGCCGTAACAACAATCGATCAAAACTTTGTTTCTTTCCTATTCCGTATACAGACAACTTTCACACCAATAGCAGTTCAAATTTTAGAATGAATACATGTACACATCAAGATAAGTCGTCAATAAATATTTACCTTTTCCATCCCTTAATCCAACTAGAGATTGGAACATGAAACATAGTAGTATATATATGACCCCATATGTGGATATCATCCAAAGATTCATCGAGCAATCAAACAAACACTCCAGTCTGCTACCACCACGCCTATCCCACAACTTTTCAACTCTTGTGTTTGAAATGGAGAATGTTGTAGTGTTGATTGTTGGTGCTGGACCAGCACGCCTCTCAATAGCAGCATGCCTTAGCCAATTGTCAATTCCCTATGTTATCCTCGAGCGTGAGAGCTGTAGCATGTCACTTTGGCGCAACCGTGCGTATGATCGCCTCAAGCTGCATCTTGCAAAGGAGTTCTGTGAGTTGCCACACATGTCGTACCCAGTAGATGCACCAACATACATACCAAAAGCCTTGTTTGTGAAGTACTTGGATGACAATGTTGAGCGTTTCAATATTCGCCCGAAGTATCACACTAGCGTGGAGTCATCCACATATGACAATGATAAAAAATGTTGGTCCATTGTTGCAAAAGACATGGCAAAGTGCACAACAATCAAGTGCACGGCAAAGTTTCTCGTTGTGGCAAGTGGTGAGAATAGTGCAGAGAATATTCCAACGATCCCTGGACTCGAACGTTTTTCTGGTGAAATCATCCACTCCTCAAGCTACAAGTCAGGAAAGAGCTACTCTGGCAAGAATGTATTGGTCGTTGGATCTGGCAACTCCGGGATGGAAATTGCTTATGACCTTGCGACCCATGGTGCTAATACTTCCATTGTTATACGAAGCCAGGTATGTACATGCATTATATATTTTCGTTGGGTATAGGGACACAATTCCTGTTATAGTTCCAACTGAAGGGATGCAATTTGTCTGTGTTATTATTAATAGAAAGTATTTCATATAATTGAAGGATGGACTGTTTTATGTCTCACACAAATAACTATACAACTGAAGGGAGTACAAGACAAAAAAAGAACTCTTGAAAGAACATAATTCTATGAAATTTTATTTTATCATGCATGCTTCATAAGAGGTGTGACATGTTTTGTGTTTGCAGATCCATGTAATGACGAAGGAACTAATTCGGTTGGGTATGACACTTGCTCACCGTCTTCCACTAAATCTAGTGGATAATATCCTTGTGATGGCTGCAAATTTCATATTTGGAGATCTATCGAGGCATGGCATCACAAGGCCAAAAATGGGTCCAATGGCCCTAAAGTCAAAAACTGGCAGATCCGCAGTGATTGATGTTGGGACTGTTGGTTTAATCAAAAAAAGGCATAATAGAAGTGAGTAGATCCTTGAAATGATATAAATGTGTAGTCTATTTTGCTTTGATATGCCAAATTATCAATAATTCATCTACCTCTTATAGGTTCAAGGGTGCACTAATAAGATCTTTGGCAACATAGTTGAATTTAAATGCGGTAAAAAAATCTCCTTTGACATGATTGTATTTGCAACTGGATACAAAAGCACGACAAATATATGGCTCAAGGTAATACTTTTGATGTTTGAATGTGTTTGGGTTTGTTTTCCTGGTGTAATGATTGTTAAATCAACTAACAAGCTCTATGTTATTTTTGAATCCAGAATGGTGAGAGCATGTTAAATGACAATGGATTGCCCATCAAAGAATATCCAAATCATTGGAAGGTGAAAATGGCCTCTACTGTGCTGGGTTAGCGAGGAGAGGATTGGCTGGTATTGCAGCAGATGCCAAGAATATCGCCAATGTCATCAAATCTATGATAGGCTCCATGTCGAGCTAAATCATCTTCTACATGTAGTTTACTAGGGCAAGTGTCCTACTTGATTGATTTTTGTTTATGGAAGGTTCATATGTAGCATGGATAAGTTGTACTGTTATACTATAATGAAGAGTTGTGTACTCTTATTGTCCAAAGAGCTTTGTTGCTTTTGTTTAACTTTTATTTGTCTATTGTATTTTTTACCTGAATTTATATATGCAAAAAGCATGCACTTAGTACTGTATTATATATCTATACCAAAAGCTCCCGTGGCATGTTTACCCCAACAACCTACGATCGCACGAGGAGGTAATCACATCAGTCCCAGATTACTGCATTGTTCACTACATGGATTATAGGTACTTAATGTAGTGCTATTGAGTCGTAGAATGGTATTAGTCATGAACCTATGTACCTACATGACCTAGCGGGCATATTATAAATCTTTAACAAAGGCTGCTCCCAGTTCTTCCTTGCTGCAAGCAACTGCTTAAAAATACTTTGGTAACACCATAATAATCACCTCGTCCGGAAATATTTCCCAGACAAGTATTTCTGGATGGAGGGAGTACTTCGTAATCTGGAGGAATGTTATATATGGTCATAAGTTAGTGAGATTTGGCTGCTAGTGGAGAATGTTAAGTGTATCGCAAATAACATAAATAGTGCATTTTTCCCGATGTTTGAATTATCACAAGAACTTTACATGGTAGCGTGATAGTGAGCCAGTTAGCAAATGGAACTTAACATCAGTGTCACTCCTACTCTCAGATGATATATGCAATGTGAATGATGGAAGGACAAGCCATCATTACTGGCAAGTCAACATCCCATGAGGAGTTGTAGTTACCATTGGTCAAATCTATAACCTGTTAGTATGAGCATCGTTTTAGTAAGATAATGGGGGAAATTGCACAAGAAAAGAAAACAAAAGACACCGTTCGATTTACATTAATTCACTACACATTGGAATTCGTTTGTATTTTGGCATGAGCATTTTACATTGTCGGCGTGAGAATTGGGGATACAGTGGAAGAGATAGGAAAGTAGCATAACAAAATTAGAAACTAAAAGAAGTTCGAATTTGTCAAGAAAAGAAACGAAAAGCAAATGCATATGGAAACACTAGAATCAAGGCAAGCCTATATATGGCAAAAAGATCCAGTTGTATCTAGCTATGTTGACCAATTTGAAGCCTCCAAGAAAATCTGTAGAACCCTTGAAGCAATTTGTAAGCATGTTATAATGGCCCCTGTATCATAAATAGTAAATTATTAAGGTATCCAATAAGTGCATCAACTTCTGTAAGAGAGGGTATTTCAAGTACAAGTACAAAGGTGAAATAATGTCATGCTAACTTTCAGTCCCTTAATTAGAAATTCTACAGGTTAAGAAATCTGAAAATATTTTACCTACCCACTTCTGAGTGGAAGGTGGTGAAATTCTTCTAGTGTGAAGAGATGAAAAGAAGATAAAACTCCACATTCATAAACAGGAACTCCATGTAGTAATGCACAAGTAATTAGTATGTCAAATCTTAATTTTTTCAACGCTAGGCTACTCAATTTGATGTAACATGCAGTGCTTGATATCCAATTGCAAATGGTAAGAGTTGGATTGATAAACTTTTATATTCAACAGGTCATCTATGCTTAACAAGTTGCACAGAGTAACACTATCATATAGGAGGATTTTTGTTTCTTCATTGTTTTTTGCATAAGCAGCCCGGTTTGGGGAAAACTGAGGAGATTGAAATTTGCTATGAAGCCAATTTCATGCATTAATAATTACAAAAAAAATATAATTTCTTTCTACTCACATAAAAAATTAGTCCAAATCAGATAGAGACGAGATAGGATACCTGCTCTGTACCAGAAGGGGCCCAGGGAGCTCGCTCCTACTCGCTGAGCTTGAACGCAATACACATGTGTACAATGGAACACAACGGTGATGAGGCGTAGGAGCACGCCAGGCGTCACACACTACAAGAAATATGCTCATACATGAGTTCTTTAAGATGTCGTTGATGAATTCGTCATAAATATATGACGATTTCATCCGAGATTGTCGTAAGCCGTTTGATGGGATCAAATCTACATATAAATTACGACGATGTGAGTCAAAAACGTCGTAACCGCATAAAATGAGATCGTGATAACTTTTATGACGATTATAATAATGTCGTAACATGTTCTAACTATGTTGATATGTCACTCGTGGGTCCATTCTATCCCACCTCATCCTAGTTTTTGAAGCAACCTACTATTCTGTCATACCAAAAAATCTCGAAAAATTCTCATAAGTAATTTTGATCATATATTCCTCAAATATGTGAAAAGTTGAGGAACTCTCTCCATCCCTACTAACTAGAAAACTGTTTTTCTGTTCCATGAACTAGATTAAAGCAAACGTTACGAGCCGTGGCTCACCACCAAAGTCTCCAACGGAAGTATTAATGACTCGCACGCCCCACGGACCTCTGCCGTTTCCCTGCCCCACAGAATATGACATCCTTAATACCGCTCAGTATTTCCCAGGTAAAAGAACCGGAGTAGATTGCAAGATAACATTCAGTGGTGCAGATATAGTGACCATATATGCTCGGAGTAGAAACCCCACGTCCTTTTATGAACTCATATTGCTCATTATATCGTGAAATTGATTTTTATTATTAAATTGACACTTGATTGTTCCCCTGCAGCAAACCGTGTTGTGGAGGTTGAGGAAATGTGGCGTGCCAGGGAGAAGGAACTTGAACTTGAGTCTAGGCTGCAAAGAAGAAATAAAGAGCGTGGTGACTCTAGAGGGGAGAAACGCAAAGGTGACTCGAGAAATATGAGTTCCAGCTCAAAGATTGAAGAAGGAACTGCTTATAGTAGTTCTTACTCAGACCAGGATGTTGGTCTAGGGGACGATGAAGTTGAAAAGTTTCTGCATTGAAGGTTAGTTCAAATGTCTACTAGTTTCTTCATAGAACAAGCGGGCAATATATTGATTGACACCTGCCAGATAACTAAGAATTTCTCTGCTTATGACAAACTATCGATGCAAATTATCTGCAGTATTATAGTCGTAGTATCACATTATTCTGTTGAGATTGCCATATCCTATCAGGTGATGTTTTTCAAGGGGAGTGTTATTTTTAGCTTGTGCACATTTGCATCAGTTACATATTTTCATTTTTGTTGACAAAATATGTAATTTGGTGCTATGTTAGGGTAAAGCGAGGAAGAGGGGCCATTGGCTCTAGGATGGATGAACCTGGTCCATACCTCAAGACTTCACCGCGTTGTCGAGACAAAGAACCTAGCCCCGATATACGTTTGGAAGAAAAATGGGAACGACGGGTACAAGGTCCGGAGAGGCCACTGTTTCTCAGATCTAAGTCTCCTGATGATTCTTGGCATAGGGAAACATTTTTGGATAATAAGGCATCCAGCTCTTCGGAATCACACAGGAAGAAGGAAAATAAAAAGGAGAGGAAATCGGAGAAAAAAGAGAGAAAGGAGTGGAAAGATAAGAAGAAATCCAAGCATCACCATCGCCACCACCATCACAAAAGCCGAAGAAGGGAGTGATGTGCCCTATTACTTAACTACAATATGTACACAAGAAAGGGCGTTACTGAAAGCTGCTGCCACCTGCTGTTATTACTTGTTCACCGAGAACCTATGTTGTAACTAAAACTCCACCAGTGCACACAAGGGGATACGGTTGACACCGTGTCCCATGTTTACACATGTTATATGTTTTGCTCGAGTTGAACTTTCTTTGCCTATAACATGACTTGACATCTGATGAAAGTGATTGATTTTGCTTTTGTGACATGATCAAAGGTTCACATTTGCAATGAGCAACCCCTGATCCACGAGGATTTGTTAGCTATGAGGTTTGATTATGAGAACTGTCCACCACTGTTCCAGAGGAGAGATTTTAGTCGGAAATCATACAGCCTATGCTTATTTCTGATTTGAAATGTCAAGTTGAATTGAGGTACAAGGTTCAGTATCAGGAGTTTGAGGTTTCTTGGAGTTGCTCTTTGGTTGTACCGTCGAATTTTTGCATATCATATTGGCTTTTCTCTCTGTCCTTTTGGTTTCTCCTGATATTGGTTCTAAAATGGATAAATCAGATTTCAAATTGATCATCCATGGCGACCACAGTGAAACTGGGAGAAAATAAAGCCGTACATCAGTCGGTGGGGTCAAAATTAATAGAGCAAACATTATCTTTAAACCTACTTGGTAAATGCAAAAAGACTAGTCCTTTGAGGTGATAAAATCTATTGCCGTGTTACTTGTGAGGCGAAACTAAAATTTGTAAGGACATGACAACCTCCTCACCTACGCCCATGCCATGCCTCGCGATGAAGAAAACAAGAAATAACTGTTATGTTTTTTCTGTTTGCATATGTATCATTTTATTTCTCGTCACGTCCGAGGGCACACAATCAAAACCAGGGTTCCTATTCCGACGCCCCAACAATGACGGACAAATTCTTGGATACCTATCTGTTTTGGATACCTATCTGTTCAACCAATTGCATCTAGTGCATGCCTTGGATTCTGTGTTACCTAGGAGCAAAACCCACACGGGCGTCAGCTGAGCCATGAACCCTTCATCATGATGACGATTCGACAAATGGGAGGAGGTCCATAACCCATAGATACGCGAAGGCAAGCCTCAAAGGAAAAACACATGCAGTAAGTTTGAGGACAACAAGGAGAGATTGGCTGATGAGAAATAACATCGCTAGAACATCACCCGAGCCATCGACAAAATCTCCACTATATGACCTCCCATCCTTGTGTTCTTCCATGCATAACTCGTGGTTATTGAGTCTTTCATGCACAAACACACCGAGGGGATCCCCTTTGGCAAAGCTTAATTCAATCATGTCGACAACCCCTTCATCTCATGGTAGCAATGACATCACGATAAAGCTTTTATTTAGGTTGAATGTGGTGGTGAAGGAGGCTCGCCACATTAGGACAGTTGCTCGAGGGGTGCCAAAAGGTGCTAGTCCAAGTTGTGGGTAGCCATTTTCTTACTACAACATGGCTAAAAGCCGCATCATAGTAAAGGAAAGGAAGAAGGTAGTTCCCGCCTCTTTGGCTCTTGTCCCTCTACATAAACTTTGTACACTCTCTATGAAATAAGTACGTCTAGATTCTATGATAAAAAAGGCTTCAATGCATGTCGAAATTGCCAGAATTTCAACATTTCAAATTCTTGTTATTAAAATATACGTTTTTTCTTAACCTTAGAGAAATGAAATAAGGTTTGCTTATAATTTTGCGTGGAGAAATCTGACTCGACCTTATCCTATGAGAAGAAATAAACACTTGAACATTAGACCGATAGAATTTTCATTGATGACGATGGGAAAGGAAAGAAACATGAAAGATATTTAATCTAAACATATCCAAAGCCGATTGATAAGTTTGCCGTAACAACAATCGATCAAAACTGTGTTTCTTGCCTATTCCGTATACGGACAACTTTCACACCAATAGCAGTTCAAATTTTAGAATGAATACATGTACACATCAAGGTAAGTCGTCAATAAATATTTACCTTTTCCATCCCTTAATCCAACTAGAGATTGGAACATGAAAGATACTAGTATATATATGACCCCATATGTGGATATCATCCAAAGATTCATCGAGCAATCAAACAAACACTCCAGTCTGCTACCACCACACCTATCCCACAACTTTTCAACTCTTGTGTTTGAAATGGAGAATGTTGTAGTGTTGATTGTTGGTGCTGGACCATCAGGCCTCTCAATAGCAGCATGCCTTAGCCAATTGTCAATTCCCTATGTCAAACTCGAGCGTGAGAGCTGTAGCGCGTCACTTTCGCGCAACCGTGCGTATGATCGCCTCAAGCTGGATCTTGCAAAGGAGTTCTGTGAGTTGCCACACATGTCGTACCCAGTAGATGCACCAACATACATACCAAAAGCCTTGTTTGTGAAGTACTTAGATGACTATGTTGAGCGTTTCAATATTTGCCCAAAGTATCACACTAGCGTGGAGTCATCCACATATGACAATGATAAAAAATGTTGGTCCATTGTTGCAAAAGACATGGCAAAGTGCACGACAATCAAGTTCACGGCAAAGTTTCTCGTTGTGGCAAGTGGTGAGAATAGTGCAGAGAATATTCCAACGATCCCTGGACTCGAAAGTTTTTCTGGTGAAATCATCCACTCCTCAAGCTACAAGTCAGGAAAGAGCTACTTTGGCAAGAATGTATTGGTTGTTGGATCTGGCAACTCCGGGATGGAAATTGCTTATGACCTTGCGACCCATGGTGCTAATACTTCCATTATTATACGAAGCCAGGTATGTACATGCATTATATATTTTCGTTGGGTATAGGGACACAATTCCTGTTATAGTTCCAACTGAAGGGATGCAATTTTTCTGTGTTATTATTAATAGAAAGTATTTCATATAATTGAAGGATGGACTGTTTTATATCTCACACAAATAACTATACAACTGAAGGGAGTACAAGACAAAAAAAGTACTCTTGAAAGAACATAATTCTATGAAACTTTATTTTATCATGCATGCTTCATAAGAGGTGTGACATGTTTTGTGGTTGCAGATCCATGTAATGACGAAGGAATTAATTCGGTTGGGTATGACACTTGCTCACCGTCTTCCACTAAATCTAGTGGATAATATCCTTGTGATGGCTGCAAATTTCATATTTGGAGATCTATCGAGGCATGGCATCACAAGGCCAAAAATGGGTCCAATGGCCCTGAAGTCAAAAACTGGCAGATCCGCAGTGATTGATGTTGGGACTGTTGGTTTAATCAAAAAAGGCAAAATAGAAGTGAGTATATCCTTGAAATGATATAAATTTGTAGTCTATGTTGATTTGATATGCCAAATTATCAATAATTCATCTACCTCTTATAGGTTCAAGGGTGCACTAATAAGATCTTTGGCAACATAGTTGAATTTAAATGCGGTAAAAAAATCTCCTTTGACATGATTGTATTTGAAACTGGATACAAAAGCACGACAAATATATGGCTCAAGGTAATACTTTTGATGTTTGAATGTGTTTGGGTTTGTTTTCCTGGTGTAATGATTGTTAAATCAACTAACAAGCTCTATGTTATTTTTGAATCCAGAATGGTGAGAGCATGTTAAATGACAATGGATTGCCCATCAAAGAATATCAAAATCATTGGAAAGGTGAAAATGGCCTCTACTGTGCTGGGTTAGCGAGGAGAGGATTCGCTGGTATTGCAGCAGATGCCAAGAATACCGCCAATGACATCAAATCTATGATAGGCTCCATGTCGAGCTAAATCATCTTCTACATGTAGTTTATTAGGGCAAGTGTCCTACTTGATTGATTTTTGTTTATGGAAGGTTCATATGTGGCATGGATAAGTTGTACTATTATACTATAATGAAGGGCTCTGTACTCTTATTGTCCAAAGAGTTTTGTTGCTTTTGTTTAACTTTCATTTGTCTATCGTATTTTTTACCTGAATTTATATATGCAAAAAGCATGCACTTAGTACTGTATTATATATCTATACCAAAAGCTCCCATGGCATGTTTACCCCAACAACCTACGATCGCACGAGGAGGTAATCACATCAGGCCCAGATTACTGCATTGTTCACTACATCGATTATAGGTACTTACTGTAGTGCTATTGAGTCCTAGAATGGTATTAGTCATGAACCTATGTACCTACATGACCTAGCGGGCATATTATAAATCTTTAACAAAGGCTGCTCCCAGTTCTTCCTTGCTGCAAGCAACTGCTTAAAAATACTTTGGTAACACCATAATACTCACCTCGTCCGGAAATATTTCCCAGACAAGTTTTTCTGGATGGAGGGAGTACTACGTAATCCGGAGGAATGTTATATATGGTCAAAAGTTAGTGAGATTTGGCTGCTAGTGGAGAATGTTAACTGTATCGCAAATCACATGAATAGTGCATTTTTCCCGGTGTTTGAATTATCACAAGAACTTTACATGGTAGCGTGATAGTGAGCCAATTAGCAAATGGAAGGACAAGCCATCATTACTGGCAAGTCAACATCCCATGAGGAGTTGTAGTTACCATTGGTCAAATCTATAACCTATTAGTATGATCATCGTTTTAGTAAGATAATGGGGGAAATTGCACAAGAAAAGAAAACAAAAGACACCGGTATACATTAATTCACTACACATTGGTATTCGTTTGTATTTTGGCATGAGCATTTTACCTTGTCGGCGTGAGAATTGGGGATAAAGTGGAAGAGATAGGAAAGTAGGGTAACAAAATTAGAAACTAAAATAAGTTCGAATTCGTAAAGAAAAGAAACTAAAAGCAAATGCATATGGAAACACTAGAATCAAGGGAAGCCTATATATGGCAAAAAAGATCCAGTTGTATCTAGCTATGTTGACCAATTTGAAGCCTCCAAGAAAATCTGTAGAACCCTTGAAGCAATTTGTAAGCATGTTATAATGGCCCTTGTATCATAAATAGTAAATCATTAAGGTATCCAATAAGAGCATCGACTTCTGTAAGAGAGGGTATTTCAAGTACAAGTACAAAGGTGAAATAACATCGTGCTAACTTTCAGTCCCTTAATTAGAAATTCTACAGGTTAAGAAATCTGAAATTATTTTACCTACCCACTTCTCGCTGGAAGGTGGTGAAATTCTTCTAGTGTGAAGAGATGAAAAGAAGATAAAACTCCACATTCATAAACATAAACTCCATGTAGTAATGCACAAGTAATTAGTATGTCACATCTTAATTTTTTCAACGCTAGGCTACTCAGTTTGATGTGACATGCAGTGCTTCATATCCAATTGCAAATGGTAAGAGTTGGATTGATAAACTTTTATATTCAACGGTAAGAGTAGCACTATCATATAGGAGGATTTTTATTTCTTCATTGTTTTTTTGCATAAGCAGCCCGGTTTGGGGAAAACTGAGGAGATTGAAATTTTCGACGAAGCCAATTTCGTGCATTAATAATTACAAAGAAACATATAATTTCTTTCTACTCAGACAAAAAATTACTTCAAATAAGATAGAGACGAGAGAGGATACCTGCTCTGTAGCAGAAGGGGCCCAGGGAGCTCGCTCCTACTCGCTAAGCTTGAACGCAATACACATGTGTACAAAGGAAGAAAACGGTGATGAGGCGTAGGAGGGCGCCAGGCGGCACGCACGACAAGAAATATGCTCATACATGACGTTCTTTAAGATATTGTTGATGAATTCGTCATAAATCTATGACGATTTCATCCGAGATTGTCGTAAGCCATTTGAGGGGATCAAATCTACATACAAATTACGAGGATGTGAGTCAAAAACGACGTAACCGCATAAGATGAGATCGTCATAACTTTTATGACGATTATAATAATGTCGTAACATGTTCTAACTATGTTGACATGTCACTCGTGGGTCCATTCTATCCCACCTCGTCCTAGTTTGTGAAGCAACATATTATTCTGTCATTCAAAAAAATCACGAAAAATTCTCATAAATAATTTTGATAATATATTCCTCAAATATGTGAAAACCCTTCCTTCCATAGTTCAAAAATAATTCAGCAACATTCATTTTCCTATTCTGTTCAGAATAGCACTTTGTGAAGTAAGTGCTATTTCTGTTTCTTTTATTACCCTCATATTTTTTGGGCACTCTTTTCTATCCAAATCATTGCCTCATGAAAACTTTCGTAACCATTTGACTAGTAAATCTTTCTTAGCAAATTTCCAAAGTTTGTGTTGAGCTAACAACCTTGTAAAGGAAGTACTAGATAGGAATGTCCTCATGAGTTGAATTTTTATCACATCTTCTATGTGCCCAAAACATAGCTCTCCTCAATATTTTAGCCCCATCTAACAATCCATGTGAGCTCATCACCCAATCTTTATTTCTGGTAATATTTTCAGTTTGTGAAGCAACTACATTTTATTGTGCTTTATAGTTGATGAAAATTTACCACGGAATAAAACTTACCATATAACGTCACTCCACCAAATTTTAGCTCATTTAATTCAGCCAATTTCCCTCAATATTTTCCCCAATATTATGTTCAGTAGAGAGCATTTTGAAGGAAGTAAAATTTTTGTTTATCCAAATTTTATGAAATTTTTACAGTGCCTTAATGTGTCCAAATTATCATCCTCCTCCAAATTTCAGCTCAATCCAATCATCTATGTGAGCCCAGTTTCAATTACCATTTTCTGTCCAGATTGACACATTGTGAAGGAAGTGTCACTTTGGCATGTCCAAATGGTATAATTTTTTTACAGTGCCTTCATATTCCCAAATTAACGTCATACACCTAATTTTAGCTCAATCCATTCATTCATTTGATCCCAGCTTCAACATCCATATTTCTGCACAATGTGTTACTTTGCAAAGCAAGTGCCATCTAGGTTCATCTATTTGAGTTAAAAATTGGCGACGAGAGTCTCCTTAGTGGATGATCATCCTTAGCCAAAATTTAGGCCCATTGTCTATGTTCATTACCCGCATCGCTAATCAAACACTTGGCTGCTAATTCATGTTTGAGCTTAGTTCAGTCTCCTAGTGATATTCTTCTATTGTATTATTCTTCCTAACACCTACCGACGGATTTTCCAACCCACCAGACATTCCTATTCCACCCAGAACGCATGGCAACGCAACGGTCAGGCGGTGACCATGCGGCTGGCATGCAAGTTCACGCGCTCTGGAGTTGGGGCCCTTGACCACCATCTAAACCTCGATGTCAAGCCACCACACCATTTATTTCTGATTAAATAGATACTTATGTACCTATAAATGATTTTTGGGGAAAATAAAGAGCAAACTATAATGCAGGTGCAGTTCAAATTTAACCCGCTTCTAACGGAATCAACATAAATTTGTCTTTTTCACGAGAGGTGGATAAAAGCTTTTAACACCCAACCATTTTGTCAATTGTACATTAAATATGGCCTAGTATTTTATAAAAATGATTTGGTCCAATTTTGAAACAAATATATGGTAGTTCCTTCACAAAAAAATTTCATTTTGGGCACTTGAAAAATGGAAAATAATTTTTACATACAAGGAATATGAAAAATTCCTTAATCAACATTGTTTGCCTTTCCAATATGCACCCTTGTGCATAATATTATATCATTTCAACAAACTATGTCATGAATATGGCCATAAGATTGATCATTTGGCTTGAAAGCCATGAATATTCACACATGATAGCCCATTTCTAAGAACACTTTTTAAAAATAATTGTCGTATTACAAGTTTATTATTTTTCCTCGTAAATTTGTCAAATGTAATGACACAATGCAATGGTTTTCCATTTTTTGTTTTTTTTGAATTTTTCATGGCCATTTCGAAATACGGTCAAAACAACACGTATGACCGTTCCTACCTAGTAGTTGAATCTTGGAAATATTTTGGTGTTTCTGTGATTAAATAGATACTTTTGTAACTAAAAATTATTTTTATAATAAATAAAGAGAAAACTATAAGGCAACTGTAGTTCAAATTTGACCCGCTTCCAACTGATTCAACGAAAAAATTGTCTTTTTCACGAGAGGTCGATAAAAGCTTTTGAACCCAACAATAAGGTTAATTGTACATTAAATATGTCCTATTATGTTAGAAAAATGATTTGGTACAATTTTGCGACAAATATATGGTAGGTCCTTCACAAAAAAAACTCATTTTGGGTACTCGGAAAATGGAAAATGAATTTTCCGTCCAAAGAAAATGAAACTTCCTTAGGCAACATTGTTTGCCATTCCAATACACACCCTTGTGCACAATACGAGATCATTTTAACAAACTGTGCCATGAATGTGGCCATAAGATTGACTATTTGGCTTGAAAGCCATGAATCTTCACACATGATAGCTCATTTCTAAGAACACTTTTTAAAAATAATTGTTATATTACAAGGTTAATATTTTACCTCATAACTTTGTCACATATAATTTCATAATGCGAAGGTTTTCCAGTTTTTCATTTTTTTTTCAATTTTTCATGTCTATTTCCAAATGCGGTCAAAAAGGCGGGTATGACCGTTCCTATCTAGTGGTTGAATCTTGGAAATTTTTTGGTGTTTCTCTCATGAAATAGATACTTGTGTACCTAGAAATCATTTTAGGGAAAAATAAAGAGCAAGCTATAATGCAGTTGCAGTACAAATTTGACCCGCTTCCATCAGATTCGACAAGCATTTGTCTTTTTCACGAGAGGTGGATAAAAGCTTTTCATAACCAACCATTTGGTGAATTCTCCATTAAATTTGGCTTGGTATTTTAGAAAATTGGGCCTGTCCAATTTTGCAACAAATATATGGTAGGTCCTTCACAAAAAAACTCATTTTGGGTACTTGAAAAATGGAAAATGAATTTTCCGTCCAAAGAAAATTAAAACTTCCTTAGGCAACATTGTTTGCCATTCCAATACGCACCCTTCTGCACAATATGAGATCATATGAACAAACTATGCCATGAAGGTGACCATAAGATTGATCATTTGGCTTAAAAGCCATGAATTTTCACACATGAGAGCTCACTTCTGAGAACACTTTTTAAAAATAATTGCCATCTTACAAGTTAATTATTTTTCGTGGTAACTTGGTGACATATGATGACACAACACGAAGGTTTTGCATTTATTTAATTTTTTTAATTTGAATTTCTTATGCCCGTTTCAAAATGCGGTCAAAATGCCGGGCATGACCGTTCTTAGTTATGGGTTAATTTTTTCCAAAAATTTGTTGGATCTCTGATTAAATGACTAATTCTATATCTAAAAATGATTTTTGGAAAAATTATGAGCAAACTATGATGCACCTCTAGTTCAAATTTGTCTCGATTCCTACGTAATCGACACAATTTTGTCTTTTTCACGAGAGGTGGATCAAAACTTTTGTTATCCAACCATTTGGTCAATTGTACATTGAATATGGCCTAGTATTTTAGAAAATTCATTTGGTCCAATTTTGCATCAAATATATTGTAGGTCCTTCATAAAAAAACTTATTTTGGGCACTCGAAAAATGGGAAATTGATTGTTCGTGCAATATATTACAATTTTGTGGTGTTTCTCTCATTAAATATATAATTACGTACCTAAAAATGATTTAGTCGTGCTATTTTGCAAAATATTTTTCATAGCTGCTTCAAAAAATTCCCCTGTTTTAGTACTTACAAACTATTTTAAATCATAAATTTTCTGAACCAATCATGGCTCTTCCCACGGACCACCCCACTATAAAAGATCTGAACCGTCCACACGAGAAAGATCCAACGTTTCTCATTCACCTCTGAGGTCTCACCAATCCAACCCAAACCCTAGCTGCCCCCTCTCATACTCGATCCAAATCTGGATCACTCTCCTCTGCCAGAGCAACCCAAGCAAAGTTTCCCCTCCCTCGTCTCCCCTCGATCCAATCTTCTATCCCCGACCTCGATCCCACCGTCGGCCACCTCCTCGCCGCCAACCCCCACCCTCTACCAACGCTGCCTCCTCTCCTCCCTCCCTCCAATCACTCTTCTTCCTCCTCCATAAGATCCGATCCACCAACCTTCTCCATGGCGCTCTCCGTGGAGAAGACCTCGTCGGGCCAGGACTACAAGGTCAAGGACCTCTCCTAGGCCGACTTCGGCCGCCACGAGATCGAGCTGGCCGAGGTGGAGATGCCCGGCCTCATGGCCTACCGCACCGAGTTCGACCCCTCGCAGCCCTTCAAGGGCGCCCGGATATGCGAAGCCAAGCCTCAAAGGAAAAACACATTTTTCCCGATGTTTGAATTATCACAAGAACTTTACATGGTAGCGTGATAGTGAGCCAGTTAGCAAATGGAACTTAACATCAGTGTCACTCCTACTCTCAGATGATATATGCAATGTGAATGATGGAAGGACAAGCCATCATTACTGGCAAGTCAACATCCCATGAGGAGTTGTAGTTACCATTGGTCAAATCTATAACCTGTTAGTATGAGCATCGTTTTAGTAAGATAATGGGGGAAATTGCACAAGAAAAGAAAACAAAAGACACCGTTCGATTTACATTAATTCACTACACATTGGAATTCGTTTGTATTTTGGCATGAGCATTTTACATTGTCGGCGTGAGAATTGGGGATACAGTGGAAGAGATAGGAAAGTAGCATAACAAAATTAGAAACTAAAAGAAGTTCGAATTTGTCAAGAAAAGAAACGAAAAGCAAATGCATATGGAAACACTAGAATCAAGGCAAGCCTATATATGGCAAAAAGATCCAGTTGTATCTAGCTATGTTGACCAATTTGAAGCCTCCAAGAAAATCTGTAGAACCCTTGAAGCAATTTGTAAGCATGTTATAATGGCCCCTGTATCATAAATAGTAAATTATTAAGGTATCCAATAAGTGCATCAACTTCTGTAAGAGAGGGTATTTCAAGTACAAGTACAAAGGTGAAATAATGTCATGCTAACTTTCAGTCCCTTAATTAGAAATTCTACAGGTTAAGAAATCTGAAAATATTTTACCTACCCACTTCTGAGTGGAAGGTGGTGAAATTCTTCTAGTGTGAAGAGATGAAAAGAAGATAAAACTCCACATTCATAAACAGGAACTCCATGTAGTAATGCACAAGTAATTAGTATGTCAAATCTTAATTTTTTCAACGCTAGGCTACTCAATTTGATGTAACATGCAGTGCTTGATATCCAATTGCAAATGGTAAGAGTTGGATTGATAAACTTTTATATTCAACAGGTCATCTATGCTTAACAAGTTGCACAGAGTAACACTATCATATAGGAGGATTTTTGTTTCTTCATTGTTTTTTGCATAAGCAGCCCGGTTTGGGGAAAACTGAGGAGATTGAAATTTGCTATGAAGCCAATTTCATGCATTAATAATTACAAAAAAAATATAATTTCTTTCTACTCACATAAAAAATTAGTCCAAATCAGATAGAGACGAGATAGGATACCTGCTCTGTACCAGAAGGGGCCCAGGGAGCTCGCTCCTACTCGCTGAGCTTGAACGCAATACACATGTGTACAATGGAACACAACGGTGATGAGGCGTAGGAGCACGCCAGGCGTCACACACTACAAGAAATATGCTCATACATGAGTTCTTTAAGATGTCGTTGATGAATTCGTCATAAATATATGACGATTTCATCCGAGATTGTCGTAAGCCGTTTGATGGGATCAAATCTACATATAAATTACGACGATGTGAGTCAAAAACGTCGTAACCGCATAAAATGAGATCGTGATAACTTTTATGACGATTATAATAATGTCGTAACATGTTCTAACTATGTTGATATGTCACTCGTGGGTCCATTCTATCCCACCTCATCCTAGTTTTTGAAGCAACCTACTATTCTGTCATACCAAAAAATCTCGAAAAATTCTCATAAGTAATTTTGATCATATATTCCTCAAATATGTGAAAAGTTGAGGAACTCTCTCCATCCCTACTAACTAGAAAACTGTTTTTCTGTTCCATGAACTAGATTAAAGCAAACGTTACGAGCCGTGGCTCACCACCAAAGTCTCCAACGGAAGTATTAATGACTCGCACGCCCCACGGACCTCTGCCGTTTCCCTGCCCCACAGAATATGACATCCTTAATACCGCTCAGTATTTCCCAGGTAAAAGAACCGGAGTAGATTGCAAGATAACATTCAGTGGTGCAGATATAGTGACCATATATGCTCGGAGTAGAAACCCCACGTCCTTTTATGAACTCATATTGCTCATTATATCGTGAAATTGATTTTTATTATTAAATTGACACTTGATTGTTCCCCTGCAGCAAACCGTGTTGTGGAGGTTGAGGAAATGTGGCGTGCCAGGGAGAAGGAACTTGAACTTGAGTCTAGGCTGCAAAGAAGAAATAAAGAGCGTGGTGACTCTAGAGGGGAGAAACGCAAAGGTGACTCGAGAAATATGAGTTCCAGCTCAAAGATTGAAGAAGGAACTGCTTATAGTAGTTCTTACTCAGACCAGGATGTTGGTCTAGGGGACGATGAAGTTGAAAAGTTTCTGCATTGAAGGTTAGTTCAAATGTCTACTAGTTTCTTCATAGAACAAGCGGGCAATATATTGATTGACACCTGCCAGATAACTAAGAATTTCTCTGCTTATGACAAACTATCGATGCAAATTATCTGCAGTATTATAGTCGTAGTATCACATTATTCTGTTGAGATTGCCATATCCTATCAGGTGATGTTTTTCAAGGGGAGTGTTATTTTTAGCTTGTGCACATTTGCATCAGTTACATATTTTCATTTTTGTTGACAAAATATGTAATTTGGTGCTATGTTAGGGTAAAGCGAGGAAGAGGGGCCATTGGCTCTAGGATGGATGAACCTGGTCCATACCTCAAGACTTCACCGCGTTGTCGAGACAAAGAACCTAGCCCCGATATACGTTTGGAAGAAAAATGGGAACGACGGGTACAAGGTCCGGAGAGGCCACTGTTTCTCAGATCTAAGTCTCCTGATGATTCTTGGCATAGGGAAACATTTTTGGATAATAAGGCATCCAGCTCTTCGGAATCACACAGGAAGAAGGAAAATAAAAAGGAGAGGAAATCGGAGAAAAAAGAGAGAAAGGAGTGGAAAGATAAGAAGAAATCCAAGCATCACCATCGCCACCACCATCACAAAAGCCGAAGAAGGGAGTGATGTGCCCTATTACTTAACTACAATATGTACACAAGAAAGGGCGTTACTGAAAGCTGCTGCCACCTGCTGTTATTACTTGTTCACCGAGAACCTATGTTGTAACTAAAACTCCACCAGTGCACACAAGGGGATACGGTTGACACCGTGTCCCATGTTTACACATGTTATATGTTTTGCTCGAGTTGAACTTTCTTTGCCTATAACATGACTTGACATCTGATGAAAGTGATTGATTTTGCTTTTGTGACATGATCAAAGGTTCACATTTGCAATGAGCAACCCCTGATCCACGAGGATTTGTTAGCTATGAGGTTTGATTATGAGAACTGTCCACCACTGTTCCAGAGGAGAGATTTTAGTCGGAAATCATACAGCCTATGCTTATTTCTGATTTGAAATGTCAAGTTGAATTGAGGTACAAGGTTCAGTATCAGGAGTTTGAGGTTTCTTGGAGTTGCTCTTTGGTTGTACCGTCGAATTTTTGCATATCATATTGGCTTTTCTCTCTGTCCTTTTGGTTTCTCCTGATATTGGTTCTAAAATGGATAAATCAGATTTCAAATTGATCATCCATGGCGACCACAGTGAAACTGGGAGAAAATAAAGCCGTACATCAGTCGGTGGGGTCAAAATTAATAGAGCAAACATTATCTTTAAACCTACTTGGTAAATGCAAAAAGACTAGTCCTTTGAGGTGATAAAATCTATTGCCGTGTTACTTGTGAGGCGAAACTAAAATTTGTAAGGACATGACAACCTCCTCACCTACGCCCATGCCATGCCTCGCGATGAAGAAAACAAGAAATAACTGTTATGTTTTTTCTGTTTGCATATGTATCATT
Organism: Hordeum vulgare subsp. vulgare; assembly: GCF_904849725.1. Lineage (NCBI taxonomy): Eukaryota > Viridiplantae > Streptophyta > Magnoliopsida > Poales > Poaceae > Hordeum > Hordeum vulgare. The sequence goes on from NC_058524.1 coordinate 39,889,296, forward strand.
TTATTTCTCGTCACGTCCGAGGGCACACAATCAAAACCAGGGTTCCTATTCCGACGCCCCAACAATGACGGACAAATTCTTGGATACCTATCTGTTTTGGATACCTATCTGTTCAACCAATTGCATCTAGTGCATGCCTTGGATTCTGTGTTACCTAGGAGCAAAACCCACACGGGCGTCAGCTGAGCCATGAACCCTTCATCATGATGACGATTCGACAAATGGGAGGAGGTCCATAACCCATAGATACGCGAAGGCAAGCCTCAAAGGAAAAACACATGCAGTAAGTTTGAGGACAACAAGGAGAGATTGGCTGATGAGAAATAACATCGCTAGAACATCACCCGAGCCATCGACAAAATCTCCACTATATGACCTCCCATCCTTGTGTTCTTCCATGCATAACTCGTGGTTATTGAGTCTTTCATGCACAAACACACCGAGGGGATCCCCTTTGGCAAAGCTTAATTCAATCATGTCGACAACCCCTTCATCTCATGGTAGCAATGACATCACGATAAAGCTTTTATTTAGGTTGAATGTGGTGGTGAAGGAGGCTCGCCACATTAGGACAGTTGCTCGAGGGGTGCCAAAAGGTGCTAGTCCAAGTTGTGGGTAGCCATTTTCTTACTACAACATGGCTAAAAGCCGCATCATAGTAAAGGAAAGGAAGAAGGTAGTTCCCGCCTCTTTGGCTCTTGTCCCTCTACATAAACTTTGTACACTCTCTATGAAATAAGTACGTCTAGATTCTATGATAAAAAAGGCTTCAATGCATGTCGAAATTGCCAGAATTTCAACATTTCAAATTCTTGTTATTAAAATATACGTTTTTTCTTAACCTTAGAGAAATGAAATAAGGTTTGCTTATAATTTTGCGTGGAGAAATCTGACTCGACCTTATCCTATGAGAAGAAATAAACACTTGAACATTAGACCGATAGAATTTTCATTGATGACGATGGGAAAGGAAAGAAACATGAAAGATATTTAATCTAAACATATCCAAAGCCGATTGATAAGTTTGCCGTAACAACAATCGATCAAAACTGTGTTTCTTGCCTATTCCGTATACGGACAACTTTCACACCAATAGCAGTTCAAATTTTAGAATGAATACATGTACACATCAAGGTAAGTCGTCAATAAATATTTACCTTTTCCATCCCTTAATCCAACTAGAGATTGGAACATGAAAGATACTAGTATATATATGACCCCATATGTGGATATCATCCAAAGATTCATCGAGCAATCAAACAAACACTCCAGTCTGCTACCACCACACCTATCCCACAACTTTTCAACTCTTGTGTTTGAAATGGAGAATGTTGTAGTGTTGATTGTTGGTGCTGGACCATCAGGCCTCTCAATAGCAGCATGCCTTAGCCAATTGTCAATTCCCTATGTCAAACTCGAGCGTGAGAGCTGTAGCGCGTCACTTTCGCGCAACCGTGCGTATGATCGCCTCAAGCTGGATCTTGCAAAGGAGTTCTGTGAGTTGCCACACATGTCGTACCCAGTAGATGCACCAACATACATACCAAAAGCCTTGTTTGTGAAGTACTTAGATGACTATGTTGAGCGTTTCAATATTTGCCCAAAGTATCACACTAGCGTGGAGTCATCCACATATGACAATGATAAAAAATGTTGGTCCATTGTTGCAAAAGACATGGCAAAGTGCACGACAATCAAGTTCACGGCAAAGTTTCTCGTTGTGGCAAGTGGTGAGAATAGTGCAGAGAATATTCCAACGATCCCTGGACTCGAAAGTTTTTCTGGTGAAATCATCCACTCCTCAAGCTACAAGTCAGGAAAGAGCTACTTTGGCAAGAATGTATTGGTTGTTGGATCTGGCAACTCCGGGATGGAAATTGCTTATGACCTTGCGACCCATGGTGCTAATACTTCCATTATTATACGAAGCCAGGTATGTACATGCATTATATATTTTCGTTGGGTATAGGGACACAATTCCTGTTATAGTTCCAACTGAAGGGATGCAATTTTTCTGTGTTATTATTAATAGAAAGTATTTCATATAATTGAAGGATGGACTGTTTTATATCTCACACAAATAACTATACAACTGAAGGGAGTACAAGACAAAAAAAGTACTCTTGAAAGAACATAATTCTATGAAACTTTATTTTATCATGCATGCTTCATAAGAGGTGTGACATGTTTTGTGGTTGCAGATCCATGTAATGACGAAGGAATTAATTCGGTTGGGTATGACACTTGCTCACCGTCTTCCACTAAATCTAGTGGATAATATCCTTGTGATGGCTGCAAATTTCATATTTGGAGATCTATCGAGGCATGGCATCACAAGGCCAAAAATGGGTCCAATGGCCCTGAAGTCAAAAACTGGCAGATCCGCAGTGATTGATGTTGGGACTGTTGGTTTAATCAAAAAAGGCAAAATAGAAGTGAGTATATCCTTGAAATGATATAAATTTGTAGTCTATGTTGATTTGATATGCCAAATTATCAATAATTCATCTACCTCTTATAGGTTCAAGGGTGCACTAATAAGATCTTTGGCAACATAGTTGAATTTAAATGCGGTAAAAAAATCTCCTTTGACATGATTGTATTTGAAACTGGATACAAAAGCACGACAAATATATGGCTCAAGGTAATACTTTTGATGTTTGAATGTGTTTGGGTTTGTTTTCCTGGTGTAATGATTGTTAAATCAACTAACAAGCTCTATGTTATTTTTGAATCCAGAATGGTGAGAGCATGTTAAATGACAATGGATTGCCCATCAAAGAATATCAAAATCATTGGAAAGGTGAAAATGGCCTCTACTGTGCTGGGTTAGCGAGGAGAGGATTCGCTGGTATTGCAGCAGATGCCAAGAATACCGCCAATGACATCAAATCTATGATAGGCTCCATGTCGAGCTAAATCATCTTCTACATGTAGTTTATTAGGGCAAGTGTCCTACTTGATTGATTTTTGTTTATGGAAGGTTCATATGTGGCATGGATAAGTTGTACTATTATACTATAATGAAGGGCTCTGTACTCTTATTGTCCAAAGAGTTTTGTTGCTTTTGTTTAACTTTCATTTGTCTATCGTATTTTTTACCTGAATTTATATATGCAAAAAGCATGCACTTAGTACTGTATTATATATCTATACCAAAAGCTCCCATGGCATGTTTACCCCAACAACCTACGATCGCACGAGGAGGTAATCACATCAGGCCCAGATTACTGCATTGTTCACTACATCGATTATAGGTACTTACTGTAGTGCTATTGAGTCCTAGAATGGTATTAGTCATGAACCTATGTACCTACATGACCTAGCGGGCATATTATAAATCTTTAACAAAGGCTGCTCCCAGTTCTTCCTTGCTGCAAGCAACTGCTTAAAAATACTTTGGTAACACCATAATACTCACCTCGTCCGGAAATATTTCCCAGACAAGTTTTTCTGGATGGAGGGAGTACTACGTAATCCGGAGGAATGTTATATATGGTCAAAAGTTAGTGAGATTTGGCTGCTAGTGGAGAATGTTAACTGTATCGCAAATCACATGAATAGTGCATTTTTCCCGGTGTTTGAATTATCACAAGAACTTTACATGGTAGCGTGATAGTGAGCCAATTAGCAAATGGAAGGACAAGCCATCATTACTGGCAAGTCAACATCCCATGAGGAGTTGTAGTTACCATTGGTCAAATCTATAACCTATTAGTATGATCATCGTTTTAGTAAGATAATGGGGGAAATTGCACAAGAAAAGAAAACAAAAGACACCGGTATACATTAATTCACTACACATTGGTATTCGTTTGTATTTTGGCATGAGCATTTTACCTTGTCGGCGTGAGAATTGGGGATAAAGTGGAAGAGATAGGAAAGTAGGGTAACAAAATTAGAAACTAAAATAAGTTCGAATTCGTAAAGAAAAGAAACTAAAAGCAAATGCATATGGAAACACTAGAATCAAGGGAAGCCTATATATGGCAAAAAAGATCCAGTTGTATCTAGCTATGTTGACCAATTTGAAGCCTCCAAGAAAATCTGTAGAACCCTTGAAGCAATTTGTAAGCATGTTATAATGGCCCTTGTATCATAAATAGTAAATCATTAAGGTATCCAATAAGAGCATCGACTTCTGTAAGAGAGGGTATTTCAAGTACAAGTACAAAGGTGAAATAACATCGTGCTAACTTTCAGTCCCTTAATTAGAAATTCTACAGGTTAAGAAATCTGAAATTATTTTACCTACCCACTTCTCGCTGGAAGGTGGTGAAATTCTTCTAGTGTGAAGAGATGAAAAGAAGATAAAACTCCACATTCATAAACATAAACTCCATGTAGTAATGCACAAGTAATTAGTATGTCACATCTTAATTTTTTCAACGCTAGGCTACTCAGTTTGATGTGACATGCAGTGCTTCATATCCAATTGCAAATGGTAAGAGTTGGATTGATAAACTTTTATATTCAACGGTAAGAGTAGCACTATCATATAGGAGGATTTTTATTTCTTCATTGTTTTTTTGCATAAGCAGCCCGGTTTGGGGAAAACTGAGGAGATTGAAATTTTCGACGAAGCCAATTTCGTGCATTAATAATTACAAAGAAACATATAATTTCTTTCTACTCAGACAAAAAATTACTTCAAATAAGATAGAGACGAGAGAGGATACCTGCTCTGTAGCAGAAGGGGCCCAGGGAGCTCGCTCCTACTCGCTAAGCTTGAACGCAATACACATGTGTACAAAGGAAGAAAACGGTGATGAGGCGTAGGAGGGCGCCAGGCGGCACGCACGACAAGAAATATGCTCATACATGACGTTCTTTAAGATATTGTTGATGAATTCGTCATAAATCTATGACGATTTCATCCGAGATTGTCGTAAGCCATTTGAGGGGATCAAATCTACATACAAATTACGAGGATGTGAGTCAAAAACGACGTAACCGCATAAGATGAGATCGTCATAACTTTTATGACGATTATAATAATGTCGTAACATGTTCTAACTATGTTGACATGTCACTCGTGGGTCCATTCTATCCCACCTCGTCCTAGTTTGTGAAGCAACATATTATTCTGTCATTCAAAAAAATCACGAAAAATTCTCATAAATAATTTTGATAATATATTCCTCAAATATGTGAAAACCCTTCCTTCCATAGTTCAAAAATAATTCAGCAACATTCATTTTCCTATTCTGTTCAGAATAGCACTTTGTGAAGTAAGTGCTATTTCTGTTTCTTTTATTACCCTCATATTTTTTGGGCACTCTTTTCTATCCAAATCATTGCCTCATGAAAACTTTCGTAACCATTTGACTAGTAAATCTTTCTTAGCAAATTTCCAAAGTTTGTGTTGAGCTAACAACCTTGTAAAGGAAGTACTAGATAGGAATGTCCTCATGAGTTGAATTTTTATCACATCTTCTATGTGCCCAAAACATAGCTCTCCTCAATATTTTAGCCCCATCTAACAATCCATGTGAGCTCATCACCCAATCTTTATTTCTGGTAATATTTTCAGTTTGTGAAGCAACTACATTTTATTGTGCTTTATAGTTGATGAAAATTTACCACGGAATAAAACTTACCATATAACGTCACTCCACCAAATTTTAGCTCATTTAATTCAGCCAATTTCCCTCAATATTTTCCCCAATATTATGTTCAGTAGAGAGCATTTTGAAGGAAGTAAAATTTTTGTTTATCCAAATTTTATGAAATTTTTACAGTGCCTTAATGTGTCCAAATTATCATCCTCCTCCAAATTTCAGCTCAATCCAATCATCTATGTGAGCCCAGTTTCAATTACCATTTTCTGTCCAGATTGACACATTGTGAAGGAAGTGTCACTTTGGCATGTCCAAATGGTATAATTTTTTTACAGTGCCTTCATATTCCCAAATTAACGTCATACACCTAATTTTAGCTCAATCCATTCATTCATTTGATCCCAGCTTCAACATCCATATTTCTGCACAATGTGTTACTTTGCAAAGCAAGTGCCATCTAGGTTCATCTATTTGAGTTAAAAATTGGCGACGAGAGTCTCCTTAGTGGATGATCATCCTTAGCCAAAATTTAGGCCCATTGTCTATGTTCATTACCCGCATCGCTAATCAAACACTTGGCTGCTAATTCATGTTTGAGCTTAGTTCAGTCTCCTAGTGATATTCTTCTATTGTATTATTCTTCCTAACACCTACCGACGGATTTTCCAACCCACCAGACATTCCTATTCCACCCAGAACGCATGGCAACGCAACGGTCAGGCGGTGACCATGCGGCTGGCATGCAAGTTCACGCGCTCTGGAGTTGGGGCCCTTGACCACCATCTAAACCTCGATGTCAAGCCACCACACCATTTATTTCTGATTAAATAGATACTTATGTACCTATAAATGATTTTTGGGGAAAATAAAGAGCAAACTATAATGCAGGTGCAGTTCAAATTTAACCCGCTTCTAACGGAATCAACATAAATTTGTCTTTTTCACGAGAGGTGGATAAAAGCTTTTAACACCCAACCATTTTGTCAATTGTACATTAAATATGGCCTAGTATTTTATAAAAATGATTTGGTCCAATTTTGAAACAAATATATGGTAGTTCCTTCACAAAAAAATTTCATTTTGGGCACTTGAAAAATGGAAAATAATTTTTACATACAAGGAATATGAAAAATTCCTTAATCAACATTGTTTGCCTTTCCAATATGCACCCTTGTGCATAATATTATATCATTTCAACAAACTATGTCATGAATATGGCCATAAGATTGATCATTTGGCTTGAAAGCCATGAATATTCACACATGATAGCCCATTTCTAAGAACACTTTTTAAAAATAATTGTCGTATTACAAGTTTATTATTTTTCCTCGTAAATTTGTCAAATGTAATGACACAATGCAATGGTTTTCCATTTTTTGTTTTTTTTGAATTTTTCATGGCCATTTCGAAATACGGTCAAAACAACACGTATGACCGTTCCTACCTAGTAGTTGAATCTTGGAAATATTTTGGTGTTTCTGTGATTAAATAGATACTTTTGTAACTAAAAATTATTTTTATAATAAATAAAGAGAAAACTATAAGGCAACTGTAGTTCAAATTTGACCCGCTTCCAACTGATTCAACGAAAAAATTGTCTTTTTCACGAGAGGTCGATAAAAGCTTTTGAACCCAACAATAAGGTTAATTGTACATTAAATATGTCCTATTATGTTAGAAAAATGATTTGGTACAATTTTGCGACAAATATATGGTAGGTCCTTCACAAAAAAAACTCATTTTGGGTACTCGGAAAATGGAAAATGAATTTTCCGTCCAAAGAAAATGAAACTTCCTTAGGCAACATTGTTTGCCATTCCAATACACACCCTTGTGCACAATACGAGATCATTTTAACAAACTGTGCCATGAATGTGGCCATAAGATTGACTATTTGGCTTGAAAGCCATGAATCTTCACACATGATAGCTCATTTCTAAGAACACTTTTTAAAAATAATTGTTATATTACAAGGTTAATATTTTACCTCATAACTTTGTCACATATAATTTCATAATGCGAAGGTTTTCCAGTTTTTCATTTTTTTTTCAATTTTTCATGTCTATTTCCAAATGCGGTCAAAAAGGCGGGTATGACCGTTCCTATCTAGTGGTTGAATCTTGGAAATTTTTTGGTGTTTCTCTCATGAAATAGATACTTGTGTACCTAGAAATCATTTTAGGGAAAAATAAAGAGCAAGCTATAATGCAGTTGCAGTACAAATTTGACCCGCTTCCATCAGATTCGACAAGCATTTGTCTTTTTCACGAGAGGTGGATAAAAGCTTTTCATAACCAACCATTTGGTGAATTCTCCATTAAATTTGGCTTGGTATTTTAGAAAATTGGGCCTGTCCAATTTTGCAACAAATATATGGTAGGTCCTTCACAAAAAAACTCATTTTGGGTACTTGAAAAATGGAAAATGAATTTTCCGTCCAAAGAAAATTAAAACTTCCTTAGGCAACATTGTTTGCCATTCCAATACGCACCCTTCTGCACAATATGAGATCATATGAACAAACTATGCCATGAAGGTGACCATAAGATTGATCATTTGGCTTAAAAGCCATGAATTTTCACACATGAGAGCTCACTTCTGAGAACACTTTTTAAAAATAATTGCCATCTTACAAGTTAATTATTTTTCGTGGTAACTTGGTGACATATGATGACACAACACGAAGGTTTTGCATTTATTTAATTTTTTTAATTTGAATTTCTTATGCCCGTTTCAAAATGCGGTCAAAATGCCGGGCATGACCGTTCTTAGTTATGGGTTAATTTTTTCCAAAAATTTGTTGGATCTCTGATTAAATGACTAATTCTATATCTAAAAATGATTTTTGGAAAAATTATGAGCAAACTATGATGCACCTCTAGTTCAAATTTGTCTCGATTCCTACGTAATCGACACAATTTTGTCTTTTTCACGAGAGGTGGATCAAAACTTTTGTTATCCAACCATTTGGTCAATTGTACATTGAATATGGCCTAGTATTTTAGAAAATTCATTTGGTCCAATTTTGCATCAAATATATTGTAGGTCCTTCATAAAAAAACTTATTTTGGGCACTCGAAAAATGGGAAATTGATTGTTCGTGCAATATATTACAATTTTGTGGTGTTTCTCTCATTAAATATATAATTACGTACCTAAAAATGATTTAGTCGTGCTATTTTGCAAAATATTTTTCATAGCTGCTTCAAAAAATTCCCCTGTTTTAGTACTTACAAACTATTTTAAATCATAAATTTTCTGAACCAATCATGGCTCTTCCCACGGACCACCCCACTATAAAAGATCTGAACCGTCCACACGAGAAAGATCCAACGTTTCTCATTCACCTCTGAGGTCTCACCAATCCAACCCAAACCCTAGCTGCCCCCTCTCATACTCGATCCAAATCTGGATCACTCTCCTCTGCCAGAGCAACCCAAGCAAAGTTTCCCCTCCCTCGTCTCCCCTCGATCCAATCTTCTATCCCCGACCTCGATCCCACCGTCGGCCACCTCCTCGCCGCCAACCCCCACCCTCTACCAACGCTGCCTCCTCTCCTCCCTCCCTCCAATCACTCTTCTTCCTCCTCCATAAGATCCGATCCACCAACCTTCTCCATGGCGCTCTCCGTGGAGAAGACCTCGTCGGGCCAGGACTACAAGGTCAAGGACCTCTCCTAGGCCGACTTCGGCCGCCACGAGATCGAGCTGGCCGAGGTGGAGATGCCCGGCCTCATGGCCTACCGCACCGAGTTCGACCCCTCGCAGCCCTTCAAGGGCGCCCGGATCTCCGGCTCGCTCCACATGACCAACCAGACCGCCGTGCTCATCGAGACCCGAAGAAGGGAGTGATGTGCCCTATTACTTAACTACAATATGTACACAAGAAAGGGTGTTGCTCAAAGCTGTTGTCAGCTGCTGCTATTACTTGTTCACTGGGTACCTATGTTGTAACTAAAACTCCACCAGTGCACACAAGGGGATACGGTTGGCACCGTGTCCCATGTTTAAACATGTTATATGTGTTGCTCGAGTTGAACTTTCTTTGCCTATAACATGACTTGATATCTGATGAAAGTGATCGATTTTGCTTTTTTGACATGACCAAAGGTTCACATTTGCAATGAGCAACCCATGATCCATGAGGATTTGTTAGCTATGAGGTTTTATTCTGAGAACTGTCCTCCACTGTTACAGAGGAGAGATTTTAGTCGGAAATCATACAGCCTGTGCTTATTTCTGATTTGAAATGTCAAGTTGAATTGAGGTACAAGGCTCAATATTAGGAGTTTGAGGTTTCTTGGAGTTGCTCTTTGGTTGTACCGTCGAATTTGTGCATATCATGTTGGCTTTTCTCTTTGTCCTTTTGGTTTCTCCTGAAATTGGTTCTAAAATGGATAAATCATATTTCAAATTGATCATCCATGGCTACCAGAGTGAAACTAGGAGAAAATAGAACAGTACATCAATCGGTGGTGTCAAAATTAATAGAGCAACCAATATCTTTAAACCTACTCGGTAAATGCAGAAAGACTAGTCCTTTGAGGTGAGAAAATCTATTGCCGTGTCACTTGTCAGGCGAAACTAAAATTTGTAAGGCCATGACAGCCTCCTCGCCTATGCCCATGCCATGCCTCGCGATGAAGAAAACAAGAAATAACTGTTATGTTTTTTCTGTTTGCATATGTATCGTTTCATTTCTCGTCACGTCCGAGGGCACACAATCAAAACCAGGGTTCCTATTCTGATGCCCCCACAATCATGGACAAATTCTTGGGTACCTATCTATTTTGGATACCTATCTGTTCAACCAATTGCATCTAGTACATGCCTTGGATTCTCTGTTACCTAGGAGCAAAACCGACACGAGCACCAGCTAAGCCATGATCCCTTGATCATGATGACGATTCGACAAATGGGAGGAGGTCCATAACCCATAGATATGAGAAGGAAAGCCTCAAAGGAAAAACACATGTAGCAAGGTTGAGGACAACAGGGAGAGAGTGCGTGATGAGAAATAACATCGCCCGAGCCATCGACAAAATCTCCACTATATGACCTCCCATCCTTGTGTTCTTCCATGCATAAATCTTGGTTATTGAGTATCTCATGCACAAACAGACCGAGGGGATCCCCTTTGTCAAAGCTTAATTCAACCATGTCGACAACCCCTTGATCTCATGGTAACAATGACATAAGGATAATGCTTTTATTTAGGTTGAATGTGGTGGTGAAGGAGGTTGGCGACATTAGGACAGTTGCTCGAGGGGTGCCAAAAGGTGCTAGTCCAAGTTGTGGGTAGCCATTTGCTTACTGAAACATGGATAAAAGCCGCATCGTAGTAAAGGAAAGGAAGAAGGTAGTTCCCCCCTCTTTGGCTCTTATCCCTCTACATAAACTTTGTACACTCCCTATGAAATAAGTACGTCTAGATTCTATGATAAAAAAAGGCTTCCATGCATGTCGAAATTGCCAGAATTTCAACATCTCAAATTCTTGGTATTAAAATATATGTTTTTTCATAACCTTAGAGAAACGAAATAAGGTTTGCTTATAATTTTGCATGGAGAAGTCTGACTCGTCCTTATCCTATGAGAAGAAATAAACACTTGAACATTAGACCGATAGAATATTCATTGATGACGATGGGAAAGGAAATAAACATGAAAGATATTTAATCTAAACATATCCAAAGCGGGTTGATAAGTTTGCCGGAACGACAATCGATCAAAACTGTGTTTCTTGCCTATTCCGTATACGGACAGCTTTCACACCAATAGCAGTTCATATTTTAGAATGAATACATGTACACATCAAGATAAGTCGTCAATAAATATTTACCTTTTCCATCCCTTAATCCAACTAGAGATTGGTACATGAAAGATACTATTATATATATGACCCCATATGTGGGTATCATCCAAAGATTTGTCGAGCAATCAAACAAGCACTCCAGTCTGCTACCACCACACCTATCCCACAACTTTTTAAACTCTTGTGTTTGAAATGGAGAATGTTGTAGTGTTGATTGTTGGTGCTGGACCAGCAGGCCTCTCAATAGCAGCATGCCTTAGCCAATTGTCAATTCCCTATGTCATCCTCGAGCGTGAGAGCTGTGGCGCGTCACTTTGGCGCAACCGTGCGTATGATCGCCTCAAGCTGCATCTTGCAAAGGAATTCTGTGAGTTGCCACACATGTCATACCCAGTAGATGCACCAACATACATACCAAAAGCCTTGTTTGTGAAGTACTTGGATGACTATGTTGAGCGTTCAAATATTCGCCCGAAGTATCACACTAGCGTGGAGGCATCCACATATGAGAATGATACAAAATGTTGGTCCATTGTTGCAAAAGACATGGCAAAGTGCACAACAATCAAGTTCACGGCAAAGTTTCTCGTTGTGGCAAGTGGTGAGAATAGTGCAGAGAATATTCCAATGATCCCTGGACTCCAAAGTTTTTCTGGTGAAATCATCCACTCCTCAAGCTACAAGTCAAGAAAGAGCTACTCTGGCAAGAATGTATTGGTAGTTGGATCTGGCAACTCCGGGATGGAAATTGCTTATGACCTTGCGACCCATGGTGCTAATACTTCCATTGTTATATGAAGCCAGGTATGTACATGCGTTACATATTTTCGTTGGGTATAGGGACACAATTCCTGTTATAGTTCCAACTGAAGGGATGCAATTTTTCAGTGTTATTATTAATAGAAAGTATTTCACATAATTGAAGGATGGACTGTTTTATATCTCACACAAATAACTATACAACTGAAGGGAGTACAAGACAAAAAAAGAACTCTTGAAAGAACATAATTCTATGAAATTTTATTTTATCATGCATGCTTCATAAGAGGTGTGACATGTTTTGTGGTTGCAGATCCATGTAATGACGAAGAAATTAATTCGGTTTGGAATGGCACTTGCTCACCGTCTACCACTAAATCTAGTGGATAATATCCTTGTGATCGGTGCAAATTTCATATTTGGAGATCTATCGAGGCATGGCATCTAAAGGCCAAAAATGGGTCCGATGGCCCTCAATTCAAAAACTGGCAGATCCACAGTGATTGATGTTGGGACGGTTGGTTTAATAAAAAAAGGCTTAATAGAAGTGAGTATATCCTTGAAATGATATAAATTTGTAGTCTATGTTGATTTGATATGCCAAATTATCAATAATTCATCTACCTCTTATAGGTTCAAGGGTGCACTAATAAGATCTTTGGCAACATAGTTGAATTTAAATGCGGTAAAAAAATCTTCTTTGACATGATTGTATTTGCAACCGGATACAAAAGCACGACAAATATATGGCTCAAGGTAATACTTTTGATGTTCGAATGTGTTTGGGTTTGTTTTCCTCATGTAATGATTGTTAAATCAACTAACAAGCTCTATGTTATTTTTGAGTCCAGAATGGTGAGAGCATGTTAAATGACAATGGATCGTCCATCAAAGAATATCCAAATCATTGGAAAGGTGAAAATGGCCTCTACTGTGCTGGGTTAGCGAGGAGAGGATTGGCTGGTATTGCAGCACATGCCAAGAATATCGCCAATCTATGATAGGCTCCATGTCGAGCTAAATCATCTTCTACATGTAGTTTACTAGGGCAAGTGTCCTACTTGATTGATTTTTGTTTATGGAAGGTTCATATGTGGCATGGATAAGTTGTACTATTATACTATAATGAAGGACTCTGTACTCTTATTATCCAAAGAGTTTTGTTGCTTTTGTTTAACTTTCATTTGTTTATCGTATTTTTACCTGAATTTATATATGCAAAAAGCATGCACTTAGTACTGTATTATATATCTATACCAAAAGCTCCCGTGGCATGTTTACCCCAACAACCTACGACCGCACGAGGAGGTAATCACATCAGGCCCAGATTACTGCATTGTTCACTACATCGATTATAGGTACTTACTGTAGTGCTATTGAGTCCTAGAATGGTATTAGTCATGAACCTATGTACCTACATGACCTAGCCGGCATATTATAAATCTTTAACAAAGGCTGCTCCCAGTTCTTCCTTGCTGCAAGCAACTGCTTAAAAATACTTTGGTAACACCATAATACTCACCTCGTCCGAAAATATTTCCCCGACAAATTTTTCTGGATGGAGGGAGTACTACGTAATCTGGAGGAATGTTATATATGGTCAGAAGTTAGTGAGATTTGGCTGCTAGTGGAGAATGTTAACTGTATCGCAAATAACATGAATAGTGCACTTTTCCCGGTGTTTGAATTATCACAAGAACTTTACATGGTAGCGTGATAGTGAGCCAATTAGCAAATGAACTTAACATCAGTGTCACTGCTACTCTCAGATGATATATGCAATGTGAATGATGGAAGGACAAGCCATCATTACTGGCAAGTCAACATCCCATCAGGAGTTGTAGTTACCATTGGTCAAATCTATAACCTGTTAGTATGAGCATCGTTTTAGTAAGATAATGGGGGAAATTGCACAAGAAAAGAAAACAAAAGGCACCGTTCGATATACATTAGTTCACTACACATTGGAATTCGTTTGTATTTTGGCATGAGCATTTACCTTGTCGGCCTAAGAATTGGGGCTACATTGGAAGAGATAGGAAAATAGCGTAACAAAATTAGAAACTAAAATAAGTTCGTCAAGAAAAGAAACTAAAAGCAAATGCATATGGAAACACTAGAATCAAGGGAAGCCTATATATGGCAACAAAGATCCAGTTGTATCTGGCTATGTTGACCAATTTGAAGCCTCCAAAAAAATCTGTAGAACCCTTGAAGCAATTTGTAAGCATGTTATAATAGCCCCTGTATCATAAATAGTAAATCATTAAGGTATCCAATAAGAGCATTGACTTTTGTAAGAGAGGGTATTTCAAGTACAAGTACAAAGGTGAAATAATATCGTGCTAACTTTCAGTCCCTTAATTAGAAATTCTACAGGTTAAAAAATCTGAAATTATTTTACCTACCCACTTCTCGCTGGAAGGTGGTGAAATTCTTCTAGTGTGAAGAGATGAAAAGAAGATAAAACTCCACATTCATAAATAGAAACTCCATGTAGTACTGCACAAGTAGTTAGTATGTCAGATCTTATTTTATTCAACGCTAGGATACTCAATTTGATGTGACATGGAGTGCTTCATATACAATTGCAAATGGTAAGAGTTGGATTGATAAACTTTTATATTCAACAGGTCATCTATGCTTAACAAGTTGCACAGAGTAACACTATCATATAGGAGGAGAATGAGGAGAATGAAATTTGCTATGAAGCCAATTTAGTGCATTAATAATTACAAAGAAAGATATAATTTCTTTCTACTCAGACAAAAAAATTACTGCATGTCAGATAGACACGAGAGATGATACCTGCTCTGTAGCAGAAGGGGCCCAGGGAGCTTGCTCCTACTCGCCGAGCTTGAACGCAATACACATGTGTACAAAGGAAGACAACAATGATGAGGCGTAGGAGGGCGCCAGGCGGCACGCACTACAAGAAATATGCTCATACATGACGTTCTTTAAGATGTCGTTGATCAATTCGTCATAAATCTATGATGATTTTATCCGAGATTGTCGTAAGCCATTTGAGGGGATCAAATCTACATATAAATTACGACGATGTGAGTCAAACACGTCGTAACCGCATAAGATGAGATCGTCATAACTT
The DNA here is from genome assembly GCF_904849725.1 of Hordeum vulgare subsp. vulgare. NCBI lineage: Eukaryota > Viridiplantae > Streptophyta > Magnoliopsida > Poales > Poaceae > Hordeum > Hordeum vulgare. Next base: position 39,904,538 of record NC_058524.1, read on the forward strand.
TTATGACGATTATAAAAATGTCGTAACATGTTCTAACTATGTTGACATGTCACTCGTGGGTCCATTCTATCCCACCTCATCCTAGTTTGTGAAACAACCTAATATTCTGTCATTCCAAAAATCTCGAAAAATTCTCATAAATACTTTTGATCATATATTCCTCAAATATGTGAAAACCCTTCCTTCCATAGTTCAAAAATAATTCAGCAACATTCATTTTCCTATTCTGTTCAGAATAGCACTTTGTGAAGTAAGTGCTATTTCTATTTCTTTTATTACCCTCATATCTTTTGGGCACTCTTTACTATCAAAATCATTTTCTCATGAAAACTTTCATAACCATTTGACTAGTAAATCTTTGCTAGCAAATTTCCAAAGTTTGTGTTCAGCTAACAACCTTGTAAAGGAAGTACTAGATAGGAATATCCCATGAGTTGAATTTTTTCTACATCTTCTATGCGCCCAAAACATAGCTCTCCACAAAATTTTAGCCCCATCTAACAATCCATGTGAGCTCATCATCCAATCTTTATTTCTGGTAATATTTTCAGTTTGTGAAGCAACTCCATTTTATAGTGCTTTATAGTTGATGAAAATTTACCACGGAATAAAACTTACCATATAACCTCACTCCACCAAATTTTAGCTCATTTAATTCAGCCAATTTCCCTCAATATTTTCCCCAATATTATGTTCAGTAGAGAGCATTGTGAAGGAAGTACAATTTTTGTTTACCCAAATTTTATGAAATTTTTACAGTGCCTTAATGTGTCCAAATTATCCTCCTCCTCCAAATTTCAGCTCAATCCAATCATCTATGTGAGCCCAGTTTCAATTGCCATTTTCTGTCCAAATTGGCACATTGTGAAGGAAGTGTCACTTTTGCATGTCCAAATGGTATAATTTTTTAGAGTGCCTTCATATTCCCAAATTAACGTCATACACCAAATTTTAGCTCAATCCATTCATTCATTTGATCCGAGCTTCAACATCCATATTTCTACACAATATGTTACTTTGCAAAGCAAGTGCCATCTAGGTTCTTCCATTTGAGTTCAAAATTTGCCACGAGAGTCTCCTTAGTAGATGATCATCCTCAGCCAAAATTTAGGCCCATTGTCTATGTTCAGTACCCGCACCGCTAATCAAACACTTGGCTGCTAATTCATGCTTGAGCTTAGTTCAGTCTCCTCGTGAGATTCTCCTATTGTATTCTTCTTCCTAACACCTATCGAGGGATTGTCCAACCCACCAGACATGCCTATTCTACCCAGAACGCATGGCAACACAATGGTTAGGTGGTGACCATGCGGCTAGCATGCAAGTTCACGCGCTCTGGAGTTGGGGCCCTCAACCACCATCCAAACCTCGATGTCAAGCCACCAGACCATGTATTTCTGATTAAGTAAATACTTATGTACCCATAAATGATTTTTGGGAAAAATAAAGAGCAAACTATAATGCAGTTGCAGTTCAAATTTAACCCGCTTACAACGGAATCGACATAAATTTGTCTTTTTCACGAGAGGTGGATAAACGCTTTCAACACCCAACCATTTTTTAATTGTACATTAAATATGGCCTAGTATTTTATAAAAATGATTTGGTCCAATTTTGAAACAAAATATGGTAGGTCCTTCACAAAAAAATTCATTTTGGGCACTTTAAAAATGGAAAATATTTTTTACATACAAGAAAATATGAAAAATACCTTAATCAACATTGTTTGCCATTCCAATATGCACCCTTGTGCATAATATTATGTCATTTCAACAAACTATGTCTTGAATGTGGCCATAAGATTGATCATTTGGCCTGAAAGCCATGAATATTCACACATGTTAGCCCATTTCTAAGAACACTTCTTAAAAATAATTGTCGTATTACAAGTTTATTATTTTTCCTAGTAACTTTGTCACATATAATGACACAATGCAATGGTTTTCCATTTTTCTGATTTTTGTTTGAATTTTTCATGGCCTTTTGAAAATACGATCAAAACTGCGGGTATGACCGTTCCTACCTAGTGGTTGAATCTTGGAAATATTTTGGTGTTTCTCTGATTAAATAGATACTTTTGTAACTAAAAATGATTTTTGGAATAAATAAAGAGAAAACTATAAGGCAACTATAGTTCAAATTTGACCCGCTTCCAACTGATTCAACGAAAAATCTGTCTTTTTCACGAGAGGTCGATAAAAGCTTTTAACATCCAACCATTAGGTGAATTGTACATTAAATATGTCATATTATGTTTTAAAAATGATTTGGTACAATTTTGCAACAAATATATGGTAGGTCCTTCACAAAAAAACTCATTTTCGATACTCGAAAAATGGAAAATGAATTTTCCATCCAAAGAAAAGGAAAACTTCCATAGGCAACATTGTTTGCCATTCCAATACACACCCTACTGCACAATACGAGATCATTTTATAAAACTATGCCATGAATGTGGCCATAAGATTGATCATTTCGCTTGAAAGCATTGAATCTTCACACATGATAGCTCATTTCTAAGAACACTTTAAAAAAATAATTGTCATATTACAAGGTTATTATTTTACCTTGTAACTTTGTCACATATAATGTCACAATGCGAAGGTTTTCCCATTTTTTGATTTTTTTTCAATTTTTCATGTCTATTTCCAAATGCGGTCAAAAAGGCAGGTATGACCGTTCCTAGCTAGTGACTGAATCTTTGAATTTTTTGGTGTTTCTCTGATGAAATAGATACTTGTGTACCTAGAAATGATTTTAGGGAAAAATAAAGAGCAAGCTATAATGCAGTTGCGGTTCAAATTTGACCCGCTTCGAGCTGAGTCGACGAGCATTTGTCTTTTTCACGAGAGATGGATAAAAGCTTTTCACACCCAACCATTTGCTGAATTGTCCATTAAATTTGGCCTGGTATTTTAGAAAATTGGGTTGGTCCAATTTTGCGACAAATATATGGTAGGTCCTTCACAAAAAAACTCATTTTGGGTACTCGAAAAATGGAAAATGAATTTTCGGTCCAAAGAAAATTAAAACTTCCTTAGGCAACATTGTTTGCCATTCCAATACGCACCCTTCTGCACAATATGATATCATTTGAACAAACTATGCCATGAATGTGGCCATAATAATGATCATTTGGCTTAAAAGCCATGAATCTTCACACACGAGAGCTCACTTCTGAGAACACTTTTTTAAAATAATTGCCATCTTACAAGTTTATTATTTTTCATGGTAGCTTGGTCACATATGATGACACAACACGAAGGTTTTGCATTTATTTGATTTTTTTTTGAATTTCTTATGCCCGTTTCAAAATGCGGTCAAAACGCCGCGCATGACCGTTCATAGTTATGGATTAAATTTATCCAAAAAATTGTTGGATCTCTGATTAAATGACTACTTCTATATCTAAAAATGATTTTTGGAAAAAATTATGAGCAAACTATGAGGCACCTCTAGTTCAAATTTGTCTCGATTCCTACGGAATCAGCACAATTTTGTCTTTTCACGAGAGGTGGATCAAAACTTTTGTTATCCAACCATTTGGTCAATTGTTCATTAAATATGGCCTAGTATTTTAGGAAATTCATTTGGTCCAATTTTGCATCAAATATATTGTAGGTCCTTCACAAAAAAAACTTATTTTGGGCACTCAAAAAATGGGAAATTGATTTTTCGTGTAATATATTACAATTTTCTGGTGTTTCTCTCATTAAATATATAATTATGTACCTAAAAATGATTTAGTCGTGCTATTTTGCAAAATATTTTTGATAGCTGCTTCACAAAATTCCCCTAGTTTTAGTACTTACAAACTATTTTTAATCATAAATTTTCTGAACCAATCGTGGCTCTTCCCACGGACCACCCCACTATAACCGATTTGAACCGTCCACACCCAAAAGATCGAACGTTTCTCATTCACGTGTCAGGTTTCAGCAATCCAACCCAAACCCTAGCAAGCCCCTCTCCTTGCTCGATCCAGATCCGTATCACTCTCCTCTGCCGCCGCAACCCAACCAAAGTTTCCCCTCCCTTGTCTCCCCTCGATCCAATCTTCTATCATTGACCCCAATCCCACCGCCAGCCACCTCCTCGCCACCGACCCCCACCCTCTACCATTGCCGCCTCCTCTCCTCCCTCCCTCCAATCACTCTTCTTCCTCCTCCACCAGATTCGATCCACCAACCTTCTCCATGGCGCTCTCCGTGGAGAAGTGCTCGTCGGGTCGGGAATACAAGGTCAAGGACCTCTCCCAGGCCTACTTTGGCCGCCTCGAACTCGAGCTGGCCGAGGTGGAGATGCCCGGCCTCATGGCCTGTCGCACCGAGTTCGGCCCCTCGCAGCCCTTCAAGGGCGCCCGGATCTCCGACTCGCTCCACATGACCATCTAGACCGCCGTGCTCATCGAGATCGGCGTCGCGCTCGTGCTGCTACAACATCTTCTCCACCGAAGACCACGCCGTCGCTTCCATCGCGCGTGACTCGGCCGCTGTCTTTGCATGGAAGGGCAAGACCCTCGAGGAGTACTGGTGGTGCACCGAGCGCTACCTCAACTGGGGCGCCGACGGCGGCCCCGACCTCATCGTCGACGACGGCGGTGACTCCACGCTGCTCATCCACGAGGGCGTAAGGCCGAGGAGGAGTTCGAGAAGTCCGGCAAGGTCCCTGATCCGGAGTCCATCGACAACCCTGAGTTCAAGACCGACGCCAGCAAGTACCGCAAGATGAAGGAGAGGCTCGTCGGTGTCTCCCAGGAGACCACCACCGGCGTCAAGAGGCTCTACCAGATGCAGGAGTACGACACCCTCCTCTTCCCTGCCATCAACGTCAACAACTCCGTCAGCAAGAGCAAGGTATACCTCCTTCTCTGGTTCCCATTTTCCATTTCAGATTTGATGCTCCCTGTCAGCGAGTTTATACTTGTTAGTAGTATTGTTGTAGTACATGTTTATGTTGTAGATCTGAAATTTTAATATTTAGATCTCGTTGTTGCCTATTTTAGATGATGCTTCATGGTGTGGTAAAGCAACAGTGGAGTACTAGACTTGGATCTGTATCTTTTTTTCTTCAGGTTTGGTGCTTGTTACGCTAGTTGTGTACTAACTAACTAATCATAGGTGTCGACCACCTGTATTCTGTATAACTATTTTAGATTTGCTTCTGGTTTCAAACTGAATATGCAGCTAAAATATGCTACTTTTTGTGAAGATGTTGTGAAGTTTCTAGCATCTAGTAGCAGGAAGGAATGCACGTAGCTAGCTATGTAGAATCAGTACCAAATGAACTACCAAAATGCTATTTTTGATTTCTCTAAGTTGGTCTGATGCATTGCAATTTAGTTGTCCTGTCTTACTTTTTTTTCTATGCATACAGTTGTTCTTCATTTGTTACTAGTATCACATCATTTTTCCTGTTTGACGTGTATGAGTATCGCAGTACTGCTTGTGATGCTGTCATGAAAGCTCTTACCGGAGATGGAAGTTGAGGAAACTACAAAGAGGGAACAGTTGTTATCTGAAATAACGAATCTACTTGTGCCTTCTCAAATGGCAAAGTTAAAGGTGCTCAATGCGGAAAATACAAACATGTATCACTTATTGATTGATTTGTTGGTTGTCTGCTAAATAAAATTGGATTTGCTGCTCTTTCAGGCTCAGATAGAGATGATTGCAGGAGAGTCTACTTGTAGGATGACAAGTTGTCGCATCTCGAGCATGTCTCATAGGAGAGTGGAATGAAGTCCATTGTAGTGACAATAACAGATGTGTCATTGTTCGATTGTGTAATTCTGTTTGTTTTTGCTATATTCCTGTGTAAGGAAATGTATTTAGGAGATGACTTATTGTGTTATGTAAACTGGGAGATGTATTATGTGATGTTATATGATGGATGATTTTAATTCGACTTGGAGTTTTCTTGATTTGAATATGAAATAGTGTTGGAGTTAATATTGGACAAATAATATGGTTGAAAAGGCCCAAAAAATAGAAATGAAACAAAGTTCTGGAACAAAAAGTTGCTGAATTCAAAAATGAAAAAAGACCAAAACTGAAAACTGAACCAAATGTATTTGGGCACTAAAAGACCAGGGCCCAAATTATAATGATACAAATTTTTTGAAAGAATACTAGAAGTGGCTCTAAATAGGCTAAGGCCCAAAAAGAAGCCCAATAAGAAAAAGCCCAAAAAATAAAACCAGCCCATGTGATCAATTGAAATGGGTTGGGCTGATTTCAACCATGACGTTTTGATTTCGTCATAATTTTGCCATGTAGGACTACCACGTAGGACTGGGTTAGATTTCCTACGATGATTTAGGATTGTCGTAAAGGTTATGACGATCCAGGAATCGTCATAAAAGTTACGACGATTTCGATCAAAATGTCGTTGCTGTTAGTTTTTGATGCTTTGTTTTCGACGCTTAGTTTTTTGTCGTTAGATCGTCGTAAATTAAAAACCGTGACGATGTAGTGACGAAAATATAGTGCCGTGTATTAGCATATTTCTTGTAGTGACGGTGAGAGCAAACCCGATCCGTATGGTTGGATCGAGGCAAATACGATATGAGAGAGATCAGCGACATCGACATGAGAAATCTGCCGAGATTGGCTACATTAAGAAGATGGAAGATGTACATTCTCGGGTGGGTGCATGGGGAGCCCGAGGTCGAAGACTATCCGTAGTAGGAAGTAACTTAGAGTAATAACATTCATGTGTTACTAGTCTATAGTCGAGAATAACATATGTGTATTGTCATGCAACACTTCATTTATTAGATGGTAGACTCATCTTATCTTGGTATGTGTGATGTTACTCATAGTGTGAGTAACATATTATGTTACCACATACCTCTCTTTCCTCATTAATTACTTGCCACATCATCTATTTTGCCTAGATATGTGTATTGTTACTATTTAAGGTACTCCCATTATAGGTAGTCGAAGGAGGTGGGCTCATCATCACACTCGAAAGGAGGAGGGAGAGGACTTGGCATGGGGGCGATAATGCCAAGAAACAGAGGAAGAAGAGGGATAGACAAGCGTAGGCCAAGAAAGTTCACCTTTTGTCCTTCAACTTTACTGAAATTACCAATAATATCACCTTTCATCCTAAATATTTTGTTTGGTCTAAAATAAATTCTCATTTTTCACAAACAAGGTTTCATGATTTCATGCTTGCACAGACACAAAAATGCATGCTGTCGGGACTGAACATGGTCAAAGTTCCGAGTTGAGGCGATGGTCGAACCCAACCTAATTGAATCCCGAAATTTCATGGGGCTAACTTTCAGTGGTCACTCTAGCTATTAGATATTGATAGAAAACTTAATTATTGTCGCGAGAGGGATGATAGAAGGACGATCATTGTGTCATCGAGTTGGTGACAGATGAAGGATAGATGATTGAAACATCCAACAGGGTGGGGATGGTGAGACGGTCACCGTCAAGCTTGTGGAGCACGAGCATCTTGGCAAGAAAGACTAGGACAATGAGGTGGTCGCCACCAGACTAGTGTCACACAAGCATCCCAACAGGGTGAATGGGTAAAACAAGGAGGACCGTAGCTACCCCATTAAGCTAGTGTACAACGACCTTGGACACATGTTGTGAGAGGAGGACATTGTGCCTTAGGGTTGTGGAAGACACGAGTCATGGCGGGACGAACATGGATGGCACACATGACAAACACATCGACAAGGCCGTTGTGGCATCAAGCTAGATGCTTTCGAGTGAGGGCTGATATCTACTACCCAATTTTATTCTTGTAGACGTTGTTGGGCCTCCAAGTATAGAGTTTTGTAGGACAACAACAAATTTCCCTCAAGTGGATGACCCAAGGTTTATCAATCTTTGAGAGGTGTAGGATGAAGATGGAGTCTCTCAAACAACCATGCAATCAAATACAAGAAATCTATTGTGTCCCCAACACACCCAATACAATGGCAAATTGTATAGGTGCACTAGTTCGGCAACGAGATGGTGACACAAGTGCAATATTGATAGTAGATATAGGTTTTTGTAATATTAAAACATAAAAACAGCAAGAAAGCAAGTGGAAAACTGCGAGCAAAATGTTGTATAAATGCTAGGGAATAAGACCTAGGGTTCATACTTTCACTAGTGCAATCTCTAAACAATGCTAACATAATAGAATCATATGATCATACCTCAACGTGCGATAAAGAATCACTCCAAAGTTCATATCTAGCAGAGAACATAAGATGAAATTATAGTAGGTAGTAGAACCACCTCAAAGTTATAGTTTCCAACCAATCTATTGGGATATTCCTATACGTGTCACAAACAGCCTTAGAGTTTGTACTAGAATAACACCTATGATACATATCAATCAACCCTAACGTTACCTAGATACTCCAATGTCACCAAAAGTATCCGTGGGTTAATTATTCGACATGCACCAAACAATTTCAGATTCATCATATTCAATCCAACACAAAGAACTTTGAAGAGTACCCCAAGATTTCTATCGGAGAAAGTAGGAGAAGACCATTTATCAACCCCAATGCATACATTACAACATTGTCACCACGCGAATCCGCAAGTTGAGTACCAATACATACAAGTGATCTCAAATCCAATATTCAATTCAACATAAAAAAAATCTCAAAGGGAAGATTCAATTCATCACATCGAGATAGCAAGGGACAAACACCATATGATCCGACTATATTAACAAAGCCCGTGATACATCAAGATCGTGACATCTCAAGAACACGAGAGAGAGAGAGAGAGAGAGAGAGCACTAGTAGAAAAAGGGCCCTTTGTCCCGGTTCGTAAGGGCCTTCTGTCCCGGTTTTGGAACCGGGACTAAAAGGTCGTTACTAATACCCTTGGCCTTTAGTCCCGGTTCTTACACGAACCGAGACAGATGGGCCTCCACGTGGCTGGTGCGGCGAGCCCGGGCAGGGGGGCCTTTAGTCCCGGCTGGTGACACCAACCGGGACCAAAAGGCATCCACGCGTAAGCATTTCAAGTGATGGTTTTTTTGAAGGGGGGGGGGGGGGTTAGGGGGTTTTGGGGGGTTAATTTAGGTGTTTCATATATTGTGTTAGCTAGCTAATGAATAGATAGAAGTGTCCTCTCTTATCTCCATGCTTGGTCGATGCTGCATACTATACGTATAGAGAGGACTAGACACGCTAGCTAGTAAGCAAATGAAGGAAACAGAAGATCCTCATGAACATATGCATACAAAGAGAAGTGATATCGACCACCTCTCCTTCTCTGAGAGATTGGTCGAACAACAAGTTCTCGTATATCTATCTGACGCTACTGGCTACATATATACAATATAATTATCTCTTACGATATAATCTCCTAATTAAAATTCAACTCATTAGGGTTCACATGGTATTCTCCGTCTTTAGCGATCACGTGGTCAAGAAAGAATGCCGCCAATTCCTCTTGAATTCCTCGCATACGATCTGTTGGTAGGAGTTCATTCCGCATCCGATATATCTAATTTGAAGAAGGGGGTCAATACATATATATGATTAAATGAAACTGAACACAAATGATGGTAATAAAATAAATTTGTGAATATTATTATTTACGCACGTCATATTGTTCGTCAGAGTAGCCCCGCTCACAGGTCATGTGGCGGATGGACTCGCAAATGTAGTATCCACAGTAATCAGTCCCTGGTTCCTGCCACAACCACTTTACAAGAAATAGAGGTCAATCAAACTGATAGTTAGCAAGCATGCTAAATGGTATTGATGAAACTAGCGCTTGAATCACTAGGAGATGTGTGGAACATGCTACTATAGTACTTACTTTCGGGTGTCTAAATTGCAGCTTCTTTGGCAGTCCCGGAGTTTTTGCGGTGAATTTTTTCCAAACCCTGTCAGACAAAGAAAACAATTACTTGATATCAGGAAATGAACAAAGTTGCCGATATGGTGCGATAATGATCGATTTAACTTACTTCTCTAGAATTTCAGTCATGTCCGCATACTCGTTGGGATCTTTTCGTCTCGAGTCTAAGACGGTTACTAGTCCCTGCTCAAGCTCAATCTCTAGGAGAATATAGTGGAAGCTGCGCACGCATGCATAACTCATCAATTACATTACTATAACCTTGACTAATAAGGGAAACCGAATATGCACAAGACAGTAACACTCACTGGAATTCATAAGGGAAGAGTATTATAGCTTTGTTTTGATTCAATACAAACGATCGTGGCAGGTTGGCCTCGGTATCTTTGGCTCGAGATTTAATCATAAATGCATCTACGAGATTTGTGTTAATGAACCCAATATCACCGATTTGTCTTTTCTTCAATTTGACGATCTTCAATATGCATATAATATAGCAAGGATAATTAAAAATACATGCAATGAAAGAGCTGACCTATATATAGAGACTTAATGACAGAAGTAGTACTACTTACAGGCAGTAGCAAGTGATCATTAATTTATCGAGGGCCTTTAGATTGAAAAACGGGAAGAACTCCTCAAATGGAACCATCAACAGTTCAAGTCCAATGAGGTCATGCTCCTTTCTAACTCCCAGCGTCAAAATATTACTCCCCCAGACTCTTTGCAAGTTTTCATGTACCAATCATGGAATCTTCGCATCATCGTTGTTAGAGATCTTTCATCTTTGACGAGAGGCTTCCCGTACACGTATTTGTGTTCGTCCACCTCCAATAAATCAAAATGTGCATCATCGGGCAGGTAATCTGCAGGATTGGTACCAGGCAACAAGATCCCGGGATGATTAGCGACGATATCGCTAGACACCTTGAGCGGGGCGGAACGATTGGTTCGCTTGTTCGCCGAGCTGGGCAACTTTTTTCACAGCTCGTTGTTCTGCTAACCTTTGATCACTAACAGTACTTCCCGACCGTTGCGCTTCGATAAATGACTTTGTAATAATGTGCTCATAGTTGCCTTTCGTCAGAGACTTTGGTGGTTTCTTCAGGGCAGCCAGAGTACGCTTTGCTTTTTCCGGATCTATCTTCTCCTCCGGAGCTGGATGTTTTTTTGCTTTCACCCCTTCAAAGAAGTTCTTCACTTAGGCTTCCACGATCTTCTCGTTTTCCTTCGGACTCCTCTCGTATGGTAACTTCTCTAGAGGCTTCAGAGAAGGACCGTATTTGTATTGCGTGACTCTGGCTGTACTGCTACACGTCGGAGCAGACGGAGCGGCTGTGACTGTCTTTCCTTTCTTACCAGGTGGATGAGAAGGACTACGCACCGGAGGAGCCGGAGCGGCGGCGGGTCTCTTCAGCCCTTGTTGACGAGGCGGAGAAGGAGGAGGCATCTGGCTGCTCGGGCGCGTCGGCGCAGGCGGAGAAGGAGGCGGAGTGCCGTCACGCGCCGGAGAAGGAGGCTGAGTGCCCTTATCACTCGCCAGAGGAGGCGGGCCCTGACTCACCGGAGGAGGAGGAGGAGGCGGAGGCGTCCAGTTCGGAAGGTGGATGAGCTCCTTCCGCCATAGGCATGGAGTCTTCAAAGAAGAACCCAACCGAATCTCCCCTTCACCCGTAGGGTGGTCAAGCTCAAGGTCCTCAAATCCTTTCGTTATTTGATCCACCATCACCCTAGCATATCCTTCTGGAATCGGCTGGCCATGGTAGGTTGAGCCAGGTTCATTAGGTATAACAGAGCCAACAGCCGCCTTGACTTTGAATGTCATCCATTGCGTCATAAGGTAGCAATATTGAGACTCTGTGATAGCATCCACGGGGTAGCACGTGAAGATAGGCTCCAGCTGCTGAGTCTGCTAGGTGGAAGCGAGACTGCTTCTCCGCTAAGATGGCGGGGTAGATTCATGGGAAGCTTCGGTAGGTCGTTTGCTGCGATCTTCTTCTCGTTCCTCTAGCCCTTGTACCCTTTCGTGCAGTGCGTGTAGTTGGCTATGCTCCGCTTTCTTCCTCCTCTCCTGGGTTTTGTAACCCCCTGCGTCCGGAGACCCAGCCTTCCACAGAAGGGAGCCTGGCGTGCCTCATGTCCGTCGAGGGTGCTCAGGATTCCCGAGGGCCATTGTGAGCTCGTCATTCTTTGTGTTTGGAATGAACGCCCCTTCCTGTGCCGGCGATATAGTGCTGCAGCTTCCTGACGGGTATTCGCAGTTGCTCTTCTGTCCAAACGCACTCCCCTGATACAGGGTCCAAGGTTCCACCAACCCCGAAGAACCAAGTCCGGCAATGGTCTGGCCATCTCAGTGTCTCTGGTTCGACCCCTTTAGCAATCAGGTCATTCTCAGCCTTGTCCCACAAAGGTCGGGCTTTGAGGTAACCAACTGACCCCGTGCGATGGTGATGCTTCTTCTTCGAAGCATTTTTCTTGTTTCTCGGTGACATCTTCTTACTCTTTTCCGATGTCTTGTGGGCCACAAATGCGGGCCATTGATCTCTGATCTTCTCAAACCGGCCGGTGAATTATGGTGTCTCTTCTTTGTCGACAAACGTTTTCAGCTCATTCTTCCACCTCCTGAATAGTTCTGCCATCTTCTTAAGAGCATGAGACTTGATCAATTCCTCTTTAACTGACTTCTCTGGATCCTCCTCTGGCGATAGGGTGAAATTTTCCTTAAGCGTTGTCCAAAGATCTTCTTTCTGTTTATCGGAGACATAAGACGTCGGCACCTTAGGGTCTTCCTTTTTGGCTTTAACCATTGCTGGATACTGATCGAGATCTTGTCCCTAACAAGAACCCCGCACTGAGCACGAAATGCATCCCTTGTCTGGATGGGTTCAATCGACTTGCCATCGCGCGCGATTGCTGTGATCTCAAACCTTTCATCCGAGCGCAACTTTTTCTTCGGGCCTCGTTTCTTTACCGAAGTTGAGGTCGATCCGGAGGGCTAGAGAAAAAAGAAGAAAGACGAGAGTTAACTAATATGTGTACATATGAAAAAAATGAATGCATCAATTAACTAGTCAGCACGGGCTTAACTAATATATATATACCTGGCCGGACTCGGTTCGGTCAACGGAGCCGTCATGAACGCCCTCTTCTTCACCCGATCCTTCCAGATCATCGTGAACGCCCTCTTCTTCAGCCGGTACTTCCATATCATCATGAATATAGCCCTCTTATTCACCCGGTCCTTCCAGACCATCGGTGTCTCGGAGAAACGACACAATGACATCACTTCCTTGTGCGATTATCTCCCCCAACATCGCTTCTTCCTCTTCCTCTCGGGAGTGATCCATAGTTTCTGCAAATATTTACAACATGTCAATTATTATTCAAACATGGTACAGATGAATATATATTAGTGGCAAACATAGAACTGGATAGCTAATCACAATAAGGAATCATGTTAGTGGCCTCGACGCTGCTTCTCTAGGGTTTGGGGTGGCCTAGACAACGCTTCAAGGGTTTGGGGTGGCCTCGACACAACGCTTCAAGGGTTTGGGGTGGCCTCGACGACAACGCTCTTTTAACTTGGTAAATTTGGGTGGCCTTGAGAGAGCTTGTCCGGTAGGGGCGTGGCGGGAGGGGGTAGGAGACCAACATCGTTTTTTCTCTAGGGTTTGGGTGTCCTCGAGAGTTTTGGTCGAGCGAGAGGGCCGAGGGGGGTGCTCCCGTGGTATAAGTTGTCACGGTCGAGAGTGGGTATATATATCGACCGCCCCTCATGTCAAAGTTATCCGGGAAGGGGTTATATCGACAATGACGCGACATACATATACATGGGAAAATAATGTTATCGGGGAGGGGGTATATCGGTACGCCCCCCTCGTGTTGAAGTTCGATCAGGAGGGGGTATATCGACAACGACATACCCGATAAAAATAAGAAGACAAAAGAAGAAATAAAAACAGGAGAAGAAGAAAGGAATAGAAGAGAAGCAATCGAAGAAAAAAGAAGAAGAAAAAAAAGGAGAAGAAGAAAGGAATAGAGGAGAAAGAAGAAAAAAATAGAAATTTCTATTTTTTTCTTCTTTCTCCTCTATTCCTTTCTTCTTCTCCTCTTCTTTTTCTTCTTTTTTCCTCTTCTTATTTATTTCTCCTTTCTTCCTCTTCTTATTTTCCTTTTTCTCCTCTCATTCTTTTTCTTCTTCTTCATTATCTTCCTAGCTATATATAATACTTTTCTAAAAATGTAACTTTTGCATATATAAAACTTTTTCTTCTTCTTCCTTCTTCCTTCTCTTCCTTCTTCTCCTAAATATATAAAACTTTTGTAAAAATGAAACTAACCTAAAATGTAGTAAATCAGAGAACATATATAGATAAAACTAACCTAAAATGTACTAAAAATATAACTTTTAGATGCACACAGAACATACATACATATATACATTTTTATAAAAATGCAAAAAACAAATCATCATTTATATGAACAAAGGAGAGGACAGGGTGGGCGGCGCCGACCTGACCAAGGAGAGGCACGGCGCCGGCGTCGGTGTAGAGGGCGGCGACGGCGGCGTGGTCGGGGCAGGGGCGACGGCGGCGTGGTCGGGGCAAGGGCGATGGCGATCGACGGGGCAAAGGGCGGCAAGGGCGTCGACGGGGCGGGTAGGGGCGCGGTAGAGGCACGGCGAGGGCGCACGGCGTGGTCGGGGGGCAGGGGCGACGATGGCGTTGTCGGGCCGGGCAACGGCTGCGTGGTCGGGGGCAGGGGCGACGACGGCGAGCTCGGGCAGCCTGGCGTCGTCGTCGGAGGAATCGAAGAAACTGACAAAATGTTCACAACTACTCGCTTATATAGCAAAGACATTGGTACCGGTTCGTGGAACCAACCGGTACCAATGCCCCCTTTACTCCCGGTTGGTGCATTGGTACCGGTTGGAGCCACGAACCGGTACCAAAGGCCCTTGTGTTGCCCGCGTCGCGCCCAAAGTTTAGTCCCACCTCGCTAGTTGAGAGGGGCGCGCAATGGTTTATAAGCCCCACTGCCGCACCCCTGTCGAGCTCCTCTCCACTGCAAGCTTACATGCCTACTTGCTAATGCTTTGCCTGATGGGCCTTCTGGGCCTACCGCGAGCCTGAATCCTGGACGATGGATGGGTTTCTAGTCGTATTCACGTCGTGGTGTCCTAGTTGGTGGCAATTTTTTTTATTTTTTCCCAGTTTTTTTGTTTTCTTTTTTGGTTAATTTCTTTTATTTCTTTTTTGCATTGGTACCGGTTGCCTTCCACAACCGTGGTGCGGTTGAATGTTTAGTCCCACCTCGCCAAGCGAAGGGCTTCCGAGCCTGTTTATAAGCTCCGCTGCGGCTGCAACGTGGAGAGGAACATCTATTTTTAAATTTTTTTCCATTATTTTTGTTTTGTTTTTTGCTTTATTTTGTTTTGTTTATTTTTTTAATTAGCTTATTTTGTTTTGTTTCTCCTTACAACAAAATACTTTTTTTCTATTTTTTTATTTCTAATTACTTATTTATTTTATTTTATGATAATTCTTTTTGCCATTAAAGTTTCTAACAAAAAAAGTTCTTTATCAAAATTATTTTTTGCTTTTAATGATTTTTAACAGAAAATACTTTGATAATTTTAGTTGCATTTAGTGATTATTTTTTCTTTTGTTTATTTTGTTTTGTTTCTACTTAAATTCAAAGTGCTAGTTAGCTTATTTTGTTTTGTTTCTACTTACAACAAAATACTTATTTATTTTATTTTATTTGTTTATAATTACTTATTAATTTTATTTTATGATAATTCTTTTTGCTATTAAATTTTCTCTCATATACGGTGGACACTCCTTTACCTGATTTTTCGACCGTCAATGATGGCCGCTATTCCTTCTTCCCCTAATGCATAACAAATATCTAGCACAAGGAGAAGAAGGAAGAGCGACCCCCATAACAACAGCCGACATTCTTATTCTCTCATATGCATGACCTAGAGTGGCAAGAGCATGGTATGCATGCTCACACCTCGACGCCCAAAAACACAGGAGAGGGGTGGGAGGGGGGAGGGTTTATATAGGCAATCCTTTAGTCCCGATTCGTATCTAAAACCGGGACTAATAACATATGCGGCATGCCACGTGTTTGTGCGGCACGCCACATGGTTTCGCTGGATCTTTAGTCTCGGTTTTTGTCCTGAACCGGGACTAATAACATATGCGGCACACCACGTGTTTGCGCGTCACGCCACGTGGTTTCGCTGGATCTTTAGTCCCGAAAACTCGTCTGTTACAAAGGGATTTCATTTTTTGAACTTACTTGAACTCCATAGTTTTTCTATGTTCAGAATGCACCATTCAAAGCCACATCATCAATTTACAACCCTTTCTGACTTCATTTGTTATTTTTCATGCATTTAATGATTATTTTGAGCTATAAGACCATGAAATTGAAAAGCATTTGAAATGAACTCTCAAAAGGTTCCAAGTTGGCATGGTATCATCATTTCAGCCACATAGCATGTGCGAGAAAGTTGAGAGGGTTACGGCAAAAACTGGATGCACTTCATGTACAAAACGGACCATCTCTTTCGAAGTATCATGGTTTCATACAGAAACTCGTCTGTTACAAAGGGATTTCATTTTTTGAACTTATTTGAACTCCATAGTTTTTCTGTGTTCAAAATGCACCATTCAAAGCCACATCATCAATTTACAACCCTTTCTGACTTCATTTGTTATTTTTCATGCATTTACTGATTATTTTGAGCTATAAGACCATGAAATTGAAAAGCATTTCAAATGAACTCTGAAAAGGTTCCAAGTTGGCATGGTATCATCATTTCACCCACATAACATGTGCGAGAAAGTTGAGAGGGTTACGGCAAAAACTAGATGCACTTCGTGTACAAAATGGACAATCTCTTTCGAAGTATCAAGGTTTCATACAGAAACTCGTGTGTTACAAAGGGATTTCATTTTTTGAACTTATTTGAACTCCATAGTTTTCTGTGTTCAAAATGCACCATTCAAAGCCACATCATCAATTTACAACCCTTTCTGACTTCATTTGTTATTTTTCATGCATTTACTGATTATTTTGAGCTATAAGACCATGAAATTGAAAATCATTTCAAATGAACTCTGAAAAGGTTCCAAGTTGGCATGGTATCATCATTTCACCCACATAGCATGTGCGAGAAAGTTGAGAGGGTTACGGCAAAAACTGGATGCACTTCGTGTACAAAACGGACAATCTCTTTCGAAGTATCAGGGTTTCATACGGAAACTCGTCTGTTACAAAGGGATTTCATTTTTTTGAACTTATTTGAACTCCTTAGTTTTTCTGTGTTGAAAATGCACCATTCAAAGCCACATCATCAATTTACAACCCTTTCTGACTTCATTTGTTATGTTTCATGCATTTACTGATTATTTTGAGCTATAAGACCATGAAATTGAAAAGCATTTGTAATGAACTCTGAAAAGGTTCCAAGTTGGCATGGTATCATCATTTCACCCACATAGCATGTGCGAGAAAGTTGAGAGGGTTACGACAAAAACTGGATGCACTTCTTGTACAAAACGGACAATCTCTTTCGAAGTATCACGGTTTCATACGAAAACTCGTTTGTTACAAAAGGATTTCATTTTTTCGAACTTATTTGAACTCCTTAGTTTTTCTGTGTTGAAAATGCACCATTCAAAGCCACATCATCAATTTACAACCCTTTCTGACTTCATTTGTTATTTTTCATGCATTTACTCATTATTATGAGCTATAAGACCATGAAATTGAAAAGCATTTGAAATGAACTCTGAAAAGGTTCCAAGTTGGCATGTGTCGGGACCCCAATCCTAGGTCATAAGAACCCAGCCTGTAACACATCACATCACTTTGCGGCCTCACGCACGGTAAACTCCACGGCTGCCACCTTACCTTGGCCGGGACCGTTTGCGTCTTTTGGCTCACGTATATGAATGTGTCGCTAGCGTTCAAACGACAAGAACCCGGGTCGACATGACTAATTATAAACCCAAGCGGCACATCCGTACAGGGACACGCATACATAACCCTGCAAACCAGGTGTCGGTCATCAACGTGTGTAGACGAGTCGTAGCAAGCTACAAGGACTCCATTACACCGCGTGACATTTCCCCGAGGGGACAGACACAACAACAAAGAAGGATACATGCCGGTCAATCAATGTGTTCCGAGAAGTAGCAAGCTACCAAGGCCCGATGGAAACACAAAGAGGCATTTCCCTGTAAAGAGTACTACTAAAGGCACACAACTAGGTGTCGAATCCCACACATACAATGCATTTCATAACATACACACAATATGCACGATATGTGTAGATACAACATGGCATCACAACATAACTCTATGACTCAAGCTTTTATTAAGGACTCATAAGAATCAACATAGTGTGATATTACAAACAGGGGTCTCGTGACCCGACACTCAAGTCATACAAACAACAAGCGGAAGCAAATCATGTCTGGGTACAGACATCTACTAAAAGTGGCTGGAAGAGCCTGAAAGCTACTACGACCCTACCAGAGGAGCCAGACCTTTGTCTGGGATTCCCAAGCTATTCTGGTCAACATCGAACACATCGCATAGAACCTTTTAATGAGTCCAAGTCTTCTATGCAAAAACATAAATAAAGCAACCGTGAGTACAAAGGTACTCAACAAGTTTTACTTCAGAACTATCTACATATCCATCATGTTTCAATGAAAAGGGTTGTGGGGTTTGATTGCAGCAAGCCAACTTTGACTCTTGGCTAACCTGCACTACGACTACAAGTTCTTTCTTTGAGGTGGGATAGCGCACACGAGTCCACATATTCACCAATTCAATACACCACTATGGATCCACTCTCGTCTCCCTACGAGAAGGCCTTCCATAGCACTCACACTTATCTTGCATGTTTTAGAGTATCCATTTAAATTGTCTATGTACCACGTAATGTTTCCAAGTAGTCCATATCCGAGGACGCGGCTATTCGAACAGATTAAATCACCCTGCAGGGGTATACTTCTTCACACAAGCTCCCACCACTTATCACCATGTGCACGTCATGCATCTCGGCAACCTTCAAGCGGAAGCACTGGCGTGGGTGTCGGCCACGACCGTTAACCACACAAGACCCTAGTCCAGGATTATCGCTTATTTGAGACTGAACCCGCAAGGAAGTCCGGCCAAGGTTTCCTCCATGGCCCCAATAGATGTGCGCAGGGTTCCCAAGCCCACCATCCGGGTGCCACTTGGTACACGGTGCCACTGTGTATCTACCGCAGATAAGCCTACCCCGTCGAACAGAGCTAAACCCGGCCGCCAACACTTTTTCTACAAACATCAGAAACTAATTGCAACTCCTGGATAGGGATCTAGGCAATTAATAAGCCGAGCGGGGTCATATTTCAGGGCCCAATGCATGGTAGTATCTTGTCTTGGATAACATACACAGAACTCAGTTCTTAAGGACGGTCCCAATGAGACAACCCACCATGTACTCCTACATGGGCTCTCATCGCTACCTTTACCAAATCGGATTCACACTTTTACTCTCACACTGTAGCACATGAACACAAGCATTCTGATTCATCATCCAGATGGGTCAGACCCGACACGACTCTAAGCATAGCAGGCATTGTAAACAAGCATGGATGAGTAAGCACAACAAGGCTCAAGCAGTTGCTACTCATGCTAAGTGGTTTCAACTATTTACTATGAAAAAATCAGGTCATGCAGAGGAATGGGTTCAACTACCGATAACATGTACAGTTGAATCGTGTTTGTCCTAATGCAGTAAAAGAGAGCAGGAGCCAGAGAGTGGGTTTATTTCAATATGCTCAAGGGGGGTTTGCTTGCCTGACACGTATGAAGATAGCAATGAGTCTTCATCAATGTCAATGATCATATTGTCGGAAACATCGTTTACCGAGAGGGAACAACACCGGCAAACAAGAAAGAACAACAATTACTTCACGGAAATGCAACACTATGATGCATGCTCAAGACATGAAATGAAAGGCGGCAGTGCTAATGTGGCTATCATTTCTTAAGTTGAAGTTGGTTTGAATTAGGATTCAAACATCACTTCAAGCCGGGTATTTTTCCAAGTACCCTTATAATTGATTCGACCTGATGCTCATAACAAATTGTTCCAACATGCATGGAGTTAGTATTTTGAGGTACTGATTTACATTGACCAATGTTTGATCATAGTAATTGAAGTGGAATTCAAATAGGAATCAAATTCCAACTCCAAACTATTTATTAAATTTACCGTAATCATCATTTTGCCTATTTGCTGATGTTAACTTTCTCAAACCAGCATGACAATGCCGTAATCAGATTCTTTGGATTTTTGTGATCCTTTTTCATATATAAATTATTTCCATCCGAGTTATATTTTAATTTCTATGATTTTTAGAAGTTTTAGGCATTTTCTGGAATTAAATTAAATCAGAAAAGCTATTACTGCGTCAGGCTGATGTCATCCCTGCGTCAGCAGGTCAACCAGCCGGTCCAGGTCAAACCCTGACCAGTGGGGCCCACTGGTCAGTGACCCAGAGGCTAACCCCGCGCTGACCAGCCCCTAATTGGGGTTTGACCAGGCGTGGGGCCCTCTGGCAGTGGCTAGGGGTGGTGGTTAGTACTGGCTAATGACTGGCCACGTCAGGGCTACCGGAGCCTGGCCGGCGGCGACCAGGGGCGCGGCGGAGGCTCGCGGGAGATGAACTAAACGGCGCTACACAGGCCCATTTTGCATGCGTTGACGGCTACAGAGAGCTGGCGAAGCACCCGATCTAGCGGGGGCAACGACTGGGGCTAGAGTGGACCGGAGCATCACCGGCGACGAGCGGAGAGGTCGCCGGAGTTCGGCCACGGTGGGGGAACAGGCTACGGGGCACGTTAGAGCATGGGAGGAGAGGGGAAAGAGTCAGCGGCTCATGGGGGTTCCATTCCTAGCATCGACGAGGTTGGAGGGGCTCTTTGGCCGACGAATCGACGGCGGCGAGATACGGTGGCCGAAGGGGAAGAAGACGGTGATGCGACGCCGTGGAGGCCCTGGAGCTCAGGGTTGTTGACGATGAGAAACAACACGTCGGGGCGGAGCCGTAGAGCTCTTCAGGGAGGAGAGGGGTGGCCGGGGTCGACGGCGATGAACTTGAGCAGTGCTCGACAATGGCAGCGAGAGAATAGACGAAACAGGGAGAGAGGGAGAAATGGAGAGGAGGAGATCGGGACGGCTCAGCGGCGCGAAGATAAGGGAGAGGAGGGCGACGAGGCAGACATGCAGGGAGGAGGTGGAAGCAGGAGGTGGCGAGGGGGCGCCGTGCCTTCCTTCTCCTCTGCCTTCTGGCACGAGGAGGAAGACGACACGGGAGACCCCCTTGGTGGGCTGGGCCAGCAGGTGAGCGACAGGTAAATTCCCTCTCTCTCTTTTCCTATTTTTGTTTTATTTCTTTTTGGCATTTAGATTTAGGATTTTAATAAAACATTTAATCATTTTATAAAACCCTAAAATAGTATTATGTGACAGTAATAAAAATAATCAATGCCACAAAATAGTTTCAACATTTTTGAAATTTTATTTTAAAAGAAAACAAAATAACTCCATTCCAAACAATTATTTAATCCAATCAAAAATCCTTTTCATAAGTTCCCGTGATTTAGAAATTTGGTTTGACAAATTTATTCCCAGTCACTATTTTCCCAAATATTTGGAACATTTTTGTGGTTCCTTTTAAGGTAATATTCTTATTGCCTTTTTGTCAATTTCAACTCATTTGGCTTGATCACTTCCATTTCTAGATTCAATGCAATTTGAATGCATGCATGAAATGCAATGGCAAGCAAGGCAAACTTGGGCTATGACAACTCACCCCCACTAAACAAGAATCTCGTCCCGAGATTCAAGCGTAGTCGAGAAGAGGAAGAGGGGCACTAGACTATCAGAATCTTCACGATCCAATTGCCCTTCTTGAAGGTGTTGATTCATTGCATCATGTTGATCTTGACATCTTTGTCTTTGAGATCTTCATCTAGCTCGACAACAAAAGAACAGGAAGGCTCTACAAGATTCGATCTCCTCAAGATCGAGCAACTCAAGATCAATTTTTAGAATGAGACGTGGAAACGTCCCTTGAGCTGAGACACAACACACATAACACGGACGAGGAAATGAGACATATAACAGAGGTGCGATTGGTAGGCAACAAATCCATGCTTAAATCAGATGGTGACAAGGTTTCAAAGTAGCGAGGATTAAATTGCCCTT
The DNA here is from genome assembly GCF_904849725.1 of Hordeum vulgare subsp. vulgare. Classification (NCBI taxonomy): domain Eukaryota; kingdom Viridiplantae; phylum Streptophyta; class Magnoliopsida; order Poales; family Poaceae; genus Hordeum; species Hordeum vulgare. The sequence goes on from NC_058524.1 coordinate 39,926,669, forward strand.
CATACCATAACGGGGCACCTTAGAAGATGACTCATAGAGGTATTCCTTGAAGTGGCAAAAGAATTACTTTTGATCCAAATATCATTGAAACTCTTCATACCAAAGTAAGACAATTCACAAATGATTGTTGGAGGAAATTGAAAGAATGGCATACTCAGTTGGAAAGAAACTAGAGTTATAGAATAACTCGGTGAATGGAAGGCACATTCCAAGTATTACCGAGGATATAACCTAGTGCCTGAGCGTGCTCTCAAGAACTTGAGCATTTCCATATTCGTCAAAGTTTTACCAATATCTGTGCCAAGATCTTGGTGACACAACATACTACCATGACGAACAATGATGGAGGATGCAAATGCAAAGGAAGACAACACTTCCTCAGATTTCTCCTTAGCTGTGCCAAGGGAACGAAATCTGGTTGATCGACCGAGAGACATTTAGCACTCCGCTTCTAATGTTCTCCTTGATGGACTAGCACAACCCAATTATAGATCATGCTTGATATTTAGCACATCAAGTATAGGTCGGACTTCGGGACTCAAAAGGTCCATGAAGAACAACTTTTGAAATAAGTCATACATAGTCCTCAGGGGAGATGGCTAAGGTTGCTGATACAAGATATTATAATATTATGTCTTCCGGCTAGGTGTGTTAGCCATTACATCACTTTACCGGGTTACCTAGAGACCAATATTATAATTCTTGGGGAAAGTTCCAACCATTATAACTGCCTGAGATTCAGCTCCGGTTGGTGACACGATGCTTTAGACTCAGCATGTCCGAAAAGAAGGTTTGCAACACAAATTGACAAGATAACGTTGCGAGACTCTCAGGAATGAACTACGGAAGACAGCTCCAAAACATGAGCTGGATTGCAAGACCCACGTGAACACTCTGCTCAAGACAATGATGAGCACATGAAAAAGTTTTACAAAAAAACACTACTGAGTTCTGATTTGGGAACCATCATTGCGGATATCGAAGCCATGTGCAACTCCGTTTGGGCCCTTCGGGAATAACACCTAACTTCTTTTCCTTGAACAAATCAATTAGTGGCTTGGTGTGCTAGGAGATACATATGGAATGGAGGTAGCTAATATGTGAGACCATAGAATACTTCGCACGTGCATGACTGACTTGAGATGATTCCGAAGAAAACAAATTAACTTTTCTCGAATTCACGGCGACAACTTGCATCAGATGCACATGAATTAGAGGAATTCACTTCTTACACCTAACATATACCTCATGCACGAGACACGAAGACAATGTCTACAAAGTTTCCAACACTAGCTTAATGTCCAACATAGATCATGGAACAAATGAGAATGTTGTCGATGGGCTCAACAACAATTCATCAAGATACCCATATAAATGGATTTCCACAACTATGTGAGCAAGATAATAGCATTGGTCAGATCAAAGAATCCAATAGTGTAGGCTCAAGGAAATCCACGAGTAAGTCACCGTTACTACAATCTTTGGTTCTGATTTTGATTTGACAATAGCCCATGCTCAAATCAAAATTGAACAAGATAATATATGCAACAATTGATCACACGAATCAACCGATGAAAATATCATCTTTCTTCAGACTCACACAACAGGAAAAATATCCATTTTAAATGAGCTAAGTTTAGGCGAAGCTTTTATCTTCCAACTCTCCAAGTTGTTGTTTAGATTAACCAACTAGCTCGGGGAATCCAATACGGATTCTTGGAGAAGGGGTTAGTTTACAGAAAAACCAACTTGATCACGAGCTCTATCATAACAGTCAGGAAACAACCTGGTAATACTTCCGAGAAGATATTCGGAAAATCACGAACCACCCATATATTATTAAGCTCGGGAACAATCTCGCTTTTCAGGGCAAGATGATGTGTTCAATATAGCGAGGGATTGACACAATCCTAACCCATCGATCGAAAAGTGCACCATGAAACATGGACTAGGTAGCACGCTCAATCTTAGGATGATGATTCAATCACCATCACCATAAGAGTGAATTTATTGTCCATTAACTACTAAACAATGGCATTTCTAGGAGTATTGATTTCACACATCATGGTTCACTTGTCGATATTCCGGTTACAACCAACAGGAAAACCGAGGGATGAACAATGATAGCGAGAAGTATCACTACATCAAGAGTTCCTAGGAGATGGTGCAATTCTCACGACATTCTTGACAAAAAGAGGGTAATACTCCAAGATAGAACTGAACAAAAGCTGGTTTAGCATTTCGATCTGCGGAATACAACTACTTTGACCCAATCCAAGAAATGGATGAGGTACTGGAGTTTGCTTCTCCCAGTCATTGGAGAATAGAACAACTTGACAGACCACGAAATAAAAGACATTAATGACACGAATGCACCACTATTCTTGACTATCCTCTCATGGATGAAGGTCATAATACAACTAGACAAGGCCAACTCAAGAGCACATGGTTTCTTGAGTTGTGGATGAATGGATTAGAATATCGAACGGTTTCAACATAATTCTTCCGGATAACCCATGCAGAAGGGCGAAGTAGGCAGAATCACAATATGGAGTAGAGAACTCATCACGAGCACTCTTGTTATGATCTTTAGTTCACGGAGAACTTCTGCCAAAGATGATTCATGGTGTTGGAAAAATGATATACCATGAACCTTGGGAGCTACAACAAGGTTATAATCATCCCAAAGGAACTAGCAACACTGTCAACAGAGATGAGAAGAATGATCCTTGGATTCAATGACCCAGAATAGAATACCTAAAAACTAAATAACATCATGAGATGTTTTCGAAAATGATGGCCAGAACTATCACACTGGAAGACATAGCACACATCTAGACTATTGGGTAGTTTTCGGAGTAACATGTTTTCCTAATACATCAACAAAACATCGAGGTAATAGAGTACCTCAACACAATTATTAGTGTGCTTTGTACGGCCAAAAGACATTGGGAAACAAAAGAAGGAATTTGCAATCACATCAGACTATTTGGGAACTTTGGAAAACTCGGACAGCATAACGGCTGTATGGGCATGAAATATGAGGCAACCTGCAAGAAAACTAACAACATAACCATTGAATTCTTATGGAGACACTGATCCAGGAAGACAACAACTTTTCTATATGTCTCCAGCATAGTAACTCGTCATCCTAATGAATAGATGAGAAAGCCTAATTCGTAAACCCCGTAGAATAAAGAAGAGGGTGACTCAGAATAAGAACGACACAAGGAAAGGAGTAAAAAGAGCCTTACGTTCCCTTCCACAAACAATTCCCTTATGTAACTAACGAGTTGCTAGACTCAACATCGACCAGTTTGGCTTGGTTATCCTACAGGCAGTCAAACTCTGATACCAAAGCTGTCGGGACCCCGATCCTAGGTCATAAGAACCCAGCCTGTAACACATCACATCACTTTGCGGCCTCACGCACGGTAAAATCCACGGCTGCCACCTTACCTTGGCCGGGACCGTTTGCGTCTTTTGGCTCACATATAGTTTGCATAATCAGCATACCAGGTGCACTACATGAAGCATTGATGACATTCAATTTCTCATCGGGAAAGCTATCATCAATAGGTTATGGGTCATCAAGAACGTTCTCCAACCTAGACAAGTTATCTGCTACTGGGTTATCAGCACCCTTTCTGCCAACAATGTGCGGATCAAATTCTTGTAGCAAGAGAACCCATTTGATAAGTCTAGGTTTAGCGTCCTTCTTCTCCAGAAGGTACTTAATAGCAGCGTGATCAGTGTGAATAATGACTTTGGAATCAACAATGTAAGACCTGAATTTCTCACACGCAAACACGACTACTAAAAATTCCTTCTGTGTAGTAGCATAGTTTCTCTGGGCACTGTCTAGAGTTCTACTAGCATAGTGAATAACATTCAACTTCTTATTAACTCTTTGCCCTAGAACAACACCAACAGCATAATCGCTAGCATCACACATGATCTCAAAAGGCAAGTTCCAATCAGGTGGTTGAACAATAGGTGCAGTTATCAAAGCCCTCTTAATTATTTCGAAGGCTTCCTCACAATCATCGTCAAAAACAAAAGGAATATCCTTTTGCAAGAGATTGGTAAGAGGCCTAGAAATCTTAGAGAAGTCTTTGATGAACCTTCTATAGAAACCAGCATGACCAAGGAAACTTCTTATCCCTCTAATACGTGTGGGGTATGTCATTTTCTCGATTGCATCAACCTTAGCCTTATCCACTTCAATACCTCTTTCGGAAATTTTATGTCCTAAGACGATGCCTTCATTAACCATAAAGAGGCACTTCTCCCAATTCAAGACAAGATTGGTGTCTTTACATCTCTGCAAGACCCGATCAAGGTTGCTGAGGCAATCATCAAAGGAAGACCCATAAACGGAGAAGTCATCCATGAAAACCTCAACAATCTTTTCACAAAAGTCAGAGAATATAGCCATCATACATCTTTGAAAGGTGGTAGGTGCATTACATAAGCCAAAAGGCATACGTCTATAAGCAAAGGTACCGAAAGGGCAGGTGAAAGTGGTTTTCTCCTGATCTGATTCTGCAACTGGTATTTTGGAGAAACCAGAATAACCGTCTAGAAAGCAGAAGTGTGTGTGTTTGGATAGTCTTTCTAGCATTTGGTCGATAAAAGGCAAAGGGTAATGATCTTTCCTAGTGGCCTTATTCAACTTCCTAAAATCAATCACCATCCTATACCCAGTAATAATCCTCTGCCGGATCAACTCATCCTTATCATTAGGGACAACGGTGATGCCTCCCTTCTTAGGAACGCAATGCACCGGACTCAGCCAATCGCTATGAGCAACAGGATAGATAATACCCGCTTCCAGGAGCTTTATTATTTCTTTTCGCACTACTTCTTTCATCTTAGGACTCAATCTCCTTTGATGATCAGCAACTGGTTTGAATTCAGGATCAGTTTTGATCTTGTGCTGGCATAGAGTGGGACTAATGCCCTTAAGATCATCAAGAGTATATCCTATAGCAGCACGGTGCTTCCTGAGAGTTTTTAGTATCTTCTTTTCTTCATGCTACGAGAGGCTAGCACTAATAATAACATGATATATCTCTTTTTCATCAAGATAGGCACACTTAAGAGTATCAGTCAACTGTTTAAGGTTGAACACAGGATCACCCTTTGGTGGGGGTCGATCCCCAAGCCGTTCAACAGGCAGATTATTCTTAAGGATAGGATATTGTTCTAAGACAACTCTATCTATTTCATCCCTTTCATCGGTATGCATATCATTTTCATGCTCAAGCAAGTATTGCTCTAATGGATCAGTAGGGGGCACGACAATAGAGGCTAAGGCAATAGTTTCATCCCTACTAGGCAACTCCTTTTCATGAGGTTGTCTACCAAACTTAGAGAAACTGAACTCACGTGTCACTCCTTCAAAGCCAACAGTGACAGTTTGCTGCTCGCAATCAATATGAGCATTGACAGTGTTGAGAAAAGGTCTACCAAATATGAGGGGACAAAAGCTATCTTGAGCGGTAGCAAGAACGTGGAAATCAGCACGATACTTTGTTTTACCACACAAGACTTCAACATCCCTAACAATTCCCACAAGGCAGATAGTATCTCTATTGGCAAGCTGGATAGTGACATCTATAGGTTCTATCTCAACAGGTGCAATCTCATCTTTGACTTCATCGTATAAGTATTGAGGTATTGCACTAACACTAGCACCCAAGTCACATAAACCATGATAGCAATGATCTCCTATCTTAACAGAAACCACAGGCATGCCAACAACAGGCCTATGTTTGTTTCTAGCGTGAGGTTTAGCAATTCTAGCACCATCTTCACAAAAGTGAATATTATGTCCCTCAACTTCTTCAGAAAGAAGATCTTTGATAATAGCAATGCTAGGTTCAACTCTAATTTGCTCAGGGGGTGTAGGTGTTCTAATATAGCCTCTACGTATCACAGTTGAAGCTTTGGAATGATCCTTTATCCTAACAGGGAAAGGTGGTTTCTCAATCTAAGCACTGGGTACCATAGGATCATTATAGGCAATAACTTTATCTTCAACTGGAGTGGGTTTAACTACGTTGACTTCTAAAGGAGGATGGAATTTAAACCACTTCTCTTAGGGGAGATCAATATGAGCAGCAAAGGATTCACACAATGAAGCTACTATCTCAGAGTCAAGTCCATACTTAGCGTTAAAGTCACAAAAAGTATTTGTCTCAACAAAGGATTTAATGCAATCAAAAGTGAAATTCATACCTGACTCCTTACCTTCTTCAAGCTCCCAATCTTCAGAGTTTCGTTTAATTCTCTCCAATAAATTCCACTTGAAGTCAATATCTCTCTTCATAAAAGAACCGGTACAAGAAGTGTCAAGCAATGTGCGATCATCATGAGAAAGCCGAGCATAGAAGTTCTGAATGATAATTTCTCTCGAGAGCTCATGATTGGGGCATGAATATAGCATTGATTTAAGCCTCCCCCAAGCTTGACCGATGCTTTCTCTGTCACGAGGCCAAAAATTATAAATATAATTCCGATCACGATGTACTAAATGCATAGGATAAAACTTTTGATGAAATTCCAATTTCAACTGATTGTAGTCCCATGATCCAGTATCATCACATAGCCTATACCATGTCAACGCCTTATCCTTCAAAGATAAAGGAAAGACCTTCTTCTTGACCTCATCCTCGGGCTCACCTGCAAGCTTAAATAAACGACAAACCTCATCTACATAGATCAGATGCAAGTCTGGATGTGATGTTCCATCTCCTGTAAAAGGATTAGCCAGCAGTTTCTCAAGCATACCCGAAGGAAATTCAAAGCAAATATTTTCATTAGGTGCAGCAGGTTGAGGAGTAACTCTTTGTTCTTCCGTTCGAGGTGAAGATACCCCGAACAAGCCCATCAAAGGATTAGTATCCATAGTCACAAGTGACAAGAAATTTCAGCACACTATATGAATGTTTCCTTACCAAGTTCCACTTACCAAAGGCGCTTCACTCCCCGGCAACGGCGCCAGAAAAGAGTCTTGATGGCCCACAAGTATAGGGAATCAATCGTAGTTATTTTGATAAGTAAGAGTGTCAAACCCAACGAGGAACAGAAGGATTTGACAAGTGATTTTCAGCAAGGAAAAATCTGCACGCACTGAAATTGTCGGTAACAAGTGATTGTGTGGTGAGATGGTTCGTAGCAAGCAACAAGTAACAAAAGTAGCAACGGTGCAGCAAAGTGGCCCAATCCCTTTTCTAGCAAGGGACAAGCCTGAACAAAGTCTTATAAGAGGAAAAACGCTCCCAAGGACACACGGGAATTTCTATCATGCTAGTTTCATCATGTTCATATGATTCACATTTGTTACTTTGATAGTTTGATATGTGGTTGGACTGGCCCTTGGGTACTGCCCTTACTTGGACAAGCATCCCACTTATGATTAACCCCTCTCGCAAGCATCCGCAACTAAGAAAGAAGAATTAAGACAAAGTCTAACCATAGCATTCAACTAGTGGATCCAAATCAGCCCCTGACGAAGCAACACATAAACTAGGGTTTAAGCTTCTGTCACTCTAGCAACCCATCATCTACTTACTACTTCCCAATGCCTTCCTCTAGGCCCAAATAATGGTGAAGTGTTATGTAGTCGACGTTCACATATCACCACTAGAGGAAAAACAACATACAACATATCAAAATACCGAACGAATACCAAATTTACATGACTATTATTAGCATGACTGGTCCCATGTCCTCAGGAATAAAAGTAACTACTCACAAAGCATAATCATAATCATGATCAAAGGTGTAATGAGTAGCATCTAGGATCTGAACATAAACTCTTCCACCAAGCAATCCAACTAGCATCAACTACAAAGAGTAATCAACACTACTAGCAACCTTACAAGTACCAATCGGAGTCGTGAGATGGAGATTGGTTACAAGAGATGAACTAGGGTTTGGAGATGAGATGGTGCTGATGAAGATGTTGATGGTGACGAGTCCCCTCCGATGAGAGGAGTGTTGGTGATGACGATGGCTACGATTTCCCCCTCCGGGAGGGAAGTTTCCCCGGCAGGATCGTCCCGCCGGAGCTCTAGATTGGTTCTGCTCAAGTTCCGCCTCGTGGCGGCGGCGAAACCACGAAAAAGCTCCCGTTTGATTTTTTTTCTGGACGAAACACTCCATATAGCAAAAGAGGGGGGCAAGTGGGCCAGCAGGGTGCCCACAAGCCCCCATGGCGCGGCCTGGGGGGGTGGCCGCACCGTGCAGGCCTGTGGCCACCCCCTGGCGCTCCTCTGGCACTTCTTCAGCCCAGTATTTTTTATATATTGGGAAAAAAATCTCCGTTGATTTTCACGGCGTTTGGAGTTGCGCAGAATAGGTACCTCAACTTTGCTCTACTTTCAGGCCAGAATTCTAGTTGCCGGTATTCTCCCTCTTCATGTAAACCTTGCAAAATAAGAGAGAAAAGGCATGAGAATAGTACAGTGAAGTGAAATAACAGCGAAAGAAGTGATAAATATCTACGTTAAAACATGATGTAAAATGGACGTATCAGCTCTCAATCATGAAGAACATGGTGCTATTATGAAGCACAAGTGTGGAAAAAGATTGTAGCATTGTCCCTTCTCTCTTTTTCTCTCCTTTTTTTATTTGGGCTCTTGGGCCTCTTTTTTTTCTCTTTTTTTGTATGGTCTCTTTGGCCTCTTTTTTTTATTTTCTCACATGGGACAATGCTCTAATAGTGATGATCATCACACTTTTATTTACTCACAGCTCAAAGCTTAGAATGATGATGACTCTATAGGAAATGCCTCCGACAGTGTACCGGGATGTGCAACGATCTAGCTTGGCGTATGACGTTGAAACATCTCGCTACCAAGTCACGAACCGCCGTGCTATAAAAGATATAAGTGAAGCACATAGAGCAAAATTATCTAGCTCAAAAGATATAAGTGAAGCACTATGAGCATTCTAGCAAAATCACGATGAGTGCATGTCTCTCTCTAAAGGTGTGCAGCAAGGATGATTGTGACACAACAAAAAGAAAAGACTCCTACGATACAAGACGCTCCAAGCAAAACACATATCATGTGGTGAATAAAAATATAGTTCCAAGTAATGTTACCGATGGATTGAAGATGAAAGAGGGGATGCCTTCCCGGGGCATCCCCAAGCTTAGGCTTTTTGGTGTCCTTGAATTTGGCTTGGGATGCTTTGGGCATCCCCAAGCTTGAGCTCTTTCCACTCCTTATCTCTTTGTCCATGAGAACATCACCCAAAACTTGAAAACTTCACAACACAAAACTTAAAAAGAAACTTGTGATAACATTAGCACAAGAAAACAAACTACCACCTCTTTAGGTACTGTAGAAATCTTGATTTATATTTATATTGGTGTTAGGCTACTGTATTCTCACTTTTCTATGGCTAGTACCCCCCCGATACTATCCATAGTTTCATCAAAACAAGCAACCAACTCAACAAAAACAGAATCTGTCAAAAACAGACCAGTTTGTAGCAATCGGTATACTTCGTATACTTCTGGTACCTCAAAACTTCGGAACAATTACGACTGCCTGGGAAAAAGTCATATCAACCAGTAGCAAAAAGAATCAACTCAAAAGCTCTTTCTGAATAAAAATGAAAAATCATCGCGTGAGCGAAAAGTTTCTGTCTTTTTCCAGCAGGATCAAACAACCATTACCCAGACCAGTCATAAAGGTTTTTCTTGGCTCAAACTCAAAAAGAAACACAAAAAACATAATCATAACATAATTATGATGGTGTGGATGCAACAAAACAGAAAGAAAAAGGTAAATTCATTGGTTGCCTCCCAACAAGCGCTATTGTTTAATGCCCTTAGCTAGGCATTGATAAATCAATGATGCTCACACAAAAGACAAGAATTGAAGCACAACGAGAGGATCATAAAGCATGTGAAAATCACATCTAAGTCTAACATACTTCCTATGCATAGGCATTTTATAGGAAAACAGATTGTCAATACAACCAATAGTTGCCATATGCAAGGAAGAAGAAAGAGACAATATCAATCTCCACATAACGAGAGGTAATTTGGTAACATGAAAGTTTCTACCACAATATTTTACTCTCTCATAGCAATTACATGTGGGATCATAATCAAATTCAACAAAATAGCTATCACAAAGGATATTATTTTCATGATCCACATGCATGCAAAGTTGACGCTCTTCAAAAATAGTGGGATTATCATCAACTAAAGTCATGACTTCTCCAAACCCACTTTCAATATTATTGCAAATATCATTGCAACAAGTAGTGGACATAGCAAAACTAGCATCCCTAAGCTTAGGGTTTTGCATATTTTTAGCATGATTGTCATTAATAGAATTTATAATGAAATCATTGCAATCATGCTTTTCATTCAAGGAGCCCTCGTGAATCATTTCATAAACTTCTTCATCACGATTTTCAGAATCACGCGTCTCAAGCAAAACTCCATAGAGAAAGTCAAGTGCACTCAACTCACTAGCAATTGGTTCCACATAAGTGGATCTCTTAAAGAGATTAGCAAGTGGGTGAGGATCCATATCACTAGATTTTCAGCAAGCGAATATGCAAGCATATTGAAGGCACATAGCACACAAGCAAAGGAAAGGCAAACAAAAAAGGCAAAGTTATTTTTGTATTTTTTTTCAGGAGTGGGGGAGAGGAAAACGAGAGGCAAAAAAGTAAATGCAAGAGATGAGTTTGCGACACTTACTTGGATGAGTACTTGACTTGATCCTCCCCGGCAACGGCAGCCAAAAATTCTTCTGCTACGGCAAAAAAGTCCTTCCTTGGCAAAGGCGCCAGAAACCCTTCTACTACGTCGACGGAAACCTTGTGTCGTCTGTTGAGCTTGCGTTGGTTTTCCCTTGAAGAGGAAAGGGTGATGCAGCACAGGAGAAGTAAGTATTTCCCTCAGTTTGAGAACCAAGGTATCAATCCAGTAGGAGAATCTCGTCAAGTCCAGAGTACCTGCACAAACACAAAGAGCTTGCACCCAACGCTATAAAGGGGTTGTCAATCCCTTCAAGATTGATTGCAAAGTGAGATATGAAGACGGAAAGTGCAACGAAGAAAAAGAGTAAGGCTGAAAATATGGTGTGGAGTAGACCCCGGGGCCATAATGTTCACTATAGACTTCTCTCAAAATAGCTAATATTACGGTGGGTGAACAAATTACTGTCGAGCAATTGATAGAACCGCGCAAAGTCATGATGATATCTAAGGCAACGATCATACATATAGGCATGACGTCTGAGACAAGTAGACCGATACTTTCTGCATCTACTACTATTACTCCACACATTGACCTCTATCCAGCATGCATCTAGTGTATTGAGTTCATGACGAACAGAGTAACGCCTTAAGCAAGATGACATGATGTAGAGAGATAATCTCAAACCTATGATGAAAATCAGGATGTAAGTGGACAGTTTGTTGGACATTATGAGACTTGTCCGCATTGTCCATAATTTCTTATATGGGATTTTGTCATTGTCCAGTTAACATTTATATGGCTTATGTGGCGCCCATGTGTGGCCAGAAATTTCATCAAGTAAACAATGGTTAGCCACCAGCTGCATGCCGTGCGGCCGCTGGAATACCAAGACGATCCTAGCTACTAAGTGAGATTGTTGCATGTACCTGGCTGAAAAAATCCCAGCGTGAACCTGCCACTCTTGGACACCAGCGGCCTCTGGCTGACGGACAACGGCCGGTTAATGGTGAAAGTATTGGTCATGCCGACGCTTAGCACAACTCCTTGGAGAGCAAACAGGTCAATGCCGAACAAAAAGGGAGCGAGTGCAGGGAAGATGGGTGTCCCCGAACTCGCCATTGCTCAATCCCCCGAGCTAGGTACAGTTGGAAATATTCCCTAGAGGCAATAATAAAATGGTTGTTATCATATTTCCTTGTTCATGATAATCATCTATTGTTCATGCTATAATTGTATTAACAGGAAACAGTAATACATGTGTGAATAAATAGATCACAATGTGTCCCTAGCAAGCCTCTAGTTGGCTAGCTCGTTAGTCAATAGATGATCATGGTTTCCTGATCATGGGCATTAGATGTCATTGATAACGGGATCACATCATTGGGAGAATGATGTGATGGACAAGACCCAATCCTAAGCATAACACTAGATCGTATTGTTCGTATGCTAAAGCTTTTCTAATGTCAAGTATCTTTTCCTTTGACCGTGAGATTGTGCAACTCCCGGGTACCGTAGTAGTGCTTTGGGTGTATCAAACGTCACAACGTAACTGGGTGACTATAAAGGTGCACTACGGGTACCTCCGAAAGTGTCTGTTGGGTTGGTACGAATCGAGATCGGGATATATCACTCCGTGTGACGGAGAGGTATCTCTGGGCCCACTCGGTAGAACATCATCATGAGCTCAATGTGACGAGGAGTTATTTACACGATGACGTGCTACGGAACGAGTAAAGAGACTTACCGGTAACGAGATTGAACAAGGTATAGGTATACCGACGATCGAATCTCGGGCAAGTACTATACCGACAGACAAAGGGAATCGTATACTGGATTGCTTGAATCCTTGACATCGTGGTTCATCCGATGAGATCATCGTGGAGCAAGTGGGAGCCACCATGGGTATCCAGACCCCGCTGATAGTTATTGGCCGGAGAGGCGTCTCGGTCATGTCTGTTTGTCTCCCGAACCCGTAGGGTCCACACACTTAAGGTCCGATGATGCTAGTGTTATAGGGAATTGTTATACGAGGTTACCGAAAGTTGTTAGGAGTCCCGGATGAGATCCCGGATGTCACGAGGAGCTCCGAAATGGTCCAGAGGTAAAGATTGATATATAAGACGGATTGTTTCGGATACCGGAAGTGTTTCGGGCATCACTGGTAACGTACCGGGACCACCGGAGGTGGCCCCAGGGGTCCACCGAAGGGGAGCAACGACCCCGGGAAGTAAGGTGGGCCAAGTGGGGAAGGGAACCAGCCCCTAGGTGGGCTGGTGCGCCTCCCCACTCAGCCCAATGCGTGGGGGAGAGAAAGGGGGGGCAAACCCTAAGCCAGGTGGGCCTAAGGCCCACCAGGGGTGCGCCACACCCCTCCTCCCCCCCTTGGCCACCGTACCAGCCCCATCTAGGGCTGCCGCCCCCCAGGAGAGGGAAACCCTCAAGGGGGCGCAGCCCCTCCCTTCCCCTATATATAGTGGGCACTTTTGGCCATTGGAGATCAGACTTTTGCCTCTCTCTCGGAGCAGCCCTGCCCTTCTTACTCCTCCTCTGTGCCGGTGCTTGGCGAAGCCCTACCGGGAGGCCTCGTATCTCCATCGACACCACGCTGTCATGCTGCTAGAGTTCTTCCCCAACCTCTCCCTCCTCCTTGCTGGATCAAGGTGCAGGAGACGTCACCGGGCTGCACGTGTGTTGAACGCGAAGGTGCCGTAGTTCGGCACTAGATCGGAATCGCTGCGAGTACGACTCCATCAACCGCGTTCTATCAAAGCTTCCGCTTAGCGATCTTCAAAGGTATGAAGATGCTCTTACCCCTCTCTCGTTGCTGGTCTCTCCATAGGAATATCTGAATATGCGTAGGAAAATTTTGAATTTATGCTACGTTACCCAACAGTGGTATCCGAGCCAGGTTTTCTATGCGTAGATTCTATGCACGAGTAGAACACAAAAGTTGTGGGCGATGATTTGTCAATTTGCTTGCCTCTACTAGTATTATTCTTTTCCGGCGGTATTGTGGGATGAAGCGGCCCAGACCGACTTTACACGTACGCTTACGTGAGACTGGTTCCACCGACAGACATGCACACCGTGCATAAAGGTGGCTAGCGGGTGTCTGTCTCTCCTACTCTAGTCGGATTGGATTTGATGAAAAGGGTCCTTATGAAGGGTAAATAGCTTTGGCATATCATCTTTGTGGCTGTCACGTAGGTAAGAAGGCGTTCTTGCTAGAAACCCAAATCAGCCACGTAAAACTTGCAACAACAATTAGAGGACGTCTAACTTGTTTTTGCAGTGTTTGACATGTGATGTGATATGGCCAAAGTTGTGATGTTGCATGTATGATGTATGAGATGATCATGTTATTGTAATAGGTTTCACGACTTGCATGTCGATGAGTATGAAACCGGCAGGAGCCATAGGAGTTGTCTTAATTTATTGTATGAGATGCAACGCCATGTGCTTACTACTTTTACTTCATTGCTAACGGTTAGCTATAGTAGTAGTGATAGTAGTAGTTGGCATGACGACTTCACAGAGACACGATGATGGAGATCATGGTGTCACGCCGGTGACGATGATGATCATGCGATGCCTGAAGATGGAGATCGAAAGGGCGAAGATGATAATGGCCATATCATGTCACTATATGATTGCATTGTGATGTTTATCATGTTTTACATCTTATTTCTTAGAACGACGGTAGCATAATAAGATGATCCCTCTTAAAATTTCGAGAACGTATTCCCCTAAGTGTGCACTGTTGCGAAGGTTCGTTGTCTCATAGCACCACATGATGATCGGGTGTGATAGATTCTAACGTTCGCATACAACGGGTGTAAGCCAGATTTACACACGCGAAACACCTAGGTTGGCTCGACGAGCTTAGCATGTACAGACATGACCTCGAATACAAGAGACCGAAAGGTCGAACATGAGTCGTATGATTGAATACGATCAGCATGAAGTTGCTCACCATGGTGACTAGTCCGTCTCACGTGATGACCGGACACGGGTTAGTCAACATGGATCATGTATCACTTAGATGACTAGAGGGATGTCGATTTAAGTGGGAGTTCATACTTAATTTGATTAAATGAACTTAATTGTCATGAACTTAGTCTAAAAGGTTTGTCTTTATAAATATTGTAGATGGCCAACGTCAACCTCAATTTCAACGCATTCCTAGAGAAAAACAAGCTGAAAGATGATGGTAGCAACTATGCGGACTGGGTTCGCAACTTGAAGCTCATCCTTGAAGCAGCTAAAAAGGCTTATGTCCTTGATGCGCCGCTAGGTGACCCGCCCGCTCCCGCCGCAGCCCAGGACATTCTGAACTGTTGGAATTATGCCCTAGAGGCAATAATAAATGTATAGTTGTTATTATAATTCCTGTATCAAGATAATAGTTTATTATCCATGCTATAATTGTATTGAATGAAGACTCATTTACATGTGTGGATACATAGACAAAACACCGTCCCTAGCATGCCTCTAGTTGGCTAGCCAGTTGATCGATGATAGTCAGTGTCTTCTGATTATGAACAAAGTGTTGTTGCTTGATAACTGGATCACGTCATTAGGAGAATCACGTGGTGGACTAGACCCAAACTAATAGACGTAGCATGTTGATCGTGTCATTTTGTTGCTACTGTTTTCTGCGTGTCAAGTATTTATTCCTATGACCATGAGATCATATAACTCACTGACACCGGAGGAATGCTTTGTGTGTATAAAGATGCTCTACAGGTATCTCCGAAGGTGTTAGTTGAGTTAGTATGGATCAAGACTGGGATTTGTCACTCCGTGTGACGGAGAGGTATCTCGGGGCCCACTCGGTGATACAACATCACACACAAGCCTTGCAAGCAATGTAACTTAGTGTAAGTTGCGGGATCTTGTATTACGGAACGAGTAAAGAGACTTGCCGGTAAACGAGATTGAAATAGGTATGCGGATACTGACGATCGAATCTCGGGCAAGTAACATACCGAAGGACAAAGGGAATGACATACGGGATTATACGAATCCTTGGCACTGAGGTTCAAACGATAAAGATCTTCGTAGAATATGTAGGATCCAATATGGGCATCCAGGTCCCGCTATTGGATATTGACCGAGGAGTCTCTCGGGTCATGTCTACATAGTTCTCGAACCCGCAGGGTCTGCACACTTAAGGTTCGACGTTGTTTTATGAGTATTTGAGTTATATGGTTGGTTACCGAATGTTGTTCGGAGTCCCGGATGAGATCACGGACGTCACGAGGCTTTGGGGAGACACACCAGCCCTTAGTGGGCTGGTGGGACAGTCCCAAGGGGGCCTATGCGCCAAGAGAAAGAAATCAAAGGAAATAAAAAAAAAGGAGGGAAGAAGTGGGAAGGGAGGGGGACTCCTCCCACCAAACCAAGTCCAACTCGGTTTGGGGGGGGGGGGAGTCCTCCCCCCCTTGGCTCGGCCGACCCCTTGGGAGTCCCTTGGACCCCAAGGCAAGGTCCCCCTCCCTCCTCCTATATATATGGGGCTTTTAGGGCAGATTTGAGACGACTTTCTCACGGCTGCCCGACCACATACCTCCATAGTTTTTCCTCTAGATCGCGTTTCTGCAGAGCTCGGGCGGACCCCTGCTGAGACGAGATCATCACCAACCTCCGGAGCACCGTCATGCTGCCGGAGAACTCTTCTACCTCTCCGTCTCTCTTGCTGGATCAAGAAGGCCGAGATCATCGTCGAGCTGTACGTGTGCTGAACGCGGAGGTGCCGTCCGTTCGGTACTAGATCGTGGGACTGATCACGGGATTGTTCGCGGGGCGGATCGAGGGACGTGAGGACGTTCCACTACATCAACCGCGTTCTCTAACGCTTCTGCTGTACGATCTACAAGGGTACGTAGATCACTCATCCCCTCTCGTAGATGGACATCACCATGATAGGTCTTCGTGCGCGTAGGAAAATGTTTGTTTCCCATGCGACGTTCCCCAACAGTGGCATCATGAGCTAGGTTCATGCGTAGATGTCTTCTCGAGTAGAACACAAAAGGTTTTGTGGGCGGAGGTGTGCGTTTTGCTGCCCTCCTTAGTCTTTTCTTGATTCCGCGGTATTGTTGGATTGAAGCGGCTTGGACCGACATTACTCGTACGCTTACGAGAGACTGGTTTCATCGTTACGAGTACCCTCCTTGCTCAAAGATGACTGGCAAGTGACGGTTTCTCCAACTTTAGTTGAATCGGATTTGACCGAGGAGGTCCTTGGATGAGGTTAAATAGCAACTCATAGATCTCCGTTGTGGTGTTTGCGTAAGTAAGATGCGATCCTACTAGATACCCTTGGTCACCACGTAAAACATGCAACAACAAAATTAGAGGACTTCTAACTTGTTTTTGCAGGGTATGATTGTGATGTGATATGGCCAATGATGTGATGTGATATATTGGATGTATGAGATGATCATGTTGTAATAGAAATATCGACTTGCACGTCGATGGTACGGCAACCGGCAGGAGCCATAGGGTTGTCTTTATACTAACTTATGTGCTTGCAGATGCGTTTACTATTTTTCTAGGATGTAGCTTTAGTAGTAATAGCATAAGTAGCACGACAACCCCGATGGCAACACGTTGATGGATGATCATGGTGTGGCGCCGGTGACAAGAAGATCGTGCCGGTGCTTTGGTGATGGAGATCAAGAAGCACGTGATGATGGCCATATCATGTCACTTATGAATTGCATGTGATGTTAATCCTTTTATGCACCTTATTTTGCTTAGTACGACGGTAGCATTATGAGGTGATCTCTCACTGAAATTTCAAGACGAAATTGTGTTCTCCCCGACTGTGCACCGTTGCTACAGTTCGTCGTTTCGAGACACCACGTGATGATCGGGTGTGATAGACTCAACGTTCACATACAACGGGTGCAAAACAGTTGCGCACGCGGAACACTCGGGTTAAGCTTGACGAGCCTAGCATGTGCAAACATGGCCTCGGAACACATGAGACCGAAAGGTCGATCATGAATCATATAGTTGATATGATTAGCATAGGGATGCTTACCACTGAAACTACTCTCGACTCACGTGATGATCAGACTTGGGATAGTGTAAGTGGATCATGAACCACTCAAATGACTAGAGAGATGTACTTTTTGAGTGGGAGTTTAGCATATAATTTGATTAAGTTGAACTCTAATTATCTTGAACATAGTCTAAGTCCACTTTGAATATATTTGTGTTGTAGATCATGGCTCACGCAAGTGTCATCCTGAATTTTAATACGTTCCTAGAGAAAGCTAAGTTGAAAGATGATGGAAGCAACTTTGTAGACTGGGCTCGTAATCTTAAGCTAATCTTACAAGCTGGAAAGAAGGATTATGTCCTTAATGCTGCGCTAGGAGATGAACCACCCGCTACGGCTGATCAGGATGTTAAGAACGCTTGGTTAGCGCGTAAGGAGGACTACTCAATAGTTCAATGTGCAGTCTTGTATGGCTTAGAACCGGGACTTCAACGTCGCTTTGAGCGTCATGGAGCATTTGAGATGTTCCAGGAGTTGAAGTTTATCTTTCAGAAGAACGCCCGGATCGAGAGGTATGAGACCTCCGATAAATTCTATGCTTGCAAGATGGAGGAAAACTCGTCTGTCAGTGAACATGTGCTCAAAATGTCTGGGTACTCAAACCGTCTAGCTGAACTGGGGATTGAACTCCCGCAAGAAGCTATCACTGACAGAATCCTTCAATCACTGCCGCCAAGCTATAAAGGCTTTGTGTTGAACTACAACATGCAAGGGATGAACAAGTCGCCCGGCGAGTTGTTTGCGATGCTGAAAGTCGCAGAGTCTGAACTCCGTGAAGAGCATCAAGTGTTGATGGTGAGCAAGACCACTAGTTTCAAGAGAAACGGCAAAGGCAAGAAGGGCAATTCGAAGAAGAGCGGCAAGCCTGTTGCCAATCCGCCGAAGAAACCCAAGGCTGGACCTAAGCCTGAAACAGAGTGCTTCTATTGCAAGGGTATGGGTCACTGGAAGCGCAATTGCCCCAAGTATCTGGCAGATAAGAAGGCGGGCAAAGAAAAATCAGGTATATTTGATATACATGTTATTGATGTGTACTTAACCGGCTCTCGTAGTAGTGCCTGGGTATTCGATACCGGTTCTGTTGCTCACATTTGCAACTCGAAGCAGGAACTGCAGAATAGACGAAGGCTGGCGAAAGACGAAGTGACGATGCGCGTAGGAAACGGTTCCAAGGTTGATGCAATCGCCGTCGGCACAGTGTCACTTCAACTACCATCGGGATTAGTGATGAACTTAAATCATTTTTATTTAGTGCCTGCGTTGAGCATGAACATTATATCTGGATCTTGTTTATTGCGAGACGGTTACTCTTTTAAGTCTGAGAATAATGGTTGTTCTATTTCTATGAGTAACATCTTTTATGGTCATGCACCGAATGTGAGAGGATTGTTCATATTGAATCTCGATAGCGATACGCATATACATAACATTGAGACCAAAAGAGTTAGAGTAAACGATGATAGCGCCATATTTTTGTGGCACTGCCGCTTGGGTCATATTGGTGTAAAGCGCATGAAGAAACTCCATGCTGATGGACTTTTGGAGTCACTTGACTTTGATTCACTTGACACGTGCGAACCATGCCTCATGGGCAAGATGACTAAGACTCCGTTCTCCGGAACAATGGAGCGTGCAAGAGACTTGTTGGAAATCATACATACCGATGTGTGTGGTCCAATGAGCGTGGAGGCACGCGGCGGATATCGTTATTTCCTCACCTTCAGTGACGATTTAAGTAGATATGGTTATGTCTACTTGATGAAGCACAAGTCTGAAACATTTGAAAAGTTCAAGCAATTTCAGAGTGAAGTGGAAAATCATCGTAACAAGAAGATCAAGTTCCTACGGTCTGATCGTGGGGGTGAATATCTGAGTTTCGAGTTTGGTACTCACTTAAGACAATGTGGAATTGTTTCGCAGTTAACACCGCCTGGAACACCACAACGTAATGGTGTGTACGAATGTCGTAATCGTACTTTGTTAGAGATGGTGCGATCTATGATGTCTCTTACTGATTTGCCGTTATCATTTTGGGGTTATGCATTAGAAACAGCTGCATTCACTTTAAATAGGGCACCATCGAAATCCGTTGAGACGACACCATACGAACTGTGGTATGGCAAAAGGCCAAAGTTGTCGTTTCTTAAAGTTTGGGGATGTGATGCTTATGTCAAAAAGCTTCAGCCTGAAAAGCTGGAACCCAAAGCGGAAAAGTGCGTCTTCATAGGTTACCCAAAAGAGACAGTTGGGTACACCTTCTATCTCAAATCCGAGGGCAAAGTGTTTGTTGCTAAGAACGGAACTTTTCTCGAGAAGGAGTTTCTCTCGAGAGAATTGAGTGGGAGGAAGATAGAACTTGACGAGGTTGTCGAACCTCTCATCCCTCTGGATGGTGGCGCAGGGCAAGGGGAAACCTCTGTCGTTGCGACGCCGGTTGAGGAGGAAGTTAATGATGATGATCATGAAACTCCAGTTCAAGTTTCTGTTGAACCACGCAGGTCGACGAGATCACGCGCTGCTCCAGAGTGGTACGGTAATCCCGTCTTATCAATCATGTTGTTAGACAACAATGAACCTGCAAATTATGAAGAAGCAATGGTGGGCCCAGATTCCAACAAATGGCTGGAAGCCATGAAATCCGAGATAGGATCCATGTATGAGAACAAAGTGTGGACTTTGGAGATACTACCTGAGGGCCGCAAGGCCATTCAGAACAAATGGATCTTTAAGAAGAAGACGGACGCTGACGGTAATGTGACCGTTTATAAAGCTCGACTTGTGGCAAAGGGTTTTTCACAAATTCCAGGAATTGACTACGATGAGACTTTCTCTCCCGTAGCGATGCTTAAGTCCGTCAGAATCATGTTAGCAATAGCTGCATTTTTCGATTATGAAATCTGGCAGATGGATATCAAAACAGCGTTCCTTAACGGTTTCCTTAAGGAAGAGTTGTATATGATGCAACCCGAAGGTTTTGTCGATCCTAAAAATGCTGACAAGGTGTGCAAGCTCCAGCGATCCATTTATGGACTGGTGCAAGCATCTCGGAGTTGGAACAAACGTTTTGATGAGGTGATCAAAGCATTTGGGTTTATACAAGTGGTTGGAGAATCTTGTATTTACAAGAAAGTAAGTGGATGACATATTACTGATTGGAAACAACGTAGAGCTTTTGGAGAGCATAAAAGGTTACTTGAATAAAAGTTTCTCTATGAAGGACCTAGGAGAAGCTGCTTACATTCGAGGCATTAAGATCTATAGGGATAGGTCAAAACGCCTGATAGGACTTTCACAAAGCACATACCTTGATAATGTTTTGAAGAGGTTCAAAATGGAATAGTCCAAGAAAGGGTTCTTGCCAGTGTTACAAGGTACGAGATTGAGTAAGACTCAGTGCCCAGCAACTGATGAAGATAGAGAGCATATGCGCTCCGTCCCCTATGCTTCAGCCATAGGTTCTATCATGTATGCGATGCTGTGCACTAGACCGGATGTTAGCCTGGCCATAAGTATGACAGGCAGGTTCCAGAGTAATCCAGGAGTGGATCACTGGACAGCGGTCAAGAATATCCTGAAGTACCTGAAAAGGACTAAGAAGATGTTTCTCGTGTATGGAGGTGACGAAGAGCTCGTCGTAAAAGGTTACGTTGATGCAAGCTTTGACACAGATCCGGACGACTCTAAGTCGCAAACCGGATACGTATTTATTCTTAATGGGGGTGCAGTAAGCTGGTGCAGTTCCAAGCAAAGCGTCGTAGCAGATTCTACATGTGAAGCAGAGTACATGGCTGCCTCGGAGGCGGCTAAGGACGGTGTCTGGATGAAGCAGTTCATGACGGATCTTGGAGTGGTGCCAAGTGCACTGGATCCAATAACCTTGTTCTGTGACAACACTGGTGACATTGCCTTAGCAAAGGAACCAAGGTTTCACAAGAAGACCAGACACATCAAACGACGCTTCAACCTCATCCGCGACTACGTCGAGGAGGAGGACGTAAATATATGCAAAGTGCACACGGATCTGAAAGTAGCAGACCCGCTGACTAAACCTCTTCCACGGCCAAAACATGATCGACACCAGAACTGTATGGGTGTTAGATTTATTACAGTGTAATTCACATGGTGATGTGAGGGCTAGATTATTGACTCTAGTGCAAGTGGGAGACTGTTGGAATTATGCCCTAGAGGCAATAATAAATGTATAGTTGTTATTATAATTCCTGTATCAAGATAATAGTTTATTATCCATGCTATAATTGTATTGAATGAAGACTCATTTACATGTGTGGATACATAGACAAAACACCGTCCCTAGCATGCCTCTAGTTGGCTAGCCAGTTGATCGATGATAGTCAGTGTCTTCTGATTATGAACAAAGTGTTGTTGCTTGATAACTGGATCACGTCATTAGGAGAATCACGTGATGGACTAGACCCAAACTAATAGACGTAGCATGTTGATCGTGTCATTTTGTTGCTACTGTTTTCTGCGTGTCAAGTATTTATTCCTATGACCATGAGATCATATAACTCACTGACACCGGAGGAATGCTTTGTGTGTATCAAACGTCGCAACGTAACTGGGTGACTATAAAGATGCTCTACAGGTATCTCCGAAGGTGTTAGTTGAGTTAGTATGGATCAAGACTGGGATTTGTCATTCCGTGTGACGGAGAGGTTTCTCGGGGCCCACTCGGTAATACAACATCACACACAAGCCTTGCAAGCAATGTAACTTAGTGTAAGTTGCGGGATCTTGTATTACGGAACGAGTAAAGAGACTTGCCGGTAAACGAGATTGAAATAGGTATGCGGATACCGACGATCGAATCTCGGGCAAGTAACATACCGAAGGACAAAGGGAATGACATACGGGATTATACGAATCCTTGGCACTGAGGTTCAAACGATAAAGATCTTCGTAGAATATGTAGGATCCAATATGGGCATCCAGGTCCCGCTATTGGATATTGACCGAGGAGTCTCTCGGGTCATGTCTACATAGTTCTCGAACCCGTAGGGTCTGCACACTTAAGGTTCGACGTTGTTTTATGCGTATTTGAGTTATATGGTTGGTTACCGAATGTTGTTCGGAGTCCCGGATGAGATCACAGACGTCACGAGGGTTTCCGAAATGGTCCGGAAACGAAGATTGATATATAGGATGACCTCATTTGATTACCGGAAGGTTTTCGGAGTTACCGGGAATGTACCGGGAATGACGAATGGGTTCCGGGAGTTCACCGGGGGGGAGGGGGGCAACCCACCCCGGGGAAGCCCATAGGCTTTGGGGAGACACACCAGCCCTTAGTGGGCTGGTGGGACAGCCCCAAGGGGGCCTATGCGCCAAGAGAAAGAAATCAAAGGAAAGAAAAAAAAGGAGGGAAGAAGTGGGAAGGGAGGGGGACTCCTCCCACCAAACCAAGTCCAACTCGGTTTGGGGGGGGGGAGTCCTCCCCCCCTTGGCTCGGCCGACCCCTTGGGAGTCCCTTGGACCCCAAGGCAAGGTCCCCCTCCCTCCTCCTATATATATGGGGCTTTTAGGGCAGATTTGAGACGACTTTCTCACGGCTGCCCGACCACATACCTCCATAGTTTTTCCTCTAGATCGCGTTTCTGCAGAGCTCGGGCGGAGCCCTGCTGAGACGAGATCATCACCAACCTCCGGAGCGCCGTCACGCTGCCGGAGAACTCTTCTACCTCTCTGTCTCTCTTGCTGGATCAAGAAGGCCGAGATCATCGTCGAGCTGTACGTGTGCTGAACGCGGAGGTGCCGTCCGTTCGGTACTAGATCGTGGGACTGATCGCGGGATTGTTCGCGGGGCGGATCGAGGGACGTGAGGACGTTCCACTACATCAACCGCGTTCTCTAACGCTTCTGCTATACGATCTACAAGGGTACGTAGATCACTCATCCCCTCTCGTAGATGGACATCACCATGATAGGTCTTCGTGCGCGTAGGAAAATTTTTGTTTCCCATGCGACGTTCCCCAACATGAACATCTCGCAAACGTGGAGTGATGAGTACTCTCTGGTTAGGTGTGGCATGTTATACAGTTTAGAAACGGGGCTCCAAAGGCGTTTTGAGCAACACGGAGCATATGAGATGTTCCAAGAGCTGAAGCTAGTTTTTCGAGCTCATGCCCGTGTCGAGAGATATGAAGTCTCCGACAAGTTCTTTAGCTATAAGATGGAGGAGAACAGTTCTGTCAGTGAGCACATACTCAAAATGTCTGGGTTACACGGTCGTCTGACTTCACTTGGAGTCGAACTTCCAGATGATGCTATAATTGACAGAATCCTCCAGTCTCTCCCACCAAGCTACAAAGGCTTTGTGCTTAACTACAACATGCAAGGGATGGAGAAGACCATTCCCGAGTTGTACTCGATGCTCAAGTCTGCAGAAGTAGAAATCAAGAAAGAGCATCAAGTGTTGATGGTCAACAAGACCACTAGTTTCAAGAAGGGAAAGGGTAAGAAGAACTTTAAGAAAGACGGCAAAGCTGTTGCCGCGCATGGTAAGCCAGATGCCGGGAAGAAGAAAAAGAATGGACCCAAGCCTGAGACTGAGTGCTTCTATTGCAAGGGAAAGGGTCACTGGAAGCGGAACTGCCCCAAATACTTAGCGAACGAGAAGGCCGGCAACGTTAAAGGTATATGTGATATACATGTTATTGATGTGTACCTTACCAGCGCTCGTAGTAGCTCCTAGGTATTTGATACCGGTGTTGTTGCTCACATTTGCAACTCAAAGCAGGAACTGTGGAATAAGCGGAGACTGGCCAAGGACAAGGTGACGATGCACGTCAGGAATGGTTCAAAGGTCGATGTGATCGCTGTCGGCACGCTACCTCTACATCTACCGTTGGGATTAGTCTTAAACCTTAATAATTGTTATTTAGTACCAGCTTTAAGCATGAACATTGTATCAGGGTCTTGCTTAATGCGAGATGGCTACTCATTTAAGTCAGAGAATAATGGTTGTTCTATTTATATGAGTGATATGTTTTATGGTCATGCTCCGCTGGTGAATGGTTTATTCTTGATGAATCTCGATCGTGATGTTAAATATTTTCATAGTGTGAGTACCAAAAGATGTAAAGTTGATAATGATAGTCCCACATTCTTGTGGCACTGCCGCCTTGGTCATATCGGCGCTAAGCGCATGAAGAAGCTCCATACTGATGGACTATTAGAGTCTCTTGACTTTGAATCATTTGACACATGCGAACCGTGCCTCATGGGCAAGATGACTAAGACTCCATTCTCAGGAATATTGGAGAGAGAAACCGACTTATTGGAAATAATACATACTGATGTCTGTGGTCCAATGAATGTTGAAGCTTGCGGTGGCTATCGTTATGTTCTCACTCTCACCGATGATTTGAGTAGGTATGGGTATATCTACTTGATGAAGCACAAATCTGGGACATTTTAAAAGTTCAAGGAATTTCAGAGTGAGGTCGAGAATCAACGTGACAGAAAAATTAAGTGTCTACGATCTGATCGTGGAGGGGAATATTTGAGTCACGAGTTTGGCACACACCTAAGGAAGTGTGGAATCGTTTCACAACTGACGCCGCCTGGCACACCGCAACGCAACGGAGCGTGTGAACGTCGTAATCACACTTTATTAGATATGGTACGATCTATGATGTCTCTTACCGACTTACCGCTATCATTTTGGGGATACGCATTAGAAACTGCAGCATTCACTTTAAATAGGGCACCGTCTAAATCCGTTGAGACGACACCGTATGAACTATGGTTTGGTAAGAAACCTAAGTTGTCGTTTCTTAAAGTTTGGGGCTGCGATGCTTATGTGAAGAAACTTCAACCATAAAACCTCGAACCCAAAGCGGAGAAATGTGTATTCATAGGATACCCTAAGGAAACTATTGGGTATACCTTCTATCTTAGATCCAAAAAACCTTTGTTGCCAAGAACGGATCCTTTCTAGAGAAAGAGTTTCTCTCGAAAGAAGTAAGTGGGAGGAAGGTAGAACTTGATGAGGTAATTACAGCCCCTCTCGAACTGGATAGTAGCACAGCGCGGGAAGTTGTTCCTGTGGCGCCTACACCGACTAAATAGGAAGTTAATGATGATGATCATGAAGCTTCGGATCAAGTTACTGTTGAACCGCGAAGGTCCACAAGGGCACGCTCCGCACCAGAGTGGTACGGCAACCCTGTGATGGAAATCATGTTGTTAGACAACGGTGAAGCTTTGAACTATGAAGAAGCGATGGCGGGCCCGGATTCCAACAAATGGCTTGAGGCTATGAAATCCGAGATAGGATCCATGTATAAGAACAAAGTATGGACTTTGGTGGACTAGCCCGATGACCGGCGAGCCATAGAAAATAAATGGATCTTCAAGAAGAAGACTGATGCAAACCGTAATGTAACCGTTTACAAAGCTCGACTTGTCGCAAAGGGTTTTCGACAAATTCAAGGAGTTGACTACGAAGAGACTTTCTCTCCCGTAGCGAAGCTGAAATCAGTCCGAATCATGTTAGCAATTGACGCCTTTTATGATTATGAAATTTGGCAAATGGACGTCAAAACAACGTTCCTTAACGAGAACCTTAAGGAAGAGTTGTATATGATGCAACCAGAAGGTTTTGTCAACCCTAAGGGTGCTAACAAAGTGTGCAAGCTCCCGCGCTCCATCTATGGGCTGGTGCAAGCATCTCGGAGTTGGAACATTCGCTTTAATGAGGTGATTAAAGCGTTTGGGTTCATACAGGTTTACGGAGAAGCCTGTCTGTACAATAAAGTGAGTGGGAGCTCTGTAGCTTTCCTCATACTGTATGTGGATGACATATTATTGATGGGGAATAATATAGAGATGTTGGAGAGCATAAAGGCCTATTTGAACAAAAGTTTTTCAATGAAGGACCTTGGAGAAGCTGCATACATATTAGGCATCAAGATCTATAGAGATAGATCAAGACGCCTCATAGGTCTTTCACAAAGTACATACCTTGATAAGATATCGAAGAAGTTCAATATGGAAAACTCAAAGAAAGGGTTCTTGCTAGTTTTGCAAGGTGTGAGATCGAGTAAGACTCAGTCGCCAACCACGGCAGCAGACAAAGAGAAGATGAGTTATGTCCCCTACGCATCAGCCGTGGCTCTCTAATGTATGCCATGCTGTGTACCAGACCTGATATAAACCTTGCCATAAGCTTGGTAGGGAGGTACCAAAGTGATCCCGGTATGGAACACTGGACAGCAGTCAAGAATATCCTTAAGTACCTGAAAAGGACTAAGGAAATGTTTCTCGTTTATGGAGGTGACGAAGAGCTCGTCGTAAGGGGTTACGTCGACGCTAGCTTCGACACAGATCCGGATGACTCTAAGTCACAGACCGGATACGTATATGTGTTGAATGGTGGGGCAGTGAGCTGGTGCAGCAGCAAGCAAGAAGTCGTGGCAGCATCTACATGTGAAGCGGAGTACATAGCTGCTTCAGAAGCATCTCATGAAGGAATTTGGATGAAGGAGCTCATCACTGACCTTGGAGTGGTTCCAAGCGCGTCCGGTCCAATGACACTCTTCTGTGATAACACTGGGGCCATTGCCATAGCCAAGGAGCCCAGGTTTCACCGGAAGACGAAGCACATCAAACGCCGCTACAACTCCATCCAGGACCATGTCCAGAGTGGAGTGATAGATATTTGTAAAGTACACACGGATCTGAATATTGCAGACCCGTTGACTAAACCTCTTCCACGAGCAAAACATGATCAACACCATAATGCTATGGGTGTTCGATACATCACAATGAAACTAGATTATTGACTCTAGTGCAAGTGGGAGACTGTTGGAAATATGCCCTAGAGGCAATAATAAAATGGTTGTTACCATATTTCCTTGTTCATGATAATCGTCTATTGTTCATGCTATAATTGTATTAACAGGAAACAGTAATACATGTGTGATAAATAGATTACAATGTGTCCCTAGCAAGCCTCTAGTTGGCTAGCTCGTTAGTCAATAGATGATCATGGTTTCCTGATCATGGGCACTAGATGTCATTGATAACGGGATCACATCATTGGGAGAATGATGTGATGGACAAGACCCAATCCTAAGCATAGCACTAGATCGTATTGTTCGTATGCTAAAGCTTTTCTAATGTCAAGTATCTTTTACTTCGACCGTGAGATTGTGCAAGTCCCGGGTATGGTAGGAGTACTTTGGGTGTATCAAACGTCACAACGGAACTGGGTGACTACAAAGGTGCACTACGGGTACCTCCGAAAGTGTCTGTTGGGTTGGTACGAATCGAGATCGGAATTTGTCACTCCGTGTGACGGAGAGGTATCTCTGGGCCCACTCGGTAGAACATCATCATGAGCTCAATGTGACTAAGGAGTTAGTCACACGATGACGTGCTACGGAACGAGTAAAGGGACTTACCGGTAACGAGATTGAACAAGGTATAGGTATACCGACGATCGAATCTCGGGCAAGTTCTATACCGACAGACAAAGGGAATCGTATACGGGATTCATTGAATCCTTGACATCGTGGTTCATCCAATGAAATCATCGTGGAGCAAGTGGGAGCCAACATGGGTATCCAGACCCCGCTGATGGTTATTGGCCTGAGAGCTGTCTCGGTCATGTCTGCCTATCTCCCGAACCCGTAGGGTCTACACACTTAAGGTTCACTGACGCTAGGGTTATAGGGAATTGTTATACGAGGTTACCGGAAGTTGTTCGGAGTCCCGGATGAGATCCCGGAAGTCACGAGGAGCTCCGGAATGGTCCGGAGGTAAATATTGATATATAGGACGGATTGTTTCGGATACCGGAAGTGTTTCGGGCATCACCGGTAACGTACCGGGACCACCGGAGGTTGCTCCGGGGGTCCACCGAAGGGGGGCAACGACCCCGGGAGGTAAGGTGGGCCAAGTGGGGAAGGGAACCAGCCCCTAGGTGGGCTAGTGCGCCTCCCCACTCAGCCCAATGCGTGGGGGAGAGAAAAGGGGGGCGGGGGCAAACCCTAAGCCAGGTGGGCCTAAGGCCCACCAGGGGTGCGCCACACCCCTCCTCCCGCCCTTGGCCGTCGCACCAGCCCCATCTAGGGCTGCCCCCCCCCCCCCCCCCCAGGAGAGGGAAACTCTCAAGGGGGCGCAGCCCCTCCCTTCCCCTATATATTGTGGGCACTTTTGGCCATTGGAGATCAGACTTTTGCCTCTCTCTCGGCACAGCCCTGCCCTTCTTCCTCCTCCTCTCTGCCGGTGCTTGGTGAAGCCCTGCCGGGAGACCTCGTCTCTCCATCGACACCACGCCGTCGTGCTGCTAGAGTTCTTCCCCAACCTCTCCCTCCTCCTTGCTGGATCAAGGTGCGGGAGACGTCACTGGGCTGCACGTGTGTTGAACGCGGAGGTGCCCTAGTTCGGCACTAGATCGGAATCGCTGCGAGTACGACTCCATCAACCGCATTCTAGCAATGATTTTTCTTACTGATCTTCAAAGGTATGAAGATGCTCTTACCCCTCTCTCGTTGTTGGTCTCTCCATAGGAAGATTTGAATATGCGTAGGAAAATTTTGAATATATGCTACGTTACCCAACAGGTACAACTGAGAAGGTGAGAGTACGTGCTGTTCCTGGCGTCATCGCATCCAACCCACAGCCCACAGCCCGCAGCTGCCCAGTCCGCGGTCGGCAGTAGGCGGCTAGTGCGCGGCGTCGTGCAGCTGCAGCAGGCCAGCCGCCAGCCGCCGAGCTCAACGACAACAACTCGACAACGCTTAGGATGTGAAATTTCAGTTCATGTGTTTGGAAAAAGATGCAAATGATCAGCCGTTGGCATCGTGGGCTTTGGTGGGTTGTCCAATTATGCCACTTAATTTTATTGGATTTCCATGAATGCCATATGAGCCTTTTTAAATGGATGGCATATATGGGACAAGTGGACACCAACGCCATTTACATCCTTAGATGAAAACCCCATCTTTTTACCCTTAATGGCAACAACATGATGCGTGCCTCGCTACCCGTCCTGTCACTTGGTGAGGCCACCGCACGGTATAAACCCAAACCAAGCACTTCTCCCATTGCAAGAATCATAGATCTAGTTGGCCAAACAAAACCCAGAACTCAAAGAGAATTACAAAGATATGAAATCATGCATAAGAGAGATCAGAAGAAACTCAAATAAGATTCATAGATAATCTGATCATAAATCCACAATTCATCGGATCTCGACAAACACACCGCAAAAGAAGATTACATCGGATAGATCTCCATGAGGATCAGGGAGAACTTTGTATTGAAGATCCAAGAGAGAGAAGAAGCGATCTAGCTACTAGCTATGGACCCGTAGGTCTATGGTGAACTACTCATGCATCATCGGAGAGGTCATGGTGTTGATGAAGAAGCCCTCCGTATCCGAATCCCCCCTCCGGCAGGGCACCAGAACATGCCCTAGATGGGATCTTGCGGAGACAGAAGCTTGCGGCGGCGGAAAAGTACTTTCGATGATCTCCTGATTTTTTCTCGGATTTTAGGGAATTTATAGGCGAAAGTCCTAGGGCAGAGGTGGCCCAGGGAGCCCACAAGCCAGGGAGGCGCGGGCCCCCTGGCCGCGGCTAGGGGGCTTGTGGGGTCCCTGCAGGCCCCCTACCCTGATTCTCAGGTTTCCCGATCTTTTTCTGTTTCGGAAAAAATATTTTTGGCAGTTTCGTTTCGTTTGGACTCCATTCAAAATCATGGAAAAAACAGGAACGGGCACTTGGCACTGAGTTAATAAGTTAGTCCCAAAAATATATAAAATACATACAAAACATCCAAAGTTTGACAAGATAATAGCATGAAACCATAAAAAATTATAGATAAGTTGGAGACGTATAAAGGCCCAGCCTACCCCCACCACAACCAACCCACCTCTCCCCCTCCACTCTCGCTATATAAAGCCCTCATCCCTCATAACCTAAAATTTCCCCCTCCCCCGAGAACCACCTCCCCATATCCCGGTGGCTGGCCTCTGGTCAACCCTGCCCCGACCAGATCATCCCCGGCCACCACCGGCTAGTGCCACCTCGTCGAAACCCGTCGCTGGCGCCCTTCGCCCCTCGCCGGTCACCACATCCTCCTTGTCGCCGGCCTGCCCGCCCAGAGCCCTCTGCCTCGCCCCCGCACATGACCTAGTCTGCCTCACTTTTGGCGGGCCGCCGACTTCCCGCGACCTCGCCGGCTACCGCCAACACGCCCTCGCCCCCCTTGCTGGCCTACTCCCCATGTCGCTGCCCCTGCAACGGAGGTGAATCATGGCAACCTCTCTCCTCGCCTCTCTCCCCCACAACCGGCCACCGTGCCTCGCCGCTTCGGCGAGCCCCTCCTTTCCCTGCGACCGCAGCCGCCTCCCCGCAACACCCCACTGGCCCCGGTCCCGTGCCTGGCCTCGCACGTGCCTCCGCCCGCGCCTGCATCGGCCTCCGGCCGCTGCCACCAAAACCGTTCTCGTCGCCTGCTCGCGCGCCCTTGGCTGCGTCCGCCCATAGTCGCGAGTGCCCATGCCCCACAACTTTCACTTCTCTACTCCGGCACCCCCATTGCCCCTCAGATGGCCTTGGTCGGTTCCCCCTGTTTTGACCCTGATTTGGCTGATTCAGGATTAAACCACCCTCACACTATGACAAATGGGGCCAGCCCCCCTTAGAACGTTTTTAAAATAAATATATATATAATAAACAATAATAAATGAAATAATTAATAAATAAGTTAATTAGTTAGTTAGTTAGTTAGTTAGTTAATAAATTATTAAGTTAATCAACATCTGTTTAGTGTGGATAATTAATTAGAAATATTAAACCTAATCAAATTAAATCAATTATGTTAATTAAATTAAGCAGCGTATGACATGTGGGTACCACCCCCCTATTTAAATATGTTTAATATTAATTAAACTTAATTAACCTATGTCAATGACAAGAGGGGCCACTAGTCAAGTTGACGAGTCAATTAAGACCATTGATTGCTGATGTCAGCATGGCATCATGCTGATGTCATTACTATTTATTGAAATTAATTAAACCTTGTTAATTCCAAAATAACTAATAAAAATTTAAAAGTTAATACAAAATAATCCGTAATCTGGATGAAAATAATTTGTACATGAAAGTTGATAAAAAAAACGAGGCGAACCCGGATACACTGTCCGTTCGTGTGTCACGCATCCCTATTATAGCGAACGTGGAACTTTTCCATCTGTTTCTCCTGTTCGGTAGTAACCAAAGACCCGGAAAATATCGTGAGATATTTTCCTGACCCGTCCATGACGGGTGATACTGCGTTAGCTTATGCCTAGCGCTGCATATAGCTATGTCATGCTTTTTGATGCTTTTTATTTATGTCTTATTTATTGTGTTTGCCCTATGTTACTTCTTTTCGGTAGACCCCGAGACCGATGATGATCCGGTGATCGACTACTTCCCGGTCGAGGATCCGTTTTGTGTGCAGAGCAACCAGGCAAGCAACCCCCCTTGATCATTCCTATATCACCTATTCTTTCTCCCTCATGCTTGCATTAGATTTTGCTACTGTTGTAGATAGCTCCTATATCTGATGCATAGCCTGTTTTTGATAAACTGCTATCAAACTGTACCGCACTCTAAACTGCTTAGAATAGGTGGAGCAGTGATCCCCATAGATCCCTAAGGCCAGTTGCCCCCGCTATATCACAAGTGTCGATCAATTGATCGACGAGCCAAGACCTGACACAACACTCACACCCCCCTTAGTTGTACAACGTTGCAGAGCTACTATCGAGTACCGAGGGTGACACCTCGTTACGTACTCCGATGTTAGTGTTGTAGTGTACTTGAATGGCGGTGGTTCTCGGAGGGTGATTCCTCCTTCACCACATCCGGTAGCTACTCTGTCGTACAACCCATCAAGAGCGGTCCATCGAGGGTGATTCCTCCCTGGCCACCTTGATGGTTACGTCGTTCGATATCCATCGAGGGTGATACCTCGGATCCCTCTGATATTACAACCGCACACCTACTTGACCTTGTTACTGGGAACTTGATGAATGGTGTGTTGCGGGTGGATTCCCGCGTGGATGTGATGATGAGTTAAGTAAAATGCTAATGGATTTGGGTATTTGATCTGAGTTGGTCGGGAGACCTTTTTCGTACCATCCTTCACGTGGGAGAAGTTATGGGTACTCGACGTCGTGGTATCAGCCGAAGCTTTTCAGACGTCAGCAATGGGGCGACGCGAGCCCAAGTGGCCCGGATAAGCATCATTCTTGTATAAGAGGTGCCAAGAGTCACATCAGCGGCCCTTGCATCATGGAAGAGTGCAAAGGGTGATTGGGCCCATGATCCCTACGCGCTTGGGATTTAGACCGACGGGCTGGCCTCTCTGTTGAGCTTAGGTAGGGCCGCGACGTGTTGATGTTGCGAGGCCGGGCATGACCCAGGAAAGTGTGTCCGGCCAGAGTTTATCAATCGTGTTGGGTACTATGGTGCACCCCTGCAGGGATGAAATTAATTATAGCCGTGTGTCCACGGTTACAGGATGATTTGGAGTTGTGCCCCGATCTTATAGAACTACAACTGTTACTTAGCTGGAATGTTTGCTCTGGGATTT
Organism: Hordeum vulgare subsp. vulgare; assembly: GCF_904849725.1. Taxonomy (NCBI): domain Eukaryota; kingdom Viridiplantae; phylum Streptophyta; class Magnoliopsida; order Poales; family Poaceae; genus Hordeum; species Hordeum vulgare. Next base: position 39,960,091 of record NC_058524.1, read on the forward strand.
CTTTCTCGCAGGGAGTCGAGGAAGAATCTTTGGGCGTGAGCTCACTTTAGAATTGGTGCAACAATATGACTATTATTGTGGTCTTGCTCTACTGTCGTCTATTGCTGCAATACCCCTGAAGATGCTAGTATTTGATAGGAATAGGCCTTCTCCCTCTATTCTTGCATTGCTGCAGTCAGTCCACATATAAATCCCTTCCTTTGATACTGATGCATACTTAGCATAGTTCCGATGTCAGTCTTGCGAGTACTTTGGATGAGTACTCACCGTTGCTTTGCTCCCCCTTTTCCCCTTGATACGTTGCTGCGACCAGATGATGGAGCCCAGAAGTTGGTCTATCCCCTCGATGACGACTGCTACCACGAGGGTGCCTACTACTACGTGGAGGCCGCTGACGACCAGGAATAGTTTACGAGGTTCCCAGGCAGGAGGCCTCACCTTGTTCGATCGTTATCTCTTTTGTGCTAGCCTTCTCTAAGGCATTGTCTGTACTCAAATATTTGTTGCTTCTGCTGACTTGTCTGTTTATCGAGCTTCTGTATTCTAGCCCTCGAGGCACGTGGCTTGTAATATGAAGCTTGTATGTTTTTATTTGTGTCTAGAGTTGTGTTCAGATATCTTCCCGTGAGTTCTTGAACTTGGTCGTACGCATTTTCGTGTATGATTAGCATACGATCAAATCTAGGGCGTCACACTCCCTCTCTATCTTGTTGTGATGAATTGAGTTTTCC